>NC_090270.1:96204313-96804313 GCF_040414725.1 Anabrus simplex | reverse complement strand
TCAGATATGCTGGTTCTAAGGCACCATGCCATCAAAATTTGCCTTGTATCGCAATTGGAAAGATTTGCTTTTCCCATTCTGATACTGGTGACACTACTGTAACAGCAAGCCTGTAGACCTGCCCTATACAGGGTCTCTCATATAAACTAAGACCGAACGCACGGTGTTTGTACTCTGCGCTACGGCAGCTGCCTCAGCCGAACTGATGTCGCATGCGGTCACCCTGTTTTAAATGTGTATATGAAATCTTGCATTATAAAAGATGCTGGAAGTGTCATCCTTCCAGGGTTATACAGGCATTGTATCTGGTAAACACTGTTCTGCCACTGTAATGTTTCTGATTTCATTCGTAATGTTTTCTTTCAATTCCTCCAATGTGTGAGGATTTGTTCGATACACTTTTTCTTGTAGTTTACCCCACAAGTAAAAATCACACACTGTTAGATCTGGAGAACGAAGGGGAAATAGACCACCACTGATCACTCTGTCTGCAAACACTTCTAAGATTGTAAGAAGGGAGCCTACTATTGTATGATCAGGGGCTGAAATTTTTTGAAGCCACCCATGCAGTTTTTCTTCTTCCGTTAACTTATGGAAGAATGGCGTCAAAGTGTCATCTTGGTACCTATCTTCGTTTACTGTCGTCTTGAAAAGAAAAAAAAAAGGCACAATTATTCGTCTTGCACTAACAGCACACTAAACATCAATCTTCCTATAATAATGAGGAATTTGATAAACACCATTAAAATTTTCTGCACACCCGATAGCGAGAGTTATGAGTGTTCACAAGATCATTAAGATGAAACCAGAACTTTTACATATAAAAAATACGGTGTTGCAATGATAACTGTCTCACCCTGTTAACAGCTGAGATTCAGAATAGCAACTGATGCTTGCCAGGTTGAACACGTACAGGCTGCTTGCAATATCAAGAATTATGCACGCTCCTTCTATACTGCAGCTTACGTATCGGAGACTAAAATGCCGCTTCGATGGTCTTAGTTTATATGAGAGACCTTGTATACAGTATACCATGCTTCCAGTATGTCATTATTCTTCCCGCTCCAGATGTGCTAAGTGTTCCTAGGTTGGGGTGGTTGTAATGCATTGGCTCATCGGTATACATTAGTATGGCTGAGATACATAAGCTGCCTGTGTATGTAAACAAGGAGCAAAGAAACTTCCATTAGTCCTATTTAATTGTGGCTCAGTCTTCCCTTATCCCGCTGCTTATGAGTGAAAATTTCCCCGCCATATCATTGACTTCCCCATCGATCTATACATTCTGCACATTGAGTTGATCAAATGTGTCTTTCTGGTGGAGCTAGTTTAATGACCAGGAAGAGTTTTAGTTGGCTGCCAGTATGTTATGCCTGTTGTTTCTTGAAATAGTTAATAATTCACTATTCTGTTTAGCAACTTATATTTTCCTCAAGCTGATTAAAATCAATTAGTTCCAATTGTAACTTTCCATTTACAGGTGGTGGTTAGTACATTAAGGGACCTCTTGAAATGGATAATGGGTATACCAGCTGGTTTGAAATTGAATTTTGCTTTTAATAATATGCTGGGAAGATTTTTTCTATACCACATCAATCTTTGGTGGACTTTCCTTGGTAAGTGAGTTGAACAAATTATGAACCTTCTCTTTCCCTCTTGTCATGTAAATACTTTAATAATAATAATAATAATAATAATAATAATAATAATAATAATAATAATAATGTTATTTGCTTTACGTCCCACTAACTACTTTACGGTTTTCGGAGACGCTGAGGGGCCGGAATTTTGTCCCGCAGGAGTTCTTTTACGTGCGAGTAAATCTACTGACACGAGGCTAACTTACTTGAGCACCTTCAAATACCACTGGACTGAGCCAGTTAAAATAAACCATATCTATCAGCGTGTCTGAGACATCAGTAACCTGTACTTAATGTGCATTACATACAATGGTAATCCCAAAAATAAGGCCTCCTATTTTTTTTCCCCATAAATACATAGACCTGTTTATTTCTACAATGGTTTACATCATTTTACAGCTTGAACATTTAGCTATTTTTCTACATAATCACAATTTCAGTTTTTGTATGCCCATGTCATACCAGCTCGCCGCCATGCTGTTCAGGAAGTTGTGAACCTCATCTTTCACCTCGTCGTTGGTGCTGAATCGCTTTCCAGCCAAATGTTCTTTCAACTTAGGGAACAAGTGATAGTCACTGGGTGCCAGGTCGGGACTGTAGAATGGGTGGGTGATGATGTTCCACTGAAACTGTTGCAGGAGAGCAACGGTTTGCCGGGTGACATGCGGGCGAGTGTTGCCATGGAGAATGTTTACGCCCTTGCTCAACATTCCTCTTCTCCGGTTCTGAATTGCCCGTCTAAGTGTTTTCAGGGTCTCTCAGTACCTGTCAGCATTAATTGTGGTCCCAGTGGACCTAAAGTCGACCAACAATATCTCTTTACGATCCCAAAACAAAGTTGTCATGACTTTACCAGCAGACTGTGTTTGCTTGAATTTCCGTGGCTTTGGCGTGATTGTTGCTTGGTCTCAGGTGTAAAGTGGAACGCCAAGGTTTCGTCACCCATGACAATTGAGTCCAAAAATTTGCCCTGTTCGGCTGCAAAGCATTGAAGAAATGAGCTGGAAGAATCAGCTCGTTGCCACATGTGGTCTTCAGTCAGCATTCGTGGCAACCATCTTGCGCACACCTTCCAGTATTTGAACCTTCCCATTAAAATTCTGTGAGCGGCACTTTGGGAAACCTCAGGAACCAAGGTGCAGAGATCATCCAGGGTGATCCGCCGATCTTCACGCATGATTTGCTCAACCTTCACAACTGTCTCGACGGAAATTGATAATCTCCCGCTTCTTTGTTTGTCGTGAATTTCAGTTTGACCGGCTGCAAACTCTCTATACCACTTATGAACATTTTTGACATCCATGCACGACTCACCATACACTTCCGTCAATTGGCGATGGATTTCAATCGGTTCAGTACCTTTTGTGTTCAAAATCCGAATAACTGCGCGCACTTCGCACTTGGCGGTAACATCCAACGGGAGCTCCATTCTCAATGGCTGCCAAGCCAAGGCTGAGTGCCTCAGTGCGGCGTGTGCATGTTTATATGCCAGCGCGGGAAACGCTTTTCACAATATTGTGACCAACAGCCACACGGACAGAGTTCTGTATTTATAAAAAATTAGGAGACCTTATTTTTGGGCTTACCCTCATAGCACAATGACATAGTCTAACCTGCATGTACAATGTAATTGCTGTTCAACAAATTGGGAAAACTTCAGTTCCAAGAAATTCTTATTGTCGTTTGGGCCTACTGAGGACCATGGGGCTCGTTTCGACTCCTTGTATGGAAATTGTTTTTTTCTTCGCCCAGAAAGCTTTCATCTTCTGGCTGTGTGCTTGTTTCCTTTATTCGGTCCACTTCGGTCGGGTGGTGCCTGTACTCTGTCTGCTAGTGAGAGACTCTGGAAAGATACCTTGAAAGGTCAACTGCCGGAATAATATACGATCCTGTATGGTTTGTTCTAAAATCCCCAGCTGTTCTAAGTCGGACTTCACTGCGGTGATCCATTTATTTTTGGACTCTTTCCCTTTTTATTGCTATCTGTTCTATGTCACACTAACATCATTATATTTTCTGGACACTGGGATAGGAAATGACTAGGTCTGGGAAGGTAGTAGCAATGGCCTTAAACTACAACACTAACATTTGCCTGGTGTGGAAATGGAAAACCATCTTTAGGTTTGCCCATAGTGGGTGTAACATTTTTTGTTATATAGTTGAATCTCATATATTCTAAATGATGGTGGTAAGAATAACATGATGTCCTTTTGGATGTGTTACACTTGTCATAAAAATAGGAGAATTTTTCATAAGTATTGAAAAGTTTGCCAATAAGGTGGTTGAAGAACTAGGTATATTCGTAGCAAGTAGTAACTGTAGACATGATATAGGCTTTTGGGCTTATGCCATGTCAAGTGTAAGGTGAAACACTTTACGTTTCGCAGAGAACCTTGCTCCACATCTTCAGAAATAAATTCTTGTTTCTTGTGCATGTGCAATAGTAGAGACAAAAGCAATCATAATGTTAAAGTTTTATTTTTTTACAATTTGTTTTATCTTGAACAGGGACAGATAGGTCTTACGTCAATGATGGGCTAGGAGGGGGAAGAAGTGGCCTTAATTAACCCTTTGTTTACTGAATTATTATAAAACTATAATTTTTTGAATACTTTTTTAAAAAATGATTTAATGATAGATGTAGATATATAAACATGAACAAAATCATAAAAATGCAAAATAATATTAAATGGGGCCAAAATGCAATTTTGGGCTTGACAGGACCGAAAGACATATTTCAAGGTGCATATAAAACACTACTTCACTACATTTCTTTAAACTGTCAGAATTGTTCATAAAAACAGGCTTGAAGAAAAAACAGCACAAAACACACTGAAACATCAATCTCACTCATCACTCACGCAATTTGATGATACTCATATAAGCAGTTTTTTTTCATTAATATTACTTTTTTTTTTTCTTCTTTTTTTTTTTTTCATTGGCACACAGGAAAATTTTTCACTCTGAGCATTTGGAATAAGGCCTGGATTCCACTTTCTTTGGTGAACATAGTTCACACCTTCCCCTTGCCTTAAAAAATTCTGGCCAGTGAGAGACTTATGTCTGATGACACAGTAAACATTGCCGTCCTCCTTCGTTTTGTTTGTAGAGGTGAGGTAAAATTTCCCTCTTGGCTCTTAGATGGTCTTCCTCTCCTTTTTGGCATTTGTTGCTGTAAGGTTAACAGACCCTGGGAAACACAGTGCTTATAAGTGAAGTTTTTTTTTTTTTCTAGTGACTTTACGTCACACCGACACAGATAGGTCTTACGGCGATGATGGGATAGGGAAGGCCTAGCAGTTGGAAGGAAGCTGCCATGGCCTTAATTAAGGTACAGCCCCAGCATTTGCCTAGTGTGAAAATGGGAAACCACGGAAAACGATCTTCAGGGCTGCCGACAGTGAGATTCGAACCCACTATCTCCCGGATGAAAGCTCACAGCCGCGTGCCTTTAACTGCACGGCCAACTCATTTGGTATAAGTGAAGTAAGGAATCTTCCCCATCATTTCACAATATACTATGTACGAGTTCACAAGTGTTATTTCTATGAAGCCATAAAACAACTGATGCCACCATTTCTTCAACTTATGATCATCTTGTACATTGATCTCAGCCTGTCATCTTTGCTAACCATTAGTTCATTGTAATTTTTCACAACTGTTGGCACTTCCACTTCTATTTTTGACCATACTTCATTGTTCTTGTAACTACACACGTCTCAGTGCCATGGTAATTTGAAAGTAAATGGACACTGCAGTTATCTTTCCACTTTACAGAAAGAAGACCCTGGTCTGTTATTCAGTAATCAAAATCCTCTCTCTTCAAATCTTTATTTATCCTTGGCAAGAGCTGGAAGGCCTTGTCTTGTAGATCGCACTGTCCCACATGCAAATATGCCTTCAGACTTCAAACTTTCAAAAAGTGGCACAGAGGAGAAATAGTTATCCATTACTACAACGTAGTTTTACCCCATACTGATGACATCAGATTTTTCACCACTGACCCCCCAAGCTCGAAATCAGTTTTTACACTGTTGTCACTTTTCTTACCTTGGTACATATCAAGCTCATTCATATATATCCGGCCATATCTGATCAACACCCGAGTTTATAGCCTTTTTTTATTGGTTTCATAGGGTTGTATTGTTTGATGGATGAACGTCCTTTGAATAAAATCATACTTTTGTCTATAGATTGAAACTGATCTGCTTTTCCGAGCCTCTGGAAATTATTAAGAGCAACTATCAGTGGCCGAATTTTGTATAATTTGTCCTTGTCATGGGGAATGGTATCGTCATGTATATGAATATTGGCCAAAATTTGAAAATACCGGTCATGATTCATTGTCTCCCGTTACGACGGATACACCAAGATCTGGTTCATTAGACCAGTAATCTTGAATCCTTGGCACACGGTGGTAGCCAAGAAAGAATTGTAGGCCTAAAAATGAATAGATTTCATCTGACCTTATAGGAGGAATAGTCTTTTGTTTTTGTTGAGCAAATTACTCTGGAAACAAATATGAGCCACAGTGTCCTCTCCCAGGTACTGGTTGAAATAATCGGTTGGTAACATCAAACATTTCAAAGGACACACCTTTACTGAGAGAAAATATAGACACAGTCGTCATAGTGTTCCTCTTCAACCATCGTCTTCGTTCAACAACAGAATCACTGTCAGAACTGGAATTTTCTGCTTCAGGATCTGTCTCTGGAATAACAATGAGGTCTCCAATTGTTTGACGACACCTATCTCTACTATAATACCAATATAATGGTCCGTTATTGGACATTATAAATTTTCCAGCTAACTCATTCTTGGTTGCCTGCGTTTCGCCCTCGTGTGCTAAGTTAGGCTCGTCAGTTGGGACTTAGCACACCACCCAAGACGCAAGGCTAGTGCATACCGTGGAGGTTGCTGCTGCTGAGGTTATTTCATTCCTGTCCTTTGACAGGCGGGGCCGTCAGCTAAACTAGTAGCTCTTTGGCCTTTGATTGTTGATTTATTGATACTTTGGCTTTAAACGTGGTTGTATGTGTTGTACATACGTCATTATTTATTGTTGACTTGGCGCAGAGATCGCCGGACCAACAAGGGGAACCATCCCACGGAGAGGACCCGCACCCCCCCCCCCCCATAGTCTTCCCCCGCTAGACCCCGTTTATTGAATTCTTTCTTTGTACATTTATATTTACATATATTTACATTTGGTAATTGTTTCATTGAGTTTCTTCTTTGGTTAGAGTCTTTTAGTCCTTCTTGCTGATCATATTCACTACATATGCATCAATTTACAATAATTACATATCTAGCACAAGTTATATATTTTACACAATTTTTAAAGGTAAATTTGTTGTTTCGTGGAGCCTCTTGCTTGGCTATAGTTTTTAGGTCCATTTTGTTTTGTATTTGTAACATATGTATTAGGTAATACGATCCACTTTGTATTCACAAGATACATTATTTAATATTTATTTATACAGTGGTTTATACTGCTTAGTACATCTTTTGCAGGGTATGGTCTGTCTTGTCTTGGTGTTATTTGTTTGTTTATAAACATCTGTGGTAGTACTACTAGTCACATGTTTGTTTGGAATGTCATTCATAGTCGTGGTGGTCACTGTGTTAGTGGGTCAGTCAGTGTTGTCAACAATGCGGTAGTAGTAACTATGTGTTCATTGATGGTTTGGTCTCGTCTTGTGGCGGTTTATATTTTGAATTCTTATCTTTGCATAGGATGGAAATAAAATATTTTAGTAAATTAATAATAATAATAATAATAATAATAGTAATTTAATAATGATAATGATAATTATATTAACCAAGTGTTTATGTTGTCCGTTTAGATATTGTTATTGCTATCCAGGGAAGTAGTGATAGTTTTGATTAATAGCCATAATATGATAATAATAATAATATTTTGAAAAGCGATAATAATAGTAATGATCTTTTAGTAATAATAGTGGTGATTGTGATATTATTCATTTTCACGTATACAACCTGAAACATTTATTTGGTATATTCACTGAAATTTTTCACTATCTTTGGGATTACTAGAGATTTCACTTCACTTCACTTTCACTTGTTATCTGTGACAGCACTTGTGGTGCCTAAGTCGGCCGGTACACTATTCTGGTGATGTGTCACCGTGGTCAGGAGCATCCTTTCAATTATGATATGCGATTGTTGAGACTTTGTGGCGGTGACAGTGGGAAGGTGGTGGAAGTTAGGTGATGGGAGGTGGGAAAATATGGGAATTTTCTGGAGTGCGGTTGTCGTTTAGAATTGTGGTGGCTAGAGGTGACAGTGGTAGGGCCACTGCATAGGCTACTTGAAGCCACCAGCAGTGCCAATGCACTATGAGAGCTATGTCTCATTTTCAAAAATTGATGCCTGCCTGGCCATCAAATGATGTAGATATTGATTCCCATAGGGAACCTAAATAAATTTACTCATTCGGGACAAATATTTTAGGTTCCCTATGGGAATCAATATCTACATCATTTGATGGCCAGGCAGGCATCAATTTTTGAAAATGAGACATAGCTCTCATAGTGCATTGGCACTGCTGGTGGCTTCAAGTAGCCTATGCAGTGGCCTCCACGGTATGCACTAGCCTTGCGTCTTGGGTGGTGTGCTAAGTCCCAACTGACGAGCCTAACTTAGCACATGAGGGCGAAACGCAGGCAACCAAGAATGAGTTAGCTGGAAAATGTATAATGTCCAATAACGGACCATTATATTGGTATTATAAATTTACTCATTCGGGACAAATATTTTAGGTTCCCTATGGGAATCAATATCTACATCATTTGATGGCCAGGCAGGCATCAATTTTTGAAAATGAGACATAGCTCTCATAGTGCATTGGCACTGCTGGTGGCTTCAAGTAGCCTATGCAGTGGCCTCCACGGTATGCACTAGCCTTGCGTCTTGGGTGGTGTGCTAAGTCCCAACTGACGAGCCTAACTTAGCACACGAGGGCGAAACGCAGGCAACCAAGAATGAGTTAGCTGGAAAATGTATAATGTCCAATAACGGACCATTATATTGGTATTATAAATTTACTCATTCGGGACAAATATTTTAGGTTCCCTATGGGAATCAATATCTACATCATTTGATGGCCAGGCAGGCATCAATTTTTGAAAATGAGACATAGCTCTCATAGTGCATTGGCACTGCTGGTGGCTTCAAGTAGCCTATGCAGTGGCCTCCACGGTATGCACTAGCCTTGCATCTTGGGTGGTGTGCTAAGTCCCAACTGACGAGCCTAACTTAGCACACGAGGGCGAAACGCAGGCAACCAAGAATGAGTTAGCTGGAAAATTTATAATGTCCAATAACGGACCATTATATTGGTATTATAAATTTACTCATTCAGGACAAATATTTTAGGTTCCCTATGGGAATCAATATCTACATCACCTATCTCTACTATCGGTGTCACTGTCCGGGGATGGCTCCTTTTCAGTATCACCACTGAATTCACTGGAAGTGTCTATATCCTCAGGTATATTATCCAGCTCATATACTATGTCACTTACTTTGAGGCCTTTCCTGTAGACAGCCATAATGTTGAAAAGTAAGAATGAATTTTTGCTGCAGACTTCATAAGAATGGTAATCTATATCTAAACACTCAACTGCTGAAATAAAGCTAAAAAGTAATTTGCACTTGGCACTGATGCTATTTACCACAAATGGGATATCCAGCAACCAGCTTATGTAGTTAGCAAATTGCAAACATAACATCAACCACTAATTGTTGTCCGTGGAATCTGATGCGACTTTGAAGTTCCCAGTATTTTATAACACCGTAATTGCACAATGCTACATAAATAATACATTCATAAAGAAGAATTCGTCATTTTAGATATTAATTTAGCAGAAAAATGTCAGCTTAACCATTTGAGCAGTAGAAATGCTATTAGAAAACATGTGTTGTTCGCACTGCAGCATTCACCAAAATGGCTTCACCACTGTTGTGTTGTACCACAAATTTCAGTCAGATAGCTGCAGTATATTGTGTGTGATCAATGCTGCAATCTCTTATTGCATTCCCAAACTATTCCTAAAGACAGCTGAGAAGTCCCTTCCGGTTTCTAGGTAACGTGCAGTTACTGCAGCAATTTTTAGAAGGTGGTACTGTAACGTCCTGTCCATAAACAAAGGTTAAACTACAGCCCGAGCATTTGCCTCGTGTGAATATGGGAAATCATAGAAAACCATCTTCAGGGCTGCTGACAGTAGGGTTCGAACCCACTATCTCCTGGATGCAAGCTCACAGCTGCACACCCCTAACCGCATGGCCAACTTGCCCGGTCGTTATGTTAAAAAAAGCTGGCCAAAGAGAGAGTCATTCAATCCAGAACAGGCAAATTTTGTTCATCAACCACGTGTAAGTACTGACAAAATCTTGGATATACTGAATCATATGTCAGGGACTCTCTGTATTTCGTCAATAAGTTGTCAACCATAACCAGGCCGTGACCTTTCGATGTTATGCCCCTTTAAACAACAAGTAACAACAACAACAAGCGTCAACCATAACCCTTCAACTTAATGCACTTCTAGTGAGTTTCGATGTGGAGTCCTTGTTCACTAAAGAGCCAATTGACTCGATCATGTCTCTCATTGAGCATCTGTGCCCCAAGTACATTACTATGCTACTTCACCACTGCATGACTTCCAGCTATTTCATGTGAGGTGGGCAATTTTACGAACAGGCGGATGGGGTGGCTATGGGAAGTCCACTCTCACCGGTAGTGGCTTATTTCTTTATGGAGCATTTTTGAGGAGGAGGCGGCTATTGCTTCAGCGCCCGTTAAACCTATGATTTGGCGTAGGTATGTTGAGGACACATAGTATGGGCAAAGGTCCTGAGAAACTTCATCTATTTCTAAACCACCTAAATCAGCAACATCTTTCAATTAAATTCACTACGGAGATTGAGTTAGACAGATGCTTTCCATTCTTCGATGTTCTAGTAAGAAAGAAACCGGACGGCTCCTTAGGACATACCATCTATCACAAGCCTACCCACACAAATCGCTATCTTCATGCAGATTCTCACCACCATCCAGCCCTAAAACAGGACATTCTCACAACACTCACCACGAGGGTAACATGAATTCGTGAGCCATCATATATCCAAGAGGAGATGGACACACTCAGTCACGTTCAAGGGTAATGGTTACAACAATGTATAGATTCATAGAGTCCTGCATCCCAGAGGGACAACTAAGTAAAGTTCACAGAAAGAGGAAGTGAAAGGAACTGCATACCTGCCTTACATTCACAATACCACAAATCAAATTGCCAGGGCCCTCCACAAGCACAATATAAATACCGTGTTTGGCACAATCTCTAAAATTGCTCACAGTTCAGGTAAAAGCAAGGACAAATTGTTCCCACTATTGTTCCCTTGATTATACAAAATTCCCTGTAGCTGCGGCGAGGTGTACATTGGTCTAACATGCTGGTTCATTAGTACTCGTATCAAGGAACACCAGCGAAATTTCCTTCTTAACCAGCCAGGTAAGTCAGCAATATCTGAGCGCGCACTATCGTTGGATCATGATGTGTTCCAAGATGTTCGAACTCATACCCGTATTAAATACTACAGGTGTAGGATTATGTGGGAAGCTGTGGAAATAAGTAAAAATCCTAACAATTTCAACAGGGTCACTGACTATCAATTAAGTAATACGTGGTTGCCAGCCATTAAGGATTTGCATAGGTAGTTCTCTTCCCAGCCCGCTTGGTGGCCATGATTGCTCAGGTGTTGAAGTCTAAAAATGGTCTGACACCGTGATTAGCCAGTTCGAGTCCCGTTGGTTGAAAAGATTTTCACCATCAAACTGTTGGCTGGCAGGGTAGGGGAGGTGGTAATATACAATTTCTAATCACTAAATTGTATGCCAAATGCCTGGATTACATTCCAGACCTCTCTGCAGAGCTCATATGGTTTGAGGGCATATGACACTGTTGATGGTGATTCTTCCGACGGATTGGGATATTAAGCCCATGGGGCTATTCGACAGGAGTAGGCTATGTGCCAGCACCGGGTTTCACCCTCTCCCTTCCTACTGTCATATATTACCTGCCAACTTTACAAAACCAAAAATCAGGAGTTTTTGATAAGAAAATCAGGAGACACAATTGGTCAAATCTGCTTAATCTACATGTCTTGCACAATACAGGAGTACTATGGTATAACACTTATTGTCTAAAAACCCGACTGTTGCTATACGAGGCTACCATGCTAAAAATTGCATATCTCTATTCCCTCACAGGAAGTACGAGGTATGTGAATGACATGTTTGATCTCTGATAAGCCTTCCGAAAATAGTATGAACTCATGCTTCACACGTGTGAATCAGTCATGCATTTGGATGCCATTACTTAGCAAGTACATAGGTTAATATATTGCAACACGCGCCTGCGTGATTATGCGAATCGCAATGTTATTATTATCAAGTAATACACAAAAATTCACCAGAATAGTCTCCAAATGGCTTTTAAAATCTCTAGAAAAGTCACCAGTTGCTAACTTTGACATTCTGTCACTCAGTTACTAGAAAAGACTCCAAATCTAGTGACTAGTATCTAGAATCGACTAGACTGATGTGAACGAACACTAACATAGCACGCGAGAACGAGAGATTGACAATCGATATACACGTCGCAATAAACAGGTTTTAATAAACATTGGCACATTCGCGCGCATTTCACGTATGTTTCATTTGAAAGCGGCCAGTGAGCGAAGGACTATTGGCCACTGGCTTACAAAGCTGAAATAAGGGATTTGAAAATAAATGTTTGAAGTTCACATAAAATAAGCTAAAATCGGGAGAAATAATGGAATAATCGGGAGGCGAGAAAAATTATTGAAAATCGGGAGTCTCTCGCCTAAATTGGGAAGGTTGGCAGGTATGATCACGTCATTCATTTTATCTCGTTAACTCCTCTGATGAGGTTGACGTCAGGAAGGGCATCCGGTCATAAAAACCTGCCACGACAAATTTATCTCATCTTATACCTGAATCCTTAGAGAAAAGGGACAGGGCTTGGACAAATAACAAACAAACAAACAAACAAACAAACATTCTATTCCCTGTTCTTTCACTATTGTTATTTTGTTTCGGCATTTTCCAAATTCGTATGTTCTGCATCACCTGATGGTTCATCGCAGGCTTTGTTGAGTGTCATTGTTTCATGATGTGTGTACACCGGTTATGGCCCCACTCCCATACCATCCCATGTTATTATTGTCCTCTGTTTTTTTCCCACACACTTTCTTTCCATTATTCAGCTCTGTTCTGTCCTGGGTGTCTTTCATTGCATTTTATTTTATTATTTTCTGTTTACTTCTACCATGTTTGTCCCTGATTCATTTGATGGCCTCTCTATTACTTCTCACACACACGCGATATTACAGGAATATCTAACTGGAGCTTAATGGTGTCATTAGCTCCCGCTTGGAATGCTAGTGCTGTGCCAGCATGCAGGGAGCCATCTGGTGATGAATGAGCATAACACTTACAGTGGTCAATGCTAAAGTATTCTTAAATTTAAACCCTCATTATTGTAGAAGACTTCCGCATGAACAGTCAAGATTTTCTTCTGAAGACGCGGAGCAAAGTTCTCTGTGAAACTTAAAGAGTTTCATCTTGTTTTCTCGACATGATAAAGCCCAAAAGCCTATATCATGTTTACAAGTACAGGCTGTGAAAGCATTAATGTTCAAAGTAGTAACTGATAGGCCTTGAATGATTTGTGTGTGGTATTGCATGGTTGTTAATTTAATTCAATATGATGATCTCACTGTCCTTTTCCAGTTATGATATTTTATTCATTTTATTGACTCGTGACTGACCATTGGAACCTCCGGTACTTTTAGTGATGATATGATATCCTCATTCTATACATAAACTTGTAGGCCTACATGAATACAAATTTGCTCTCCCAGGTATCAATTACAACTATGTACTCTAGTAACATATGTAATTTTTATGTACAAACTTTAGTGAAGAATGTAACAGTAATGCTTTTCATTTTCTTTCTAGTGGTTGCACAACCATTACTGGAGTTCACATTTCAAATTTTCCTATGGTTTGGACAATTAGGACTTACATTCCAAGCTGCCATTCTAGCAGATCTTCTAGCAATTGCCAGTTTCCATGTCTATTGCATTTATGTATATGCTGCAAGGTTAGTAATTATGTAGTAATGTTAAACATAATAGTAATAATAGAAAAAACATGTATTGTACAAAGCTCATGAGAAGGTCTCTGAAAGTGCAGCGGTATGCGGGGGAGGATAGAACGTGCTGCACGAAGCATCTCTCCTCTCTTGATATGCTTCTCTCCAGGATCAGCAAAACTGCGAACATTCTTATATTATTTTTCAGGTACTGGGTAGCATTCGTACCGAGTTTGGTACACGCACTATAGATAGTTTCCTGTCTAGATTTAATTAAGTAGGGAAAGTGTAATTGTAATCACTTGGTATATATGAAAACTATAAAAGTATTTTGTTTCAGTATTACATAATTTTGATTATGTATTATAAAAATAAAAAAAATCACTCACCAGTCATAGGTCAGAGTGGTGGGTTTAAATAGCTTGTTTTTGCAGTGAACAACAAATACTTTTTTCAAGTTTTCTGTCGCAAACTGATGTTGATTGTCTCGGAACAATGCACAGTACCAGAAGGACCATTTAAATGAGTGTTGCCAACATTGCTTTTTCCAATAAATTTAGGTTTTAGATTATGATTCTTGTTTAAAGGGGCATAACATCTAGGTCATCAGCCCCTAATGTTACAATATGAAACAAAATATTATAATAATTACAATTTACCCACTGACTAGGATTTAAAAAAAATAATGCTGAAGAAAATGATGATAAATTTAAAATAAACAGTGGATCTAATTTGCAATGCCTTATTTTCTTATAAAATAGATTAAAATATACTAAATGGAATTAGGCAGTGTCTTTGAAATGAAATATATTTCATTCAAATTAAAAGTTTGAAAACACATTTAAAAAATACTAAAAAAGAGGCTGAAGTAGAGTAAATCTAGGTTGTATTTACTCTTCGTCAGTGGGCAAATTTTAACTTACAATAGGTAGTGGGAAATCTAGTCTTCTTTCATGCTTATGACATTGGATACCTATTTTGCTCTCTTTTCAATTAAAATTTTATGCAGTATGAGAGAGAGTTCAAATTTAATTCTTGACATTGGCAGTCACAACGCCATCAAAAGGCGTGCTGGAAAAGACCGGAACTGTGGGCGGCGCTGAGATGTAGGGGATTCCCTTAAAATCAAGGAAGCAAGGGATGCTTCAGTGAGTCCTTCTTTCATAGTGAAGTTTCACTTCTTCATCTGTCAAATGCACTTAAGTTTGTTATAGAGTTGTTGATTCCCCTTCTTTAATCATATAATTTTGGATACCAACGCAAAGATTAATATATATCAGTTGGGGAACAGTGTGTTGTTTGTACAATGGTTTCAAACCATGTACACCATTAATTTCTGATGTAATGTGATGAAATACTGCAATATAAGTAACACCAATCCATTTTAGAAGCTGGCAATATTTGCATTGCCCTGGCCAAATGTAGCTAAATGACTTTTTAGTCAGTAGAAACCCAAAAATAGAATGAGACCAAAGGGATAAATTTGTTTTTATTGATTCAGGCAGGACTGAGAAGAAACAAACTGTTGCCATATGACCTACCAAACAAAGTATTACAACAAATGGGTACTGTGAAAATATATCAAACATCCGTTTCTACTCCTGCTTCTTCCTCCATTTCTTCTATCGCAAGTGTTGAAAAAGACATGAATGAACCCGGACTACAAGGATATACTTAATTTTCATGTTGAAATACTATTTTCGTAACTCAACAAAGCTTAGCTACTTAAGAGCTCTGGCGCTGTACAAAACTGCGGTGAGTGTAATATTATGTTCAGTTTCTCATGCTTTGTGTTGGAGGTGAACATAATATTACAGCTCTAGCACTCTCGTGTGGATGCCAGTAAGCATGAAATTGCACATACTATTGCTAATAGCACTACGTCACTGTTCAGCGGAAGAATATCGATCTGTTCAAAGGAGTTTCCCTCGTAAATTTATTTGTTATTGTTTGTCATTCACTTGGCTTGTGTTCAGCTTCATTTGGACTGACATGGCTCAGAAACAGATAAAACAGTTATTAGAGAAAATTTTTAGATGAATCTGGTGACAGTGATATGTCTGCAAACAGCGACAGTGATTTCGCTCCTTCTCAGCAAATAATGCAGGTTCAGGTTGGTCAAATCTGTTTTCCTTTCCTTTGTGGACAGATTCTTCTTTCGCAAAATCTTTGAGATTATTCTATGAGTAGTATATTTGGGGTTATAATTCGTTTTACAGATTCTGTATCTGATGCAACAGAAGAGACAGTCCTCCCTTCTACTTCTGCCGGCACGCCCGCTCATTCCAGGATGGGCAACAGGTATTGCAGGTACAGGTGATAGTGAATGGACAGAGGTTGACCAGATTCCAGATATTATTATTATTATTATTATTATTATTATTATTATTATTATTATTGAATATCCAGGAAAGCATGGAGCCCTATTTCACAAGAGTACATTATGGCTGTAGTTTATAATCTTGAAATATTTTAAAACGAAAGATTCCAGATATTATGGTTTACACTGGACCTAGCAGGGTGGAACAAAACATCGGCCTAGACCAATCCTGTGAGCCAATCGATTGTTTTACGCACTTCATTGATACGGACGTGATGAAAGAGCAAACTAATTTATATGCAAGTCAACGACTAAATAAACTTTATTCGCAAAATAATATGCCCCAATTCGCGATTTAGGCAGTGGGGCAATGTCACTATTGCAGAGGTGAAAAGGTTTCTTGCAATTTTATTGCATATGTGTATTAGCCTGCATCTGACGATAGAGAATCATTGGAGCACAGATCCAGTTCTCAGTTGTAATTTTTGTCCCAATGTATTATCCAGGGACAGGTTTCTGAACATTCTATCCATTGTTTCACCTATCTGACAATACTAGTCAGAAGAAATCTGGCGAATTAGGATACGATGCTTTACGTAAACTTCGGCCTCTCCTGAGTAAATTAGTCGCTAAATTTCAAGAGACATATTACCCAGGAGAAGCCGTAACTATTGATGAAGGTATGTGCCCATTTAAGGGTTGGATATATTTCAAAGTTTATATGCCCCAGAAGCCAAATAAGTATGGTATCTAATTGTATATTCTGGCCGAGTTGTGCACAGGGTACATATGGAACTTTGAGGTGTACCACGGAAAGGATGCGGAACTTGATAACAGTGCCGCTGGTATTGTCAAACATTACTAGGTGATTTAGCCAACAAAGGTCACACTGTATATGTTGACCGATTCTACACCAGTGTACCTGTTGTACAAGACTTAGCAGAGATGAGTACAGGGGTAGTGGGCACTGTAGTGATGTCGAGGAAGGGACTTCCGAAGGCACTACTGGATGCTAAACTGAAGAAGGGTGACCAAATATTTCGCCACAAGAAAAATGTCCTTGCCTTATGGTGGAAGGACAAACAAGATGTTTGGATGCTAAGTAGCAGACACGCTGCCAGTATGAAAAACGTGAAGGCAAGACGGGACCAGGAAAAATCTAAACCTATTTCAATGAATGACTATAATCTGCATATAAGCATGGTGTTGACCTCTTCAACCAAAGTTTATCATATGGGGCGCTCGAGCATAAAACAGTGAAGTGGTGGAAAAAACTGGCCTTCCATCTCATTGTGAGGGCAATAGCGAATGTATTGTTCACAACAGTCTGACACCAAAACTCAACACCTCCCAGTTTGTTCAAGAAGTTTGCTCAAGATTAGTGCTGTCTGCAGACAATGAAGTTGAATCCAGCACCTCCAGTTCAAAGATAGCTCAGATCGCTCGAAAACATTTTCCAGATTGAGTTCCTCTTTCTGCAGGTAAAACAAAGGCACATAGAAGACGTATTGTTTGTAGTGACAAGGAAAAACTCGCACGAGCAAGGACAGGAGAAAAGACACTTCATATCATTGTACTGACTGTGACGTTGGACTTTGTGTCGCCCCTTGTTTCAAAATTTACCATACCGTAGTGCATTATGAGAAGTGACATTTTTGATTTTAAGTTCAAAATAATGTGTTATATCAATTAAATGATTATTGAGATTTATTTCAACAGTATAGTGCAAGCATATTTGATTTTACAATTTTTATTTTTTCCTTCCTGAAAAAAAAAGTGTAATTTTGCAGCATTTTTTTGACAGTATAGTTCATTTCAATCGTATCTGAAATTTAGTAAACTTGTAGTGTAAGGATTCGGAAATCGAATGGACTTTTCAATTTATTTGTAACTCAAACCAAATTCTCTTTGTGCCATTCTGAACGTACCCATAAATTCTGGAAATCAGTCAACACATGGGTGAGGAGCAACATTTAAGGCATCAGCAGGGTAAGTGTTAAAGGGGATGGGAGGGGCTAGTGGTTTTCGGTGGTTTTAAAGCAGCCGTTTAGTGTGTAATCCTATTTACTCTGTTGGCAACAGTGATTCAGCGTCACAAAATGATAGTCTTGCAAATTTCATCAGAGGAATGTCACTGACGCACAAATTCTCAATTTCATAGTCTTCTTGCTGGAACATATCATACAATCATCGTAATGTTGATTCCTGTGATGTTTCAAAATGCATGTATTTTATAAGAAACTTTCTACTTTATAAGGAATACCATATGTAAGGAAGCTTTGTATGAATATATGTACACTATCTGATCAAAAGTATCCAGACACCAGTATGCTCGTAAAGAACAACAATTGACACATTGTACTGGTATGAAAGGAGGCAGGGAGATTTGTATTGCTCAGTACGACTAGTTTAGGTGAGCTTACTGATCTTCAACATAGGTTAATCATTGATTGCCATATAAGCAAGAAATATGTAAGGGGTATTTCTAACCTTACGGATGTATCCAAATCGACTGTCAGTGATGTGATTGTAGAGTGGAAACGTGAAGGTATAACCACAGTACAACCACGATCTGGTCGGCCACATACGCTGACGCCCAGAGAAAAACGAACATTACAGAGCCTGGTTCGAAAAAGTAGCTCGTTGACTGTAGAAAGAATCACGAAAGAATTTCAAAATGCTGTGCAAAGTACAGCCCAATCCCATGATGTGCATCGGGAATTAAAAAGGAATAGTGTTTCATTGTCAAGCAGATGCTCATAAACCAAATATTTTTCCCTCTTAAAAAAAAAAAAAGTTGGTATAGAGAGTGACGTAACTGGACACTGGAACAATGGGGGCAATGAAAAACAACATAAAAGTGTTGCAATCTGATGGGAGGATTTGAGTGTGGAGAAGTGCAGGGAACACTGTCTACCCGAATGTTTAATCGGTGGGATTATGATGTGGGGATGTTTCTCATTGCATCGACTCAGTCCTCTTGTAGGCATTTTGAATGCTTTTGTTCTGCCAACAGTGGAAAATCAGTTTGGTTGTTTGTACCAACATGATAATGCTCCGAGTCATAAAGTCAGCTCTGTAAGCCAATGGTTTAAGGATAATAGTATTCTACAACTGGACTGGCCACCCCAGACTCCCAACCTAAACCCAATAGAACACTTGTGGGATGAGTTAGAACGGCAACATCACTCCATACCCAAATGTCCAACATCAACACGTTCTCTGGCTATGGCTCTTCGGGAAGAACGGGGTGGCATTCCCATGGAAGCGTTCTGACGTCTGATGAAAAATCTCCCCCACAGAGTCAGTGCTGTGATAAAGATAAAAGATTGACCAACATCATATTAATGTCGTCTGTTGTAAAGTTGTTAACAGCAAACCCTGTCTTCAGCATGTGGTGCGTCCGGATATTTTTGATCAAATAGTGTAATATTCAGAGCTTCTTGAAAAGGCGGAGTGTGAAGTAGAAGATGCTTTGGCTACTAGAACTCATTTAGCGAATGCATGTGAAGTGACCTTTTTATGTTTACTGCCTGCTGAATGCTGCAAAACTTGAGTTTACTGATCCACATTTACAAACTTCCCTCATTTTTGCCAAAATATAATTTTTCTATCACTTATAAAAATTCCATTAACATTGCTGTAAACAAGAATGTACACTTGCCTTTGCTATCAGAATGAATGGTATTGACCGAGTTAATGAAGGCAATGCCAGTGACTGAAGAACATTTGAGTCAAATGTTTTGCTTCATTTCATTTCCCTTAAAAGGGAGAGAAGTGAGTGAAGGTCACTGTACAATATATATAAAAAGTAATTTCATTCACATTGTGTTTTCAGGAAAATGTACAGTATTTGAAATGAGTTTTTGTACTGAATCGAAGAATTAGAATAAAGAAAAAATATAATTAATATATTTATAGAATGACCAAAAATATATATTTATAGCAGAGTTACTGAAAATATGTATTTACATAAAAAATTATTTCTTAAGTGATTGCATATTGGTACATTTAAGGTCAATACATCACTGATCTGCATTTTGGGCTGTCACACAGGTGGCAGATTCCCTAGCAGTTGGTTACTTAATCTTTCCTTAAATGATTACAAAGAAATTGGAAACTTATCGAATATCTCCCCTGGTAAATTATTCCAATACCAAATTTCTTTTGCTTTAAATGCGTATTTTGGGTATTTGCTACAATTTGTCCTCTTGAATTCCATCTTTTATCTTCATATGATCTTTCCTACTTTTAAAAACTCCATTCAAGTTTACTCGTCTACTAATATTCCACGCATCTCTCCACTGGCAACTTGGAACGCACGTTTAGTCGAGCAGCCCATCTCCTTACTTCCAAGTCTTGCTACATTACTCCACTACCCAGAACAAATTGTGCTGCTTTCCTCTGGATCTTTTCCAGTTGTTGAATCAAGTAATCCTGATGAGGGTCCCATACGCTGGAACCATACTCTGATTGTGGACTTACTAGTTACTTACATGCCCTCTCCTTCAGTGAGGTATGTGCACGAAAAACACAAGGACAGTATGCCTATAACACAAGATGCAATACAAATGTGGGCTCGCAAAGTGGTGCAACAAAGAGGAATTCCTGGAACATTCAAAGGCAGTATTCAATGCCTCTATTGAAAATTATTATGGAAGTAGGTAATATTTACATTATCCTTTATGTATAACTTTAAGGTTATATACTGTATTTCATGTGCTGGAGCAGAAATGGCGCCGAGCTTTACGCATGTGGCATTTCTCTGTTACCTACTGCCATCAGCTATTAATATCTAGGCTGAATTGTGTTTTCTTTGGAGATGGTTCCTCTCTATCACTGCTGTGCTTACTTTAGTTATCAACATGGCGTCCACCAGCCGCGGCATGGAGCCTGACGATATTTACAAACAATTACGTGACAGTGGCGATATTGCCGATGATTTGTTGACAGATTCTGATAGCGACATTAGTATTCCCATATCTGAAAATGTTATTTCGACTGAGGTGGAAGATATTGGCAAAAGCGGTAATGTAGGGGGTGGGAGGGGTCGATCGTGCTGATCATTACTGCTCATCTTATGGTTATGTAGTGAAAAGCCTGAAGTGGTGGAGGAAATTGTACTTGTTGGGGACATGAGGAACAAAAATGCCCATAAACGTGGCCAGTGGAGCAGCTGTAATAAAGAATTTAAACTGAACAGGAAGCTACACTTTATTGATGTTCGTGAGGACAAAATAACCAAGGACTGTGCCGCGTGTTTGGACAGGAAAGCAAAAGGAGGCAGAAAGGAGACTTTTTTTTTGTGAGACCTATCCAGTGAATGCAGGACTACACCCAAACAAATGCTTCCGGAAGTTCCATACTTTGAAAACATATCTCTGATAATGTGGTTAACTTGACTGATAATGAATAAATTTGCAGTTCATATTTTTAATGTAAAATTCAATTTTCTGCTTATGTATTTCCTTTCCATACTGGCCTAATGTTAAATCGGGACCTGTGTAGGATGCAGGTGGGAAATCAATTGGACCCCAAAGGGTTAGGATTACCATGGCTTTAAAATACAGTACTGAACAGAGAATATGTTTGATTCCTTCATAGCGACTGACTTTTACGGGAAATCAATTAAGAAATTTAATGGTAAGCATCCCAAATTTGAACTTTATTCTGCTACATGGCCTAGAATATAGTAAAAGACATACATGAAGCAACCCTGCTGTGTTCTTACAGAACATAAGGTGTTAGAAATCTCTGTAAGGCTTGAAACTTTGTCATAAAAATTACTTAAATGTTGAAGCTTAACAAACAGAACTTCCAAAGTCTTCAACTAGAAAAGCAATATATATTTTTGAAACCATGAAAAATTAGTTGAATGTCCAAATTATGAAAAGAATCAAAGTCCAAGCACAAGAACGTAAGTGGGTGGGTCAACACCTAATTACACTCGGGTTGTTGGACGAAGACTAAAAGTTCATAATGAGATGGTAGACCTAATGACCAAGAACAATTTAAGTAAACACAGCTCAGAACCTTCTACTACCTAATTTCTGCAATAAGTTATCACTTCCCCACTACAGTTTAAGAATTCTACATGTTTAGGAGGATATCAGATATTTTGAAATCTTTTACAGGCTGTACAATCTCCAGGTATCGGGATTGATTGCTCTGTGGAGATTATTCCTGGGTCGTAAGCACAATCCTCTACGTGGGAGAGTTGATTCATGCCACTACACTGCTGATCAGCTTTTCATTGGGACATTAGCATTCACCATTCTCCTGTTTCTGATGCCGACTACTTTTATATATTATGTAGTTTTTGCTGGCGTAAGTATGTAATTTCTTTTCTTAAGTTCATAATCTCTTTAGGTGAGTATATGAAATGTATCTGATAGTATTCACCAATTATAACATCACATTTCTTCCTTCTCTTTGAACAGTTACCTGCTAAAAATTAAAATTTATTGCACATCATTACAGTAAAAACTTCTCAGCTCCTGGGTAGATCAAATTGCTATAACTTACCATTTATGGATCTTTTAAGTCCAGCCTAACAAACTGCCTACACTGATCAGCGAAGAAAGTGGATCAATTCAGTATTTTTTAAATGTTATATTTACCTGAAACCTTGTTTTGCATTGCATTGACTGTACCCTGCGCACATTATTCTCATTGTCAAAGTCATTGTTAAGTTCCTTTTACAGTATTTTAAGACATTTTTCAAAAAAACTTTGCAGATTTGTGCATTTTCACTGAATTTCATCCAATAGAATGAAAGCAACACTGTAATTCACAATCTTGCAACTGAACATTTTCTTACTGTCACTGACCACTTTTCCCTCACCAATATTGTGTATTTCCACTCCTGCTGGTCTTATTTCATTCATGGTGTCAAAATGTTGACATCTGGCATTTTGTCCAAGCATATCTCATAGGTGCTCAGTTAAATTGAGGTATATTTATGCTAGCCAGTTCAGGGCTTGTTTCCTGATCAGGCACAGGAATTCCATAACATGAGTGTCACGCAGGCAGGCACTGTCTTGCATCAGTCCCAAGTTTGTGATGACAAATATAGCAAAGGGGTTATGTGCTTTATTAACACCACCTCAATGTGTCTGTATATTCAGAGCACCTACATCAGTGATGATAAGCTCCGTTTGCACCTTAAAGCTGATAAGTAAAACAGGTCTACCTATTCAGTACAAAGCTAATGATATTAATAATAATTAGTTACTGTATATTACCATCACAATATTAGCAGAGCGACTAGTTTTGGCCAACTCGGGCCATCTTCAGTCATACAGGTTTAAAAATAGGCATAATTAAGACATTGGAATATATAAAGACCTGTAAAAAAGAGGGAAACACATTGAAATCAGTCTGTGATGAAAAACTTGATGACAATCATGTCCACATGTCACAAAATATTATACAGCAGAATTAAAATAATAGCAAGATACTATGTAACGTTCAATCTTGACTTGCTT
Source organism: Anabrus simplex (assembly GCF_040414725.1). NCBI lineage: Eukaryota > Metazoa > Arthropoda > Insecta > Orthoptera > Tettigoniidae > Anabrus > Anabrus simplex. Next base: position 96,780,660 of record NC_090270.1, on the reverse strand, counting down.
GGTCTTGAAAAGTAACTTTGATACACTTGTAAATGATCAAGGGGGACATCTATAATTATTACACAGATGAGTAGTAGCCCAATAGGTGTTAATCTGTTTCCTACCTCGTATTGAATAGGAGGACCCATTTTACTTACCAAGTTAAAGCTGATAGCATCCCAAACCATGATGGAGCCACTTCCAAACGGCATCCTCTCGGAGCAAAGTTTCTTACTGCCTCGATACAATTTCTAGCCTGGACTGCGGTGGTATGGCAATCTCGCAGTTGTAGACCTCCGATGGCCTGATATAAGTCATTGCTAAAATATAAACTATTGCTTCCTTGAAACTCTCATCAGTAGGAAGTTGTTTAACCAATTTTCTTTCACTGGCAATTTTCATGAAAATTCTGTCTTCCATCTGTTATTTTAATATGGGAGCATGGTGTTGGTCTTTGTAAGCACATTTTGTTTCATACATCCAAAATGAAAACAGTTTCTCTTGTAATTCAACAAATAATGACCTCGGTGTTCTCTCAGTATGTGCTATTTTACACAAAATGGTATGGTAAAAAAAAACCCCTGCACATATACATACAGTTTTGATGAAATTAGCACTCAACAGTGAAGTACAATCACAGAACACCAACATTACGCATAAGGCACGATTGAGGCTAGCCACAACTTTGGCTGACTGGTTGTAAAGCGCGCTGGGCAGAGGATAATCCCCTCTCCACAACCATCCCCAGAGCAAGCTTTGCATAACGCCATAAGTCTCGAGTAGTGAGGTCTCCAGGCTGGATGTCACAACAGTGAACTTGAACGGAAACAAAATCTCAGCTCATATGTGACTGCTGGTCCACAGTCCAGTTCTTTTATTGATGTACAAATTTTGATCACACTGCTCGATGCTGGTGAGTAATCTGCCCAAAAGTGATGCCGTTCTTGATCTCAAATTGGCTTCTAGCAATCTCCATTTTCCTGGTCTCTCACTTACAGTGATGTTTCTTACTAGCTTGAGATTTCTGGTCTAGACTGTGGTAATGTGGTGATCTTGTAATACCTGAAATATCAGGAACATGTCATCTTTGATAGGTACCCAGTTCACAGATAGTTTCTGAAATGCTGGATAGTTCTAAATGTTGCACCAATCACATTAGTGGCATAACAATCTTCATCTTCAATTAATGCGATAGCTGAGGCATCTTTATTCAACAAATAATGTGAAGGAAAAAAAATGTTATTTGTGACAAAAATTATACCATATATTGATAATCTACCAATAGCTTCCATTCTGGTATCACAAGAGCTTTTAAAACTTGGGAGTTTTTATTGCCTGCAATATAAAATCAGCATCTAGCAGTTATGTTGGAAAGCTGCTCATGGAGTGGCATTTGTCATCTGTCATTTCCAAAATTGTTGAATACATGTTTCTTGGTTCATAAAACTTCCCTGAATGCAAGCCATCTATGTATATTGGCATGTATTTGTTTCCAATTCAATTTTTACGAAGTAAGCACCTTTTTTCTTTATCATTATAAATATTTCTATCTTGCTTGGTTTCTGTCATTCATAATCTCAAGAATTCTGCAACAGTACAAAAGTAACATCCAAAAATATTATTGCTTATTCTGAAAATTATAGATCAGATAGATCTTGAGATTTTCCCTCATGGTTTTGCACATGATAAGTAAGAACATTATTTTGTCACATTTCTTTCAGTTGCGGTTGACAGTGGTTGGTCTGGGTGGTTTATTGACCCGTATCAGATTCCTGTTGCAGATATTGCCTGTTTATTCTACTTGCTTATGGTGTCTTCAGCCTAGTGCTGTCAGCAGTAAGTACTCTACTACATGCTAAAACTACAATTAAAAATGTAGGACCATAGTTTGCTGTCAGTTGTACTACAGTGAGACAGTGATGATGGTGGTGATCACTGTTTTAAGAGGAGGTACAACTGGGCAACCATCCTCTATTAATACTAATCAGAGGCAAAATAATGGAAGGGGTCCGACACTTTGAAAAATGAAGTTATCAGCCAAAGAAAGACTAGGGCCATGAAAAATGAAACACTCTCTAGGCCTCAGAAACCTAATACCATTGAAGCCACAAAAAAAAAAAAAAAAAAGAGGAGGAGGAGTTGACCAAGGGAGGACAGAGGAAGGATGAAGGTGAGGAGCCTGACACAAGTGGAAGCAATGCCCAGCTCAGCTATAGAGTCAGTGGTTGCCAACCCACACTTCCATGTAGAGAGCCCCTGAGGCCTCTTTAGTTGCCTCTCTTGACAGACAGGGGATACCATGGGTGTTATTCTACTGACCCCAATCACAGGTGAGGCAATGAGACATAACTGAAGGTTCACATCTTTATACCTCAGGAAATATACGTAGTGTGTTTGAATTATTACGACTGAATTTATTCCTCAAGTCTTTCCGAACGACACATTCTTTCCAAGAAAGCTGATTTCTTAATGTATTAATCCTATTACTTTGTAATATTATGAATATATTTGCATTCTGTTATGACCTAATATTGACAAGGATTTCCAAATGTTCTATTTTCATTTTTATACTCTTCTATACTGTTGATCATTTCATTGTAAATAGTGCCCCTACATGTACAAGTGATGCAAAATCGGAAACTATGATTTTATCATTTCTTTATATGCGTCAAAAGATAAGAGAACAAGTGGAGTTTGATCTTGTTCTTTGTACATTTTGATGCTATCCTTGTCTCTCTTTCATTCTCTCTACCCACACTGGCTGTCAGTGTAGTTTATCATTTTTTATTTATAGCATCATTACATCTCATGGTCCGAAACAAGGAAAAAGGGAAAGGAAATCTCTTAGCCTTGTCTGCTTGCCCAGTAGCCAGCTCATGGTGGAACACTATGCAGCACTGTGTACCAGATCCTGTAAGAAATCCTCCAAATGTGCAATGGGGAACATTACTGAAAAATTTGGTGACAGGACATCTCGTCTATCCTGTTTAGTTGTTGGGTACGTTTCACTATTTTTACTCTTTTGTTTTCTGTAACAGATTGAACTTGATTATTTTGAAAATACATAATTGTTTTTTCAGGATGCCCCAGTAAGAAATGTACCAAAAACGTTCTCACCTGTCTATTAAGGAAGATATTGGGGTCCTGATTGCAGTCCGAGTCCAAGGCTTTTTTTATTTTTTTATTGCATACCAGTCCATGGAGAAATCACACAGTCTAATGTACCAATTCTATTTGCAAAGAAATGTTGACATGTCTTCTTGTACTTTCCCCTTTATGTGCTCTCAGTTTAAAAATTGTACTGTGGTAAAAAAAGTATAATAATATAATATAATATATTATAATAGTATAATAGTATAATAAAAATAACAGCTGTCTCTTGAAAATCCTTTTTTCAGTGCACAAGAACTTTGTTTATCCAGTCCTCAGTAATCCATAAGTCCTTTTTCTCCAATACGAAGATATGGACGTCCTTTAAATGATACGTATGAAACTTTTGCAGAATGTTATCACTGCAGGTAACAGAGATCCCTGGATCTATGTGTGTCTGGGTTTGTCCCTTACAGAGTTAAGAAACTATATTGTTCTTTTGTTCCCGCATTTGCAGTGCCCACGAGTGAAATGGCATCGAATGGAAGAGGGTTGTCCTTATGGACAAAAGATTGGAGGCAATAAATAGAACAAAGGAGAAATGCAAAAATATAGCTGCAAATTATGGTGTTTGGGCTTTAACAATGTCTGACCAGAAATTGAAGACATTGCTTCAAATTGACTAGAGACAGTTTATAGACAAACTGCCAGTACTATATATATATATATATATAAAAAAAAAAAAAGAAAAAAAGCAACAAATGAATCAGAACATGCCATATTTTTCATTTTGTTTTGTTCAGTGGAAAAAAGAGAGAACAATTGTTTTATTTCTTGTTTGTGTCTAACGAGGGAACACATGCTTGTGTTTCACTCGGATTCGGTTGAAATTTGGTAGGAATATTCTTGGGAGGCAGTAGAATGCTAAGGTGAAAACTGTACGTGCCCAGCACAAGTTTAAATGCCAAAATAAAACAAATAAATGGTCGTAAAATTAGAAGTGCCACGGGAGTATCTGGGTGTGGCGGAGAGGTGGGGAGGAGCGAAGTAGCGGACGTAAGCAGCGTACAGTTGGGCTGCTCGCTCGAGTCGAATGAATGACCACCCACCCTCCCAGCCACTCTTCTTTACTACACCGCAGTTCGCACATACCTCGTATCTTCCCGATTAGAAACTTCAAAGCAGATCAAGAGGTGCACATTGATTAGTCGTCTAATGATACAACGTTCTTACAATGACAGATAAAATCTGACGTTCTTATAGTCATTTTTATGAATGGTGACTGTATATTTACTTTAACCACGTATGGTAATGATTGATTTTTTACACCTAGATACAACAAAAAGCCCACTACAAAAGTCATTCAATCCGTGGAATGTAGTAGTGTGCCTTCAGAGTGTGACAAAAAAGACACCCCATTTTCTGAAGATGAAAGGAATTTGGGATTGGAATTATATCGTAAGTAGATCAATGTATTTATACATATTTACTTTAACGAGAAAAACAAGCGTTCACAGGAATTGCGTACTTGCCTCTGTTTTACAGGTCTAATTGCCGACAGGGTTTTGGATACCGATATGACAGTCGAACTGGATGGCACATTGGATATGTCAGATGATGACTTTGATTTCGAGGAAGACAATATTGAAACACTGTTATTTGACCTCGTCTCCAAAAATGTTGCTCCTAACCCTGCATCCACAATAACGGCTGAACGATGCCTAATCCCAATACCTTATAAGAAGAAGGTCGTTGAATATTGGCGAAACAGAGGAGCTTCGCATCAGTGAAACACAGGTTTCGTAAATTAAAGTTCTGGCAAGAGCTTTACAGGTGGGAGCAACAATTGGAAAACGGTGGCACAATGGGAGAAAAAATAAGTTTGTTACGAAGAAGACTTATCAAAAGTTCAAAGGAAGTAGACAAGGAAACAAAATTGTTCACAATATAAATATTAAAAAATGGGCCTCAAAAGTACGCTCGTCTAGTTAGCTACGACACGTTTCGAGCGTCTCATTCCTGGGTAATGAGTTTTAAAAAGAAATTCAAAATTGGATCAAGAAAAATTTGCAAATTCGTATCTAAAAAGTACCAATTTGAACAAGAAGATACTAAATGTAACGAGACACTGTTTGTTGGTAGAAGTGTCACAATTAATAGAAAGTCACGGCCCAGAGTGCGTGTTTAATACGTATCAGTCTGGTTTTCATGAAGACTTCCATTCTGGCAGGACCCATAATGAACGAGGAGAAAAAGTCGTATTAGCGGAAGCACAATTATGAATTTACTAACTCATAGCTACACAATACAGCCAATAATTTTGGCAGATGGACAACTCATGCCGAAGTTGCTAGTGGTGTTGAAACAAAAAAAACTATTTACCGCACCAAATGTGTACACTTTGCCTTCAAAGTCTGGAAAACTGACCAAAGAACTTGTACAGAAATGGTTACGGGATGTTTATTGTGAGCTAGTACCAGAGTACATTGTTTTAGTTCTCGATTCCTGGACCGGACAGAAAGAAGAAAATAAATTCTAAAATTGGGAGTAAGAAAATCATTAATGTTCAAACAATTCCGAAAGGAGCCACTGGACTTATCCAGCCGTTAGATGTTTTGGGCTTCCGCATTTGGAAGCAATTTATACATATTTTGTACGATTTAATTTTGTTAAAACTCGTTAGACATCAAGGTACATTTAAGGAACAACCTTTTAAAAGTGCAATCTTTGATGCACAACCAGTTCTCCTCTCCGTAGCATGTGGTAGTACAGTTGGTACAAATGTGGCTATGTTAACAAGAAACCTTCACAATTTGTTAATCCAGTCGATTATTGTTTCAAAGAAGAGCCTTCCTATAATCAATGTAATACTTGTGAAAGTGACAGCACTGTAAGATGTGCATGGTGCACACAGTATCTGTGCCTTGTCCACTTTTTTGTGAACAATCACTATTGCACTAATAATGAGTAACAAGAACTCGGGCGTGAATTTTTCAAACCTTATTGGCATCGTTGTTCAAACATTGTCCTTTGTACACTTGTTTCATGTGCTGTTTTCATATTTAAGTTTTGCACATCTAATCGGGAAGTTAAGGGGAACGCGCTAACTATACGCTGCCTGGCTGCTGGCGCAGCTCGACACAGCCCGGTTGGCTCACGTCCGCTGCTTCACTCCTCCCTACCTCTCCGCCAAACCCCGATACTCCCGCGGCACTTCTAATTCTACGACTATTTATTTGTTCTATTTTGGCGTTTAAACTTGTGCTGGGCACATGCATTTTTCACCTTAGCATTCTACTGCCTCCCACGAATATTCCTACTGTAACGGTTCAAATCCCGTTACAAAATGATATCTGTAATTTTATTATTATTATTGTATCATTATTATTATTATATCTGTGAGATTACTATTATTTTGTTATAATTATTATTCCATTATGCAATGCTTGTCGCTTGCGTATTTGTAATTGAGTGTATGCATATATACGTATATGTAGATTAACATTAAATACCTGTACAGTGAGAATTGTTATATGTCAGATGTTGGATATGGCATCGTTACATTGTGCAATACTACTGGCGATTCTGCCAAGTCATTGCTACATCATCGTGAGTTTTTAGCAATGCGCTCAGAGACTCAGCCGCCCCAGGGGATTTCACCATTACATGCAACAGTTTGAGGCGTTGTGGGAGTATGTCATTGTTATTTCTGGAGATTACGTAGCTGTGTCAACCAACGTCTATAAAAGGTGGATGCATATTGTAGCATCAGTCGTTAGTTAAACGGAAGCTGAACAGTGAAGTAGTCTACTAGATGAAGAGGCCTCAGTCGGTCAGTCAACGAGTGTGAACGAGAGATGGAGAAGACTCAGCGAGCCATTAATCATTGGTCATTGAGAGAGTGAGGCCAAAGGTTGGTCGGTCACTTAGTTGAAGACACGGACGCAAGGACTTACCATGGAGTCAGAGAGGGATACCACCTGCAATGAGGTAATACCATATTGACTTACAAAGAAGTCAGATGATATGGAGAAGAAGCAGTCACAAGGATGTATCACCAAGTTAGGCGTGACACATCTACAGTAAACACCAGATCAAAGGACTACGTCGTAATTACACTCAAAGTGTTGAAGGTACAGTCAAGTGAATCAGTGAGGGAAATATTTGTTAAATGTTAAATGTCCGGTCAAGAAGAATTCAAATTCATGCCTAGCTTTCTTTCAGTTGCAATGTCATAATTTCATATTCTCATCTATTTTATCGCAACAAGACTCACTATTTTTTATATATTATTTAAAGAATATATTTTGTTCTATCAAACGAATTCATAGTTTTATTTCAATGACAGTAAAATATCTTAACCTCAAAATTAATGGGGAAACAGAACGCCAATCTCCTTTTCCCAGAACTTATATGGTATGTTGTCAAAAGTAGGCTTATTACCCCACACCCTAGAGATAGTCAAGAGTCTCATTCTATTACTGCTGCACTGAGTGGCAACTGGCGCCCTTCAAATAACGTATGTGTAAGTAAGCAGGTAACAAGTAAGTGTGAGTACAAGGTCCGACGAGTGTGTATTTTATTTAATGAATGTTAATTTTCATAATTTGCATTTTAAATGCAGATATTCAGATTTTTTAAGTTAAATTCAGTTTTATATATGTTTCAAAAGTTAGTCTGTTAGTGAGGAACGTCTCACTACCAAATTTCAACCGAATCCGAGTGAAACACATGTACGTGTTCCCTCATAAGTAAAGGTTTCTATAATGTATATTATGTAGCCTGTATTCAATTATTAGTTTATTTCCGAATTTTTCTTAATCTGGATCACTATTGTATGGTTGTGTGTTGGTTAGTACTATATGTTATGTGTATGAAGAGGAGCATGCTGGGACAAACATGAACATCCACCACAGAGGATTAAAATCACCATCCCAACCGGAAAATGAACCCAAGTCCCTCTGAGCTGAAAGCCTCGACACTGACCATTCAGCCAATGAATTCGTAGCAAATTCAAACTAACCAGCATAAATTCTTTAAGCCAAGTTTTTATGAAAACTGTTAAAAAATGGTAAAAAGTACTCATATTAAATATGGATAAAGTTACTACTGATATTTTTTTGAGCTTTGCATTTACAACATCCTATTCATAAAACACATCTCACAGTCTCGGAGCATCTCAGGTAGTTCAACTGATGTGAAGTAACTCTTGACACAGAGAAAGTGACTATAAGTTCCATTACAGCCAAATCTAAGCGTTGAGGTACGGTACATTTATTTGGGTATATTTTTGTTTACTAGGTGTAGTCTCTGTTGTTGCATGGTTTAAATTCTTTGACACAATACAGTATAACCCCGATTTTATGTGACCTTGATTTAGCGTAATCCCGCATTTAACGGAAGAAATATTAAGTCCCGAAAATTATTCCATAAGAGCAATATAATTTTATATTTGGTTTAATTTAATTCTCATTGGGGCAGAACGCACATTTAGCGTAAGGAAATGTATTCTCTAGTACTTACTTCTATTAGTTATAGTTGCTAGTTAAGCTTGCTAAGGATGATTCAAGGCAGAAGAGGAATTTAGGGTGTGGGTGCTTAAGGCTAAAGTGAGATATCAGGCTTACATACACATCCGACTGCAGCTGCTGTAGTATAGTAGAACCCCGCTGCAATGACAACATTGTTATGCTCTTTGGAAATTCCTATATTAATCTGTGCAATATCCTTCAGTTACAATGAGAACCCTTTTGCTGATTCATCTGTTATTAAGGACAAATGTTAGCTTTTCCGTTATCAAGATTCATATCTTCCATATCGATTCCTCGCTACATGCATGAGCTGCTCCGACTGATATAAACAAACATTAGAACATGTTTTTACTATAAGTGCATGACTGCAGCCGTTAACTCCTAAGAAATAAAGGCTGAAGTAAATGATTGCTTAGTTTTAATACTAGGTACGGAAATAAAATAAGCATGTGATATTGATTCTTCTTCTTCTTCTCCTCCTCCAGATACAGCGGTGTGCATCAGTGATTTCAAAGGTTAAATTTTGAAAAGGTTGTTCCCATGTAAATTTATAGTGAAAAGGTTATCATTACTCTACAGGGGGCTTGAAATATGTTTTTATAATGCGTGCACTATAAACCTAGGTTAGTTGATGCCGTTTGAAGTCTATACAGGAAAATGGAAACGTTTGCCGCAGAAGCCTCTGAAGTGATGCTATTACAATTTTCAAGAATGAAACTGAATATGCGTTTTCATAGGAATTGGAAAATATCATACTAATGAGTAAGCCGCTGTATGGTAAAAAAAATTCTGCAAAAAGGTTTGAACAAACTGATTGCTGTTACATACCGATTTTTGTGTGTTTTTGTGCAAGTATGGTATCTCTTCCCACTTCTATGGAAAATCATACAGGACCTTGAACAACCTTGAATTGAAACAGTTTTGCATTCACCGACAAATCTATTGTCATAACCTTCAGCAATACTCAGTTGGAATCTGCAAACACATCTGATGATAGTACAAAGAAACAAATTTTTTAGGCTGTACCCAAGCATTTATTTATGTACTAGCTGATGAACCCATGTTTCGCTACAGATTTTTCAGAAAGACTGTCTTTGTAGTTTTCCGAATTGAAGTCAACATAGATCATGGAAAATGATGCCAGGAGCAGCATAGCAATTAAAAGAAAGGTTTTTATATAAAATACTTGATCAAATGAAAAAGTGCACACTTTGTCACTTTTAACGAACAGTCCAAAGTTCCAGTGCTGGAATGAACAGGCCGTAGACAGCCGCGAACACTCCTCTGCCATTATTCTGTTAAATGTGCACATTACTCATTCTAATCAGAGCCTCAGACAAGGGATCAAATAGCTGGACTACAATGATGAACCGGTATGTTACATACCGGTAGTACCAGAAAATTTATAAACCAGAAGAATGGCATGCTAAAGAAGAGAGAGATCTAACTCCCCAGCCACTTCCCACCAATATTCAAGCAGGTTGTTTACTCGGTACACAGCAGTGATTCCATCTATCAGAGATGAGTGGCAGCAGAAGGCACAAAGCACATCACAACAAGCAGTGGTCAATGTAATGTTATTGTTGATCAATATTTTTTTTTTTGCTTTTGGGATTCAAGCCCACTATCTCCCGGATGCAAGCACACAGCCGTGCGCTCCTAACCACATGGCCAACTGCCCGGTGTTGATCAATTTTATGAGCTTTCTATATTGTAGGCCTTCACATTTGGTCTCTTCCGACTCTATGATATTAGGGCATTTTATAAAATTATTTACAGTGTACACTGTAGTTCCTTATTCCCTGACTTTACATACCGATTTTCATTAAAATCTGTTAACCCATTTACTCGTGACTCGGCGCTGATATGAACTTGGCAACAAAAATCCAAATTCATGAATATCTCTGTTATCATAGCTCGTACAGTAAAAATGTATAAGACATAAATGATCAGAAATTTAATACTATATAACTTTAGTTATGTAGTATTTACCGAAAGGACTACTAATAACATAAATATCTGAAAAATTAATTTAGGCGTTCCCCTAAACTACTATTTCACTCAGCGTGAATAAAATTATTTATGGCTTAGATTGTAGCGACTTATTCCTCGACTTTACATACCGAGTTTTATTAAATTATCTTCAGATCTTTTCCCGCGATGCATGTACATACATAAAGTACATTTCTTTATTACTGTGGACACGACCAATACAGAAATACAATTCTTTTTAAATTGTGAGCAATGAACAGACAAAACTCTTACTTTATATATATATATAGATTGAAGTTGTTTATTTTCAAAAAACAATCTGAGCCAAAGTTAATTGTGGTGCAATGCAGGTCTCTTGTTAGATAGGAGGGGCAGTCTGAACACAAGAGTACTCTTCAGCACAAACAGTACAAGTTGTAACTACAGTGTAGTGTGTAGGGTAGATATCTCCTTGTTTTATTGCTGTTATTGTGTAAATAATGTGTGATGGTGTAATTTATGTTAATACTGGCAAAGATTTCTGGAAAAGATGTGCTTTCTACTGAAACCCATTGAAGTTTTTTAAAATCAGATCCCTGTGAAAACGCTAAATGGGGGTTTTACTGTAGTTGTGGTATCACCGGGCATAAATATTGTCAGAATGATACACAGGGAAGCATTGATTCACTATACTGTTTTCACCCACATTACCTGTGTGTGGTCTTTCATTCCTTTTATCATTGTGTCCCGGGCTGGATAGCCCAGGTTGTAGAGCGCTGGCCATGAGCTCAAACTGGCAGGTTTTATCCTGACTCAGCCTGGTGGTATTTGAGGGTGCTGAAATATGCCAGCTTGTGTCTGTAGATTTACCAGTACATAAAAACTATGGGACAACATTCCGGCACCTCAATGCCTCCCAAAATCGTAAAAGTAATTAGTGGAATATTAAACCAATAACATTGTCATTATTTTTTGTTGCACAATTATACATATAACATGATAGTTTAGACGTGAATGAGGAAGCTACAATGTTTGGTACACATGCAGTTGTGAGGTTTGCCATTGGTCAGTCAGCGACTTTAGAAGAATAGTGCGAGATCATTTGCTGCATAATGTAATATTATGCAATTCACTTCAATATCCAACTTAATATTACTATAAAATTATATTACAATAAAATAACTTATAACATTATTCAACTGATAGCTAATTTAAAGCCTACAGCTTTCGGTAATCATAGATGAACAAGAAATATTGGAATTTTTACTAAAAAGGCCAAGATTATAACCAAATAAAACATAACATTAAACAAATTTACATTTTTTAACAAGCTTAAATCCAAATTACCATAAATTCTATATACATTAAACAATCCTACTAATAAGGGCAAAGAATGGCAGCACATGACACTTAACAGGTTAGTATTAATTTTGTGACCACTTAGATTTTGAAAGAATATAGTCCTCATCCTTTAGTGGTTATGATTACACAGTTTAATCCACATAACTTCACTTAAAAAAGCTTTATTTCAACAGTGCACATTAAGCTAGCACCATTCTCTTTCAAATATACAACCTACCTCCCACTGCTATGTAATTATAAAACTATTCAACATTGTACATGTTGTCCACAGTTCAACCTTGAACAGCAGTAGCTTCACGCATACCCGTACCTACCGGCTCAAATGGGCCATGGACTCTTCTCCTCACGTAGTACCAATGTAATGTGTACAGAGCACAGTTGACCTTCAACATCACATCTCCCGAAACTTTGCTGTGTTGTCATAGGGTGTCACACTAACTCAGATACCAATAACTGTGTGTTCCCAAATGGTTGCATGCCATTTCAAATTTGAAGTCAAACGTGTCACCATATGGCAGCACGTGACACTTAACAGGTTAGTATTAATTTTGTGACCACTTAGATTTTGAAAGAATATAGTCCTCATCCTTTAGTGGTTATGATTACACAGTTTAATCCACATAACTTCACTTAAATACTGAAAAGGTTCCAATGGGTCAAAGGATTTTTTTTGGAAATGTTATCAACTTTTGTAGTCTCCATAACTAGGAAATTAATAAACTAACTGTATACAATAAGAGTTCTGGCAGTCAAGATGTAACAATTTATTGTATGACAAGTAATGCATAACATCATATTTACAATGAAAAACCTATGATATGAAATACATTAAGCTTTACTTCAACAGTGCACATTAAGTTAGCACCATTCTCTTTCAAATATACAACCTACCTCCCACTGCTATGTAATTATAAAACTATTCAACATTGTACATGTTGTCCACAGTTCAACCTTGAACAGCAGTAGCTTCACGCATACCCGTACCTACAGGACCATGTCTCCGCTCCCATACCATACGATGTTTTTGTTTCATATATGCTGCTCGAACATCGCCGTATGCCCCAAGGTCACCGTCTATAAAAAAGTACAACAAGGATTATTTGTTAGTTACATGAGCATGAATGTTACCTCTGCTGATAAGAAAGGCAATAGGCAACAAGTAAGTAAAGAAGACTGACAATTCAATATAACAGACATTAAGATCAAGATGATCAACGTAACATCCCTTCAACTCCTAACAATCTTAAAGGCCACCACACACAGAAAGCTAAGAAAAGCTACATTAAGCTATGCTATCCTAAGCAATACGAAGCTATGTTGTGCTACGTTATGAATAAAACTCTAAGGTAAAATAAGCTAGGCAGCCGTTTAAAAATGGCGGATTAATTGAAGAGGGAGGCTTTTTTTATTGGCTACTGTCGTGGAAGACAAAGAAGGAAAGAAACAGAAAGAGAAGAAGATTCTGTATCCGTGGTGAATTCCATTATTTGATTCAAACATTGCATGGAAATGATGAAGAATTAAAAATCACTTTCGTCTAAATCAGGTGAAGCTTAGTGAACTTCTCTCTATTATTGAGGATGATATTTTAAAAAATGAATATGAAGTACCCAACTTATAGAACGTTGGGTAACAATGTATGTGAAAGTGATAAATGATACGTACAATCAATTTCCAGAGTTTCATTTATTTGTTGCCAACATTTATCTTTCATGGTTGTATCTCTCCAACAATTTGACAAACAAGTATATTTTTGTATCTCTATCCTTTGGTCTGCCTTCCATGATAATTAACAAGAACAGAAACAATTAAGCAATATAGCAGTTGCTGTACTGAGGTATGTCACGAAACTACTGTTTGCTAGATGCTGGGCAAAAAGTGATTGTGCACATGTGTGAAGCCAGCTATAGCTATGAAAATCGCATTGCTTAGGTAAGCGTAGCTTAGCATAGCAGTCTGTGTGTGCCATTCCATGTAACTTCATTGGAGCGATTTGTTTCGTCGGGTTCCATAGAATAGCGTAGCTTTCTGTGTGTGGTGGCCTTAAGACACCAGAGTGATAGTGATTTTTCCCAGAAAGGGAGTTCTTTAATATGCCAGTAAAGCTACTGAAATGCATCACTCAATACCAAAACTCTCACATGCCAACTGATTGTGCCAGAATTAATATTTGCTACACTGAGCATTGAGTATCAACAAAGTTCACACAGAACTGGAATAACCCAGTTTTGTTTCATATATGCTCCTCGAACATCGCCGCATGCCCCAAGGTCACCGTCTATAAAAAATACAATAAGGATCATTTGTTAATTACATGAGCATGAGCATGTCCCTAACCTACAGGTTTATATTCAGATGGAATGTAGATCATTCAAAAATATATGGAAGTACAATTTTGACACAAATTTAAGATCAGTTTGGCTTCAGAAGAAATGTAGGAACACGTGAAGCAATCCTCACATCTGATCTTAGATGACCAAATTAAGGACAAGCCCACATACATGGTGTTCGTAGATCTAGAAAAAGCATTCGATAATGATTGGATCAAGCTAACTGAAACTAGTCTGTGAATTGGTGAAGACATCATGGGATTTATGTATTATAATTTATGTCTTGACTTAACTTTATGATTTTCACTGATGAATGTCTCCAGCAAGACCAAAACTAGTTTCAAACTTTAAGTTACAATAAATGAGTACCGGTATTGAATAAGTGAAAATCTTTTAGCTCTTTTTTACATTATATTGCTCTTCAATATGGAATAATATGAAATTTATTACCTATGATATTCCGACATGTTAAGACACATCATTTGAAGAATATTTAACACATTATACTACTCAATTATGTAATTTCTCTTATTAATTAATTTATAAATACCGAAATACTGCATGTATCTGAGCTTTAGAACACATGACTCTTCATAGTAACTGCCTTAGGCCTCTTCATAAATTTCTGAACCAGATATATGCTCAAAACATTGGCCTTGTTAAATGAGTTTTAAGGTGGGATTTTTTCCAGAATTGTTTTTCCGAAAGCTTTCATCTGAATTGAATTTCTGACGTTGTAAATATGCTAAAAAATGGTTTCACAGTAGACACTGCTATGTGAAAATTATAAAATAAAAAGCATTTAGTTGGAAATTCTGTCATATTTAAGAACACCACCAGCTGACTGCATCTGTCTTTCCAGTGCCCACTGAACATAAATTCTTTCCAGCTACTTAAAGAACAAGGAAAAACTAAAGATTTAAAAAAAATACAGCAATATTAAATCTGTTCTCAAAATCAGGAGGTAAAATGAAATGGCGTATGGCTTTTAGTGCCAGGAGTGTCCGAGGACAAGTTCGGCTCGCCAGATGCAGGTCTTTTGATTTGACGCCCGTAGACGATCTGTGTGTTGTGATAAGGATAAAATGATGAAGACGACACATACACCCAGCCCCCATGCCAGCGAAATTAACCAATTAAGGTTAAAATTCCTGACCCTCCCGGGAATCGAACCTGGGACCCCTGTGACCAAAGGCCAGCACACTAACCATTTAGCCATGGAGCCGGACAATCAGGAAGTAAGTCCCTGTGATCAGGAGAGAGGGAGAAAAGACGAAAAATAGGGAGTCTTCCACTTAAATCGGAGGAGTTGGCACGTCTAGATATTGAATTGGTGAGAGGAGAATGATTTGGAAAAATCTGACCAGAAAAAGACAATATGACAGGATACATTATAAGACACCCAGGATTTGTTCAGTTTTTTGAGGGAAATGCAGATGGTAAAAATGACAGGGGTAGACCAACGTGTGAACATGAAAAATAGAGAGTAGATGCAGGATGTAGTAGTCATGTAGACATGAAAAGGTTAGCACATGATAGGGAGGCATAGAGAGCTGCATCAAACCAGTCTATGGACTGATGACCTAAACAACAACCACATAAAACTTTATTTTTAAGTACTGTATTTTTTGGACCATAAGAAGCACCCTCATATTTTGAAGAAAATTTAAGGAAAAATGTAATTTAGTCATATTTTCAAATAAAATGATACAGAAATAATTTAATTTGTATACAAACACAAATTACTGGTAGATAGTGCAATACTGCACTGTTACAAATCACAAGTAGATAGGTACTCACAATTCTCACTCTCATTTTTATTATTATTAATAATCTTGATCATAATGGCCAGCATTGGGTCCATATTGACTTAATCACAGAAAATAGAGACATCATATCGCAACAGGGCTCAACATTTTATTTACAAAGACACGCCCCTAATGTCATGTTTATATAGAGATGACAAGATGGACTTAACTTACATACCATTTATCAATTGTTAATATGTTATATTGTATAAGTTACAGTTGTAAATTTCTTAGTGGGAGGAGGGGCCTGTTTCATTAGGACTTAATGTAATATATGAATTTTAACCTATATAGCTGAAGAAGAGAATTAACATATTTCTCGAAACATGTACTATATATACCAAAGTGTGAAATGTAAATACATTTTAATACATAGCATTGACTACGGGATCACCCACCTCTCTATTTACTCACAACACTCCTCCTCCTCCTACTCATCATCATCATCATCATGAATTCCTTCCAGTGAGCCAGGTAGGATGTTTAAAAATGATGTGCCTCCATTTATTACAGCCCTGGTACGCTTCTTTTCTCTCTAGGGCGTCCAATTGGTCTTCATCCCGGAACGATCTTTTCAAGATACTTCCTTGATGTTCGAGTCTCCTGCATCTGCCTTGGAGCTGGCATCAGACAGTCTCCTTAACCCCGTCCATGAGATATCAGGTGATGTGTGTCTACATGGATAAATCCTGTCAGGCGTGTCCACGCCGCGGGGGTGAGCAATGGTACTGTAGTCGAAGCTATGGTAGCAGCCAAGTCCTGGCGGGGTCCCAGTCCCATGGAGTAAAACATGGGCCCTATGCACAGGGATACGTGTGAAAACCTTAACAGCAGTAAATGCGTAAAATGAAAGTTTCCAATACAGCTGAACTGGCAGAGTTAAACCTTAACCCCAAGTTTTAACTCTGAATTTGACTATTTATTCTGTTCCATCAAGGAGGGTTAATTTTAACTCTTAGGTTAAGGCTGGAGTTAAGTTAACCCCTCCTTTCACATGGGTTAAACTGTTTGCTTTTAGATTTGTTAAACAGAGTTCCTAATAGGAATAGGCCTATAATAATAAGGAACAACTTTCAAAATCTATCTGAGCAATGGTTTTTGAAGGGGTATAGACTGTCAAAAAACAGCCGTCGTAAAGTTGTCGATGAAATTCGTGAGAGGTTAGAATTCACAACTGACCGAAACAGGCCCCTCTCTCCTATACTAAAGATATTGATTGCATTAAGGTTTTATACCACAGAGTCGTTTCATACAATGTGTTGGAACACTACTGGCCAGCCGGACGGAACCACACCCCGGCTATCGGCAGGGGAGCGAGAGTGTGAAAAGGCACAGCACAATGCGACCCTCCAGTTTTAGCTTGTTTTCTTTCTAAGCTGAGGCACTGCCTTTCTTGCTGTCTCTGCTTTAAATGGATACTGTTGGACTTGTCTCGGAACCAAGGGTCGAGGGTAAACGGGACTTGAGCTGTTATGTTTCAGGTAGTCAGTTAGCAATGGTCGCGGCGCGCTGTTGTATGTCTGAAGTGTTTGATGTAAATATGTTTAATAAATTATTATTAATTGTCCTCCGTATATGTGTTTCACAATGAGCTACCAGAGAGATGTTGTTTCACCAGCAAACAGACATTTTTTGGTCCTCCGGGCCGGATATTGTGAATAGTTTTCCGCCGAATGTTACGAATACTAACTTATTGTAAACTTTCGTGCACGGGTCTCTCAGTTCGTATCGTATGTTAGGCTACTTTACGTACGGTAGCCAGTGCCGTGTTGTGTGCTTTTCGCCGGTCGTTTTATACAAGCCGGCTTGCTGTTGAAGAATTCCACTGGAGAGCTGAGTAACCTACTGGACCTGGCGGCGCGCCCGAGTTCGACTACAGGCCGAAGCATATCTACAGGCAGATGTAAGTACCTAGACTGGCAACAACCAATCCTTTCTTACCTAATATTGTTAGTCATGTCATCCTCGCCCGTTTATTGATCCAGTGTTCCTAATTATTGTTCTTGTGCATTCCTCTTCTACGGTCCTTATCTGTCAGCATGGATGAGACTAGCAGGAAGAAATTAGTCACTACTCGCGCAGTAGCGAAAGCCAGCCTCACGGGTCTCGCGAAATTCGTACAAGAATTTCAAACGGATTCAAATAATCAGGCCATCGTAGTTCGTTTGAAGGAACTGCCTATTATTCGTGACAAATTTGAAACTGCTCAATCTCAGCTAGAAATATTTGAGGATTTCCAACAGCATGCAGAAGACAGAGATCACTTTGAAACCATGTATTTCGACACAGAAGCAAAAATGAATAGCTTAATCGCATTGAGTACCGAAGCTGCTGGCCCCAGTAGTTCTCGTTCTAGTGACAGTCAGTCTTGTTTAAGTGAAACTAAGAAGGCAATTAAGCTCCCTACCATAAACCTACCAACCTTCAGTGGTGATGTAACTGGATTTAGACATTTTTATGACACGTTCATGAGTCTTATAGTTAACAATGAATCGCTGGACAACATTCAAAGATTTCATTACTTACTGAGTTCTCTAACGGGCGAAGCGCACGTACTAATAGCAAACCTCCCAGTCACTAGCTCCAACTTCAACGTGGCTTTCGATACGATTTGCAATCGCTATAATAATCCGAGGTTAATCGCATCCGCACATCTTAAGAATCTATTGAACTTACCTACGATGAATAAGCCATCAGCGAATGAACTCCGTGCTCTACTCAATCAAGCTTTGAGCAATTTGAACGCTCTCAAGGCCTTGGAGCTAAATGTACCTTTAGATGATTTGATTGTTTCACAGCTAATTCTTGAAAAAACGGAAGCGTCAATTCGTAGAGAGTACGAAACTACTTTGAGTCCCAAGACATTTCCTACTCTTAGAGATACCTGCGACTTCTTGGAAACGAAATGCAAGTCCATTGAGATTGTGAGTTCTACTTTGCCTGTAAAACAAACCCCTTTGAACACCGGAACGAATTACCCATCCAATCGTAAGCAGCTTCAAACCCAGAAGTCATATGTGATGACCACTCCGCAGTGCACGTACTGCAACGAAGCTCACACACTAAGTAAGTGTCGTAACTTTGCACGTATTTCTGTCAATGAGCGCAAAAACTTTGTAAGAAGCAACAATCTGTGCTTCAACTGTTTACGGGGAGATCACAAGGTACAGGCTTGTAAATCTGGTACCTGCCGCACTTGTGGTAAATGGCATCATACTCTAGTACATGCAGACACTACACCTCAACACTTTACTCAACAACATGGTCTGTCACGCAACATCGAGAGAGCGAGTACTTCAGCACAATCAGAGTCACGTATCAATAGCTATTATTCACAAAAGGTGGAACCAAGTAAACACATCCTTTTATCCACTGCACGCATCAGAATTAAGGATAGGAATGGAAAGTGGCAAACATGTAGAGCTCTACTAGATTCAGGCTCCCAATCATGTTTTATGTCCGAGTCGTGTGCCCAGCGATTAAGGTTGCATAGAGAGCCCAACAGAACACCTGTCCAGGGAATAGGTGATACCATTTCAGAATGCAAGTACAGTGTTTCAATAGATCTTGGCTCATGCACTAGTGACTTTACAACTTCAGCAAATTGTTTTGTACTACCTAAGATAACAGATGACTTACCGGGTCACAGGATTGATTCTGCTACATGGAACATTCCCCAGCACATTGTTTTAGCTGATCCCGAGTTTTATAAGCCCTCCAAGATCGACATCCTTCTAGGAGCTGAGGTCGTTCCGTACATTCAGCAGACAGGCAAGCTCACCAAAGATGCTAATCACCCCATTCTTCAAGAAACCAAACTGGGATGGGTTTTAACCGGAAGATACACAAATAATGACGGTCCTTCAGGTGTCTCACGGCGGCCGGTACTGTCATGTTTTGCTAAGACAGATGTTGAAGTCCAACAGCAGCTTCGAAGGTTTTGGGAGATCGAAGAGTTGCATCAAACTCCGCGTACGAAGGAAGAAGAGCAATGTGAAGCACACTTCGTGCAACATACCAAAAAGGATTCTACAGGAAGATTTGTTGTTCGTCTGCCGTTCAGAGAAGACCCGAGAAAATTGGGTGACTCATTTCAAATGGCAGCCAGGCGATTCTATCATCTAGAGAGAAGATTACGCAAACTACCCAATATGAAACGAGAATACGTGAAATTCATGACGGAATATGAAGAGTTAGGGCACATGGAACTGACACTCCCTTCTGCGATTCCTGCATATTATGTACCTCATCACGCGGTTATCAAAGAATCTAGTTCTACCACAAAGCTACGTGTTGTATTTGACTGTTCTGCTAGTTCCAGCAGTGGAATTTCCTTGAACGATTTACTTTATGTTGGGCCAACAGTCCAGCAAGATTTGTGTTCTATAATCACCAGGTTCCGGACCCACGAGATCGCGTTCACTGCTGACATAGAGAAAATGTACAGACAGGTACAGGTAGATGAAGGAGATTGCACGTACCAGCGTATTCTCTGGAGAAATGACGAATCGCAGCCCTTGCAGGAATATCAGCTCAAGACCGTTACATATGGTATGGCAAGCGCCCCGTTCCTTGCGACACGATGTCTATATCAGATTGCAATGGAAGCCGCTCATGAACTTCCTAGAGCATCTGAAACCCTATTAGACGACTTTTATGTTGATGACTGTATGTCTGGATCACAAACTGTAAATGAAGCTCTCCTCGTGCAGCAGGACTTGATACATTTGTTAAGAAAGAGTGGGTTTTCACTGCGAAAATGGTGCAGTAATCATCCAGCTATTCTTGAGAATGTTCCTCCAGAGTATCGAGAGACTCAACTTCCCCTACAGCTTGACAATGATGAGAATGTAAAGGCGTTAGGTTTGTTATGGCATCCAGCATCTGACAAGTTTCAGATAGTTAATAATGTTCAACCAAGTCCCCACGCTCCACCATTTTCTAAACGCAGTATTCTCGCAACAGTATCATCCATATTTGATCCTTTGGGACTCATTAGTCCAGTGGTAATTTTGGGAAAAATATTTCTACAACAGTTGTGGCTAAAAGAGACGTTATGGGATGAACCTTTGGATCCAGGAATATCACATGCTTGGGAGACACTATACTATCAGTTACCTTCCATTGAAAAGATTCGAATCGATCGTCGTGTCCTGGTTAATGGCCCTATCAAGGATATTCAGCTCCATGGATTTTGTGACGCCTCTGAGAAGGCTTACGGTAGCTGTATCTACATACGATCAACTAACATCCAAGGTAATACCTCAGCCAGACTACTGTGCTCTAAATCACGCGTCGCTCCTTTGAAAAGGCTGTCACTTCCTCGGCTGGAGCTCTGTGGAGCCCTTCTTCTTGCACGGTTGGTTAAGAAGATTATCCCTGCACTGAAACTATCGGTCTCTAAAGTCGTCCTGTGGACAGATTCAACCATCGTCTTGGCATGGATAGCTGCTCCATCTACAAAATGGAAAACGTTTGTAGCAAACAGAGTATCAGAGATTCAGGACAGCACCGAGAACAGTGAATGTAGACATGTGGCGTCTCAAGACAACCCAGCAGACATTATATCAAGAGGATGTTGCCCTGATGAGCTGGGTAAAACTCATTTATGGTGGCAAGGACCAAGCTGGCTACAGCAACACCATGATATGTGGCCTTCCTCTGCAAGTACTAGACTACCACTAGTGCTGCCTGAAGAGAGGTTCAAGGTGACATGTAATATCGCAACGATTCCTGACGATAATATTATCAACCGCTTTTCCAAGCTTACCAAACTGCAGCATGTTGTAGCATACTGTCTAAGATTTGCAAGAAATTGCAGGGCAACTCGTGGGTGCAGAGCAACAGGTGCACTATCCCTTCTAGAGCTCAACAGCGCAATTCTCCACTGCATACGAATAGCTCAGTTGACATCGTACTCTAAGGAAATACATCAGTTGCAGTCCAAGAAACCTATTCAGAGCAAGAGCAAATTAAAAACTCTAAATCCGATGTTAGACAGTACGAATATCCTGAGAGTAGGAGGAAGACTTGAACAAGCCAACATACCGTATGAACAAATGCATCAAGCTATACTGCCTGCAAATCATCACCTTACGAAGTTGATTGTTGAACAAGAGCACAGACGTATGCTGCATGCCGGCGGACAGCTTCTACTATCATCGA
Organism: Anabrus simplex; assembly: GCF_040414725.1. Lineage (NCBI taxonomy): Eukaryota > Metazoa > Arthropoda > Insecta > Orthoptera > Tettigoniidae > Anabrus > Anabrus simplex. The sequence continues at coordinate 96,758,424 of NC_090270.1, read as the reverse complement.
TTAGACAGCGGTATTGGATTGTTAATGGCAAAAATGTCATCCGAAGAATTTTGCACCGTTGTTTGATTTGTCAGAAACTGAAGTCAAACACTGCTCAACAGCTGATGGGTCAGCTGCCACGCCCTCGTTTAGAAGTAGTTAGACCATTTTACAACTGTGGGATAGACTATACTGGGCCGTTCTACATAAAGACTGGTTCCAAGCGATCACAGTCAAGGCAGAAATGTTATATTGCCTTATTTGTATGCCTGGCCACTAAGGCAACTCACCTCGAGGTTGTAACCGATATGTCTACTCAAGCCTTCCTAGCGGCATTGAAGAGATTTGTCTCACGTCGTGGCCGATGTCAGTCCATCCACAGCGACAACGGGACAAACTTCGTTGGAGCGGACCGAGAACTTCGTGCAGTGATTAGGTCCTGTCAACAGCAAACGGAAGTCAGAAACTTCGCAGAACAAGAAGGAATAACATGGATATTCATCCCTCCTGGAGCACCACACTTTGGCGGATTATGGGAGGCTGGCGTTAAGTCCTTCAAGTACCACCTTCGCCGCGTCATGGGAACTATGTGTCTCACTTATGAAGAGCTGACCACCCTCACTTGCCAAATAGAAGCCTGCCTGAACTCCAGGCCCCTTATTCCCTTGTCCTGCAACCCTGATGACCCTGAAGCCCTTACTCCAGGTCACTACCTGATTGGCACAGCTCTCACTACCATTCCCCAGCCAGATCTAGGTAATACTAAGCTTAACCTACTGACTAGATGGGAAATACTACAGCAGCAAATGCAAAGGTTCTGGCACCGCTGGTCAAACGACTACCTGCATCACCTTCAGCAGCGATCAAAATGGACACACTCCAGTCCAAATGTGCAACCTGGAGAACTGGTGGTGTTAAAGGAGGATAATCTTCCACCATTAATGTGGAAACTGGCAGTGATCACGGACGTTCACGCAGGATCAGATGGACTAGTGCGTGTGGCTACTGTCCGCACCTCTCGTGGGATATTGAAGAGGCCTATCAATAAACTGTGCCCTCTTCCAAACGACGAAGAGTGATTTGTGTGTGTTGTAGATATTGAGTGTTGTATTGTGAACTCGTCTAGTGTGATTTTATCTGAATTTGTGATTTCAACTTTATTATGTGTACCTTTGCAGTTGTATATTTTAAGAAATTGACATTTCTTGGCGGCCGGAATGTTGGAACACTACTGGCCAGCCGGACGGAACCACACCCCGGCTATCGGCAGGGGAGCGAGAGTGTGAAAAGGCACAGCACAATGCGACCCTCCAGTTTTAGCTTGTTTTCTTTCTAAGCTGAGGCACTGCCTTTCTTGCTATCTCTGCTTTAAATGGATACTGTTGGACTTGTCTCGGAACCAAGGGTCGAGGGTAAACGGGACTTGAGCTGTTATGTTTCAGGTAGTCAGTTAGCAATGGTCGCGGCGCGCTGTTGTATGTCTGAAGTGTTTGATGTAAATATGTTTAATAAATTATTATTAATTGTCCTCCGTATATGTGTTTCACAATGAGCTACCAGAGAGATGTTGTTTCACCAGCAAACAGACACAATGGTTGGACACAACAAGGGATATTTTTCTGTCAATTGTCAAGTAATCAGTGATCTAACCTCAAAATCCATTACAAGGGCAATGCTATTAATTTCCCCCGTTATTTTTTCCCACATCTCCTCCTTTTCTTTTAATTTTACACTCTCAGTCTTCTTGCATTCTATAATGCTTTAGTACTTGGTAGCTAATTGAATAAGTAATGTTTTTTCTAAAGCAGAAAATTCGTGCCCCTATTTCTCTTCTGAACTTCTTCCATTTTTCGATCACTGCAATCAGTTCTACCATGTTCACAAAAGAATAATTCCTAGCACGGAACTGAGGAAGAAAACAAAATACCGAGCAAGAAATGTGTTCATAATCTCTGATTTTAAGTCACTGCCTCCTTGATTGGTACGGTAGCTGATTCCGGCGAGGGTTAATACGGTGTTAGTTAGCCCTTTGCCGAAATAGCTTGGTGAAATGTGCGACTCATAAGAATGAGTTAAAATATTAATCCTAAGTTAACAAACCCATAGTTAGAGTATATTTAACCTACATTGATAAAACCAGACCTAAGGGAGTAAACCCTGAAAGAAAATCCTCTGATGCGCTAGGCTTAGCAGGTCAGCAGAAGAATGTTATTATGTGTTGCTTTCAATCTAAGAACTTATAACACCGTTCTTCAAAATTTCACTTTCACTCCCACTGTCATTTTCTGATTCTTCGAACAGTATATCATCTTCAGTACCATCAAGGACAACTTATACCGCATTTCTTAATTGACTTGATGACAATTACCTTTATCACTATATCTCATGACATCTTCACCCATTCACAGACTAGTCCAACTGAGGGTCTCTTCATTCTTCCTGTTGGCGTTAGATCGTATAAGGTGCTGCCATCCATTTTGTCCACTCTTCATGCATAGAAACCTTGAATGGTTTGTTTACTGATACATCCCGTGGCTGCAACCGACTTGTGAGGCCCATTGGAATGACCGCAAATCGAGTGTTCAAGCCTTTCATTTCCCGCTTTGTTGTATCCATTGTGTGGGATTTGAAATGGTCCAACCCAAGAAAGGATTTCTTTTTCACGGGACCACCGGGATGTTTAGACCACAATTTCTCTTCTAACCACACCTTCATTACACTTTTATCCAACCATCTCTTCTCTTGAGCATGAAGGACAATATCTTGTGGAATTTTATCTTTGGTACAGTCTTTCACTTAAAAATTACCATTAGAGCCAATTTTGTACCCCTGCACAGCAAGACAATGTGACTTCATGGCTGGATGTTTTTATTGTGATGGTCGTAACTCCTTTACTGTTAACAGTTCTGTTTGATGGAACATCAAAGTTTAGAGGCACTGGATTCATATTACTAACTTGACAGAGTTTGTTTTCATGCATCCATCACAAATTTGTGAAATTCCACTATTTTGGATTCATATTTTGCTGGCATCATTTGAAAAATCCTAGTGCGAGTGAACATTCCCAAAGGGAACTAACTCAAGGGAACCTTACACACTGAAATAAGTAAACAGGGGTATAATTGGCCATACTACGTGGCCTTAATGGTAAATAGAAAAGGTTGCATATAACCGGTCATAAACCAAAGGCAAGGAGGCTAAACACCAGCAGTCGTTATAGAAATTGTTAAAACCCTAAGTGGGCTTTTGTCCCCATGATACAGAGGCTAATCCTATATTATAAGGTGTGACTAAAGGAGGAACATTTAAGGCCGAGACAAGATTTGTGAAATTTTGAAGTTTTAAAAACTTAAGTTATCCAATGCAAGGTTCAATGGGAGACAACAGAGGGTCATCACTCTTTGTTCCCTTACATTACATATTTCCCAGTAGGGAATAGAACCAGAGTCAGCAGACTTTGCCGAAAATTCTACACTGAGACCACCAGTTTCCAAAATTACATTAAAAGAAAAGAGATTGGAACCTTTCCCTCAAATAACCCACAGGAGCTATCACATGTCTAGGTAAATTCTGCCATTAACTTGTGTCGCTGGATCTTTCTCAGGCAGGCCTCGCCCCTGTCTCCTACGTCAGGTCGCACTCCCAAGCGCTGGAGCAATTCAGACAAGACGGCCCTACAGTGCCCTGCTTTTACAGTTCCGTAAGGGGAAGCTTCCTGGACTCTTTTGCTGATAGGCTGGATTCCTGTACACATGCCCGATTTTAATTGGCTAGAGAACATATTTCCAAGTATTTGATAGGTAGATTACATTCAAGGAGGAACCAGCTGAAGTGTTGACAACTTAGGTACATGAAAAAAGAAATTCCACAGAAGCAGGTTTACCAACTACAAAATAAATATTAATCTATCAAAAAGTTACAAATCGATGGTCTAGCCATCTAATGGTAGACGACAAAATCTTAAGTTTACAAGTTCAAGCCCTTTGGCATAGATGGCCTTATAGAAGGCGTGCAGTTTAAATAGCCAGGAAGGTGTACCCCTGGTACAGTAGTGAAGGCTGCAGCTCCTTGTGTTTGCCTGGTACAATAAGGAGGCAGGCGGGCAGCGGGTTGTGAGCCGTCTTTTTAGGAATTCCCTGGCAACTCACATTCATGTCAGACAAATGCAGGCATACCATAGCTACTGTTACTTAACTGCAGTAATAAAAGGGGTCAACTGCTGAGAGTATTGTAAGGAATTCTTTTGAGCAGTGGTGTAGCAAATCGTGTATACTCAGCGTCTAAATATAATAGACCTTCGGACCATAAGACACAGCCATATTTTAGGCAGTATTTTTTTGCACAGTAAAACATGCCTTAACGGACTCCTCTCACTGGTGGACAAACCTCATTGGCGGACGATTTTCTAGGTTCGTAATTAAATGCCATGTTGTGTACGAGTAATTTACCCCTCTTATACAGACACCCTTTATTACGGGCGTGGACACACCATAGCCACGAGAAAATCCAATTAAACCTCTCCTAACGGACACTTTCTTTTTCAAAGAATACTGTATTTGTGTCCTTTACAGTTTTATTCCCTTACTTTTTGCACAGGCGGTACTTCCAAGAATCGCAGACACCGTAACTTTTGGTCCAGGTTGTACACATTCTTGGAAGGCAACACTAAGCTATGCTATCACTTCCGGAAGTTTGTATGATCTGACATGCTCGACAGCGCTGGAATTCGTACGTTCACTGTCAGGTTACTTTGCACTGACTTGTGGGCTTTTGATGTGTTCAGTTTTATGTTAGTAAGTTGGTGTAAACATGGCTCCGAGGAAGTTTTTAACTCTAAAAGAAAAGGTAGGCGTAAATGTGAGAAGTGTGGTGTGCGTAAACTGTCTGAAGTGTTCAAGATTGGAAAGACACAGGCAGCTGAAATAGTGGAAAAGCAAGAGGAACTAGAGAAAGAATGGTATTTAAATGGGAACGAACAGTGCATTAAACTGTTTCAAAGTGGTAGTGGAGCTCTCATTGACAAGGCAACGCTAGTGTGGTTCACTAAAATAAGAAGTCAGAATGCCACTGTGTCAGGAACAATGATACAAGCAAAAGCGTTAGAATTCACGGCAGAATTAGGTACAGTTCATCGCAACTGTAGCAGCCCATCTACAACTTTCTCATACGAGTACAGTGCAGTATACAATTAAAGGTACATTTGCAAGAATTGTTAACACATACAATACATGGGTTATTGTGTTCCAACTTATGTTTAATGGTACCAGTTTCATAACCTCTCTCGGACGTAACCCCTTCGCAACGGACATTTTTTTCGGTCCCGAAGGTGTCCGTTGTAGAGAGGTTTTACTGTAATAACTAGTGCATTTAATGGTCTGAAAAATGCAGTATTTAAATTAGCTTCTTGTGTGTTCTGAAATATTGAGTCAAGCATTAAGGTACTAAAGATGTCCCCATGATGGGACAATATGTATTCTTATCGCAAAATAAGGTAAATTGAAAAGTACAATACAAATTATGTTGAACTGAGTGGATCTTCTCATTTGATAATTTTATATCATAGTCAACATCAATATTAAAAAAAGATGAAATTCATCAATTGTGAGTGTAAGGAGACGAGCAGCTTGACTAAACGGTATGTTTTGAGCTGTCAGGGTAGAGATGGCATGGAATGAAATTAGTAGACGAATAAGGTTCAGTGGAGTTTTAAAAGTAGGAAAGATCACTATATGAAAATAAAGCTGTAATTCCAGAGGACAAATTGGGACAAATATTTGTTTCCTTTTTTCTTCATCTCTGTGACTGTCAGTATGTTTTGCTTTACTCTAAGCATTTCACACTCCTTACCAGCTAAAACCGCACACTCCATGTTGCCATATTCATGGTCCATTTCTCTTGCTTGGTCGTCAACAATTTAATCGGTCCAGCTAATGGTTTCTTGGACATTTGGCTTGTCAGCCCCAGTCTCAATACCTTGTGGGAGAAGTTGCCTCCCTGTGCCCCTCAGCACACTAGATTTTATGTCAGAGTATCTTCTCTTTGAGGTCCTCCCCTGTCTGCAAGGTAGCAATTAGGCAAACTTTACTTATTTAAGGGTGGTGAAGACTCACACTAAATGAATGCCCATGAGATGAAAATGGAATGATGCAGTGCAACAGATACACCTAAGTGCTGGAAAAATCTTAGAGAAAACAAAAGCCAGATCATAGATATACTGATACGGAAACGTGACTGTGGGATGAAGAAGTAGTTAAGGAGAAAACCTGACACAGACCTTGACTGGTACTGCTCAATGAAACAAGATGCCAAGAGAACAGAGGTAGCTGATGAAAACAGTCACTACCAGAACTTATATGCCCAAAAGAAAAGTATGTAATCAGTCCACCTTGGTCAATACAATATATGTGTCTTAAAGGAAAATTTTAAGTAAAATCACTTAACGGTACATGTTTCAGCTCCTTTGGATCTTCTTCAGCCTTGAAAAAAAAAAAATACAGTAGAGTCTCGATTATCCGACCTAAACGGGACCTGGAGTACGTCGGATCACCGAAAATGTCGGATAATACAGAATAACTTTGAAATTGAACTGATACAAACAGGAAGGCTATACTCTAGTACTAAAACAATGACATGTTTTACGGTACTCTGTGTATTGAATTATGAATTCAATTGTACAGTACATGCAGTACTGAACGAAAACATTCCAGATGTCTTACGAAAAGAAACTTTTCTCGACAGATATTAAGCTGCCTAATGCCCTACTGTTTTTGCCACCGATCAAGCCACCCAGCACTGGCAGGAAAATTAGGGTCCCCTTCATTAAACTCCTTCTGGAAATACACAGCCTTTTCCTGCAGAATGGGGCCAGATATTGGCAGGCCCTTTTCCCGGCGTTGAGATAACCAAAGAAATAGTGCTTCACTTACTTTTTTCGTACTCAAATTTTTCATTTTTTCTCTGCTCTGGTAGAGCACCCCTTTTCAATTTCTTCCCTCTGTTTTTTCCAGTCTCCCACTGTAACACATCCAACACTATAATCTGAAGCCACATTTTGAAGAATTTCCCCTTTGTCCAGTCTCTTTAATGCACTCAACTTGTCTTCCATAGAAACAATCACTTTCTTCCATTTACTCGCTATACTCACAGAGGATATGAAAACTAAAACATCCGCACCCAACCAATACTACAATGAACAATGACTAAAGACTCACTGTACCTGTCCTTAGGAAGAAAAAAAACTGTCCTACCGCCAGCGTCAGGCCATTGCTTGTCCCATGGTCGCACCCTCCACAGCGGGTGTGCCTGAATTTAGTCTCCACCAAAAGTTCAAATTAAGTCTACCAATGTCGGATAACACGGAATGTCGGATAAGCGAAGGTCGGATGAGAGAGACTCTACTGTATATATATATAAAGTTTATAGAGTACTCTTAAACAATATGTAAGATAGCATCAAAATTATCATGCTGTAGTCCGCCTCTGTAGCATAACGGTTAGTGCTATTAGTTGCTGTCCTCGGGGGCCCGGGTTCGATTCCCGGTACTGCCAGAAATTTAAGAATGGCAGGAGGGCTAGTATGTGGTTGAAGTGGTACATGCAGCTCACCTCCATTGGGGATGGCCTGAAAAGAGCTGCACCACATCGGGATGAGGACACAAGTTTACTTTTTTACACCGTGCTGTAGAAAAGTCTTCAGGAATTGACCAAGGTGGACTAAATTTTTCTTTACTGTAAAGAGATTCTTATATGACCAATCGACAGGCCAGGAGGGGTCCTACATGGTCTAATCTGGAGAGCTTGTCAACCTCATGGAGTACCAGAACAATACGTGAGCCGAGTCCAATTTCTTTATCAAACCGGACCAAGTATAGTTAGGTGTCCAGACAGGATCTTTCCACCTTTTAAAATGACTGTTGGTGTCCATCAGCATTCAGTCCTCTCACGACTACTACTCATCCTCTGCATGCACACAGATGCTTCTTTAGACCCATCTTGACCTCAGACACAAAAATGGAATGTAAATGGAATGAGTCTCCATCTTCAAAAGACAGGAATTGGAGAAAACCACTGAGTTTAAATAACTTGAATCCCTGATAACATGCTTGAACAATACCACCCTAGACACCCAGATGAAAGTCAGTACAGCATGGCTCAAGTGGAAAGAAGTCACTAGTTTTTTCTGTAACAAGAAGCAGCCTGAACAATTAAAAACCAAAATTTATAAAAAGTGGTCCATTCAACGGCTCTCTATGGGATAGAGTGCAGACATTTGACAAGGAAACAAACAGGCCAAATGCTACAGTGGTCCTTTGAACTGACTCGCTGAGACCATGTGATGAATGACTGCGTACGTCAAAGACCTGGTGTAGCTATAATTGTGGAGAAAGTGAAAGAGGCCCACTCCACTGGTATGACCATGCCACTAGAAGAGCAGATAATTCTGTGTCCAAAACAGCACTCCATCTCTATCCTGGAGGGCAATGACCTTGAGGCAGACCACTGAAGCGGTGGATAGATAACCTCAGGGATTATATGCAGGATGTATATAAATTTCAAGCCAGAAGACACCTACGACAGAGCCCTGTGGAAAAAACTAAGAAGAACAGCAGACCTTGTGCAATGACATAAACGCTAAGGGAGAAGGAGAAATAAGTAAAGATTTGCACTGTCTCTCACCATACTTGGCCTTTGATGAAGCTTTTTTAAATTTATTTTCAAGCTGATTTATGTTGCACCGACACAGATAGGCCTTATGGCGACAATGGGATAGTAGGAAAGAGCTAGGAGTGAGAAGGAAGTGGCTGTGGCCCTAATTAAGGTACAGCCCGAGCATTTGCCTGATGTGAAAATGGGAAACCACTGAGAACTATTTTCAGGGCTGCAGAGTGTGGGGTTTGAACCCACTATCTCCTGAATGCTAGCTCACACACTGCATGCCCCTAACCCCAAAGCCAACTCACTTGGTCTCTGATGAAGCTCCTACACTCCTGGGTTCCTCTATGGTCTGCTTACAGGGGTACTTCAGTCTGGGCCTGCTTATTCAAATTGCTCTTACATAGCCAACCCCCAAATCTGAAGGCCATCCATTATACATCACATCCAACCTGCCTGGTAGCTGAGGCTTACCTCGGACACATAACATTCAGAAAGCAATTTCATTCCCACACCTACCACTTTAGGCTTCATGTTGGAGAAACAGACAGATAAATATCTTTATTGGTGTAGTTATGGCCATTAGGCCTTCTCTTACACTAAACCAATTATTGTACATTAGAATGATTATTAATTGTATGAGGGAACATGGATTCACCATCAACCACAACAAAATTACATTCAGTTATAATGAGTTTCGACTTGACGTTTGAGCGCTGCCTTTTGGCGGAGGGCAAGTGAGTTAATCAACAGCCAATCATAGACAGCCGACGCTCCAATAGAGCGCGTTAGACTCCAGTTGCGGTTAGCAGTGTTGTCGATTTGTTGTTTACTGTAACCACGTGCAATCAGCTGTGTGTTGTATTGTGCTCAGTTCTTTTCGTGGTCTTTGTGTGTCTTTGTGCTAGGTTGTTGTTCGTTTATATTTTGCAGTGTAGAGTTTATAAATGTATTGTTTAGTATTTTTAATAGTATAGCGTGTTATATTGTAGTAAATAGTGTGTAACAGGTGATCTATTTTATATAGTAGCTTACTTTAACATTTCGTTCGGTAGTTATATAGTAGGTTAATTTTAGGCCCGTGTGTGAATTTGATGTCCTGTCATGTCGACGCCTACGTTTAAGGATGAAGCTCCCAAGAGAAGAAAGCCCTTCGGACGAGGTACTCCACTAAGGAGCCGGGCCCGGCAAATTGTTTGTAATGTTAGGGAGTCATTCTTGACAAAGCACCAACAATGACGGCTAGAAAGAATGAGTTGGTTTAGTGGTTGAAGGAGCACAATATTTTGGTTCGCGATGACATGGGGAAGGGGGATCTTATGCATCTCTTGAAACAAAACAAGCCCCAGTACCCAGTTTATGTGGTGGATAGCCAGAAGGAACGGGCATAAAGTAGTTCAGACGATTATGTTGAAGACTTTATTATCTCTTTAGGGTCAAGCGAGAGTCAAACCTCAACAGACGATGACAATGCCGATAGTGACTGAGAAATGAGTGGTATATTCGCTTTGTAGGATTATTTCCTTTGTTACGGGAAACTGAATCTAACAGCAACGCGAGATCTTCTACACGGTGAGTAGAAATTTAATTTAATTTTCTCACGGTTTATCTGTTTGAGCATTGACATATTTTTATCTTGTAGCCTTATCCTAAATGTGCTGTGCATTATTGATCTTACGTGAATCATGTATGTTGCTACAAAGAATAACCGATTATGGACTTATATTCCAGTATTTACATTTCTGTTTGTGTTATATATCGTAAATCAGCTGTTTGTATTCGTGGCAATTTGGCACCACTGGCTGACTTCCGGCTAACTGTCAAGTCGAAACTCATAAAAACGGAACTATAGGTGTATAAATTTTCTTGGCCATGTCATCTCTAGGGATGATGAAAAATTTGCATATTTCAGCAAATTACTCCATGGTGCTGAGTTGAAGTATTCACAGTGTACAACTTTACTATCGTTCATGTTAGAGGTAAGGGAAATGAGGTTGTCGATTATTTGTCTCTAATGTTTGATGGGGTCGATCCATCAGTCGTCAACTCCAATGAAAACTACTGTCCAACCCAACCTCTCACTGTTCTCCAAAATTATCCCTGGACCTTCACCGACCTTGCAGAGATCCAGAAGAAAGATTGGGAGTACTCTGATTTAATCAAAGGTATGTCTGAGGGAACTCTGCGTGATAAATCCTTTGTAATTACAAAAAAAAAAAAAAGGTCTAATGGCTCATCAGACTTCTAAAAACAAATCTGTCAAAAAAATTTGTTCCCCACAATTTGAGGGCTATGCTTAGCGATGTGGTCCGGTTAAATACCCAGTGGGAAGGCAAATATAAATTGGGTATTCACCCAGATATATACCCAGTGATCACTTAAATTCCCAAAATGAGGGTATTTTCAGTTTTTGAGCTTTGTACAACACTTTTTGATGTGTTGATGAAGTGTTGGACAAACTAGGACTGAAACACAGGTATTTGATGCCTTAAATTGAAATCAAGAACAATATTGATCCTTCAAAAAAAGAAAATTGACATCCGGGTATTTTTTGGGTATTTATATGTTTTGTCACTGTAAACTTGTCTTTCTTAGTTCTTAAAGTGTGTCTTTCCCTTAAACTAAAGTAAAATATTGGATAAAACCTTTTGGTTGTTTTGTGTTTTAAATTTTTAAATAAATACAACAGAAGACACCAAAAATAAGATAAAATTGAATACAAAACTCAAGAATACAAACCTCCGCTTTACCCTTACACAAAACAAACCAACAACACGCACATTTTCAACTGAGGAAAGGGCACGAAGATCGGAGCGTCTGAAGAAGTACTGGGAGGACCGCAAAGCCCGAACAATCCCTTCAAAGAGACCTGAACGACGGACTGACTAAAGTGATCCTATGTGGTCATAAAAGAAGAAGAAGAAGAAGAAATACCAAGATATTGAGAAGGTCGAGTTTTATTACGGTACTGGAAGTGAGCAACAAAGATGTGGGAGGGAAAAGCTACTTTTGTAATAAGAGCAGGCTATATGCATATGCCAAAATTCAAAAGGTAACAAAATATATTCAACAGAAAGGACATTTTTAAAAAAATGTTTAGTAAAAGTGCTTTAAGTTATTTTATTTTAAATATTTAAAAAATATTAATTTTTCAAATCATACTTCAAATAATATAAATGCATGTCAGGAAGTTTTTGTAGTATGTGGGCTCTGTAATATGGTTATCCTATGCAAACTTTTGCCACTAGATGGCATGAGTGTACTACTCGGACTAGAATGAGATTGTTCTCAAAACATGTAGTACGTGACTAGGCCTAGGTTTGCATAGAAAAATTACGAATAAGGATGATGCCAATAGTGCCGTATTTAATATTTATCCGAACATAAATAAAAGAAGAGTTGAGGAAGCGAGGTGGGAGATTTGGTGGTAATAAACAAGAGCTTTGTCAAAGGTATGATAGAGGTCTTTTACATGCTGTCTGAGCAAAAGTATTTTAAATAATAAATACAGGGATATAATCAATTATGTACATACTGGTACTATAATTATCTATGAATGTTCATTTTAGATTGCAGGCTTATATGAAAATGGTAATATATCTGACAACGGAGACACCAACAGAGAATAGGATTACCAGTATATTTCCAAGTGACATGAACTTTAAAGATTTATCAATCTTCTTTCTGCCTCACGTGAAATTGTCACATATTCACTTGATGGACTACTTCGTTTTCAGAAAATCCGAGATCGATGGAGCTCCAGTAAAGAATTACAAGTCATTATGTGATGCCGGATATAATTTATTTAATGAAAGGTTCATTAAAATCATTAAGTGTGTGTTTGAAAGTGATAGGGTATTTGTACTGATTTCTGTGAGATCACAATTAAAAAAACAAAAAAAAAACAGTACACTGTTAAACTGATACTAGATCGCTGTGGTTCTGGCATTCTAGCAGTAAGTTGTGAGTGTGTAGAAGGTGTTGGACCCAAAGCCTGTTGTAAGCATAGGCTACTGCTGCCCTTTGTTATGCCCTTGAATACTTCAGCAAAACTGATTTGATAAAATGTTCAGAAACACCAACTGACGTTTTGCAAACATTTCACCAGCCTGCACGAAAAAGGAAAGTACATGGAAGTCCCATAAAAATGTCAAATCTGCCCATAGCAACAGGTTCACGGTCATGATTTGATCCAAGACCAGCCTCACTCAGAAACAAAGAAAGTTATGAGTCATATGTGAGACATTTAATTGAAAATTCAGGAATGAAACTGTCTTATTTGTCGTCACTTCCCAAATCAAATGTTAACATCTTGTCTGTTACACACGATCGTTTTTATGGAAACTCAAATTATTTATCTGAGTTAGTGTCTGTCTCTGAGGATTCCATGAAAGATATAGAAAGGGAAACAAGAGAGCAAACCAGATGTGCACTGTGGTTCAAGGAAAGGAAGTACAGGCTAACTGCAAGTTATTTTGATAGAATATGCCACACTAAAGATGCCAAAACTTTGGCCCATACAATATTACAGGTAGCCAATACCAAAATATATTTATGAAGTGGGGTTTGGATAAGGAATGTCTGGCAAGAAGGAGGTATGAAGAAATTACAGACCATAATGTATCCGAATGTGGGTTGATATTCATCGCACCAAAAACTATCTAGCAGCAATCTGTGATGGACTGATTGGGAATGACAGAGTCCTGGAACTGAAAGGTGTGCCAAGCCATGAATATGACAAAGTATCTGCCAGTATTGCACCTTATTTAATTGAGGACAAAGATGGTATACATTTAAAGCAGTCACACAATTATTATTTTCAAGTGCAAGGATAGTTGTTTATCACTGACAGATAGTTCTGTAGTTTTGCTGGCTACGCAGCTGTTGATATGGTAATAATAGACATTGAGAGGAATGAGGAGTTTATTCAAGAAATGCTGCCACAGCTTGAGAAATTTTGCTATGAGTATTTTATTCCAGATTTAATGGAGAACTAAGTCCATAGGCCTTTGGTATAAATGAACAAATAAGATTGCTTTTATATCATGCTTCCAGCAACTGCTCACTTGTAACATAATATAGTCTACCTACTGTCCGACTCATTGGCTGAACGGTCAGCGTACTGGCCTTAGGTTCAGAGGGTCCCGGGTTCGATTCCCGGCCAGGCCAGGGATTTTAACCTTAATTGGTTAATTCCTACGGCATGGGGGCTGGGTGTATGTGTTGGCTTCATCATCATTTAATCCTCATCACAACACGCAGATTGCCTACTGGCGTCAAATAGAAAGACCTGCAACTGGCAAGCCGAACCCGTCCTGGGATATCCCGGTACTAAAAGCCATACGACATTTCATAGTCTACCTACCCTGTTTTGCTTCAGTAGGCCTAATTTTATTGTAAATATATATTTACTAAGCTATCACATGATTGATCTCCTGAAATTGCACATGTAACGTACAAAAATAATCCTACCTGACAGAGAACTTTGCTTATGTGAAGCATTGTTCGTTGAATTTTGTAAATTTTCCCTAAACCTATAGCCCTTTCAATGTGTATGCTTTTGGAAGCAATTCTCCTTGTCGTGGTATTTTTCATGGTGGGGAAGTGCCTTTTTTCCTTTCAAGAAGGTCTTGAATTTGAAATCGTCGGTCAACCATTACTGAGTCACCTTCTTCCAGCAAGTCAATAATATTAGATTTTATAAACACCTGCCTGTCTGAAACTGATCCACCATACGCACCTGATATAAAACACACAAATCCTGATGGATTTATTCCAATCAGTACCTTCACAGTGTTACAATTTTTTTACGTAGAAAATGCATCCTGTTAGGCCAAGAACTCTTAGGCTTCATGACTGGAATTTCAGTACAGTCTAAAATTACTATTGTGTTAGGATATTGCTTCTTAAATTCCATAGGGGAGTTTTCCCTCACAGTCTTTTGATCAACCCAAATATTTAATTTTTTGCACTAGCGATACATAAAATGTATTCATACAGAAAAAATTAGCCCTATGTTGTTACATTTAAAACAAAATCATATGCAAGTTCCTTATCTGTTTTGGCCATTGTCAATTTCATCATTGTTAAAAAGAAACAGTATTCTGGTGAAATTGGAAATACCTGCAGACAAAATCTACCCTTTCTCAGGTCTTGAAACACTAAATTAAAATGAGCTCTGTTGTCAAAACCTGTGAAGAGTTGCACTACACCAGATATTGTTAGAACTCTTTAACATGCAACATCCCTAACTAAGTTACCGATACAGCTTGATAATGGAAGGTTCATATTTTCGTTAACACTAGATGACTGATACTCTTCAAATGCTGCTATAGGTAAGTCATTGGTGTCCAGAAACACAGCTGTGTCTTGCCTTGTCATCAGATCATCTTCCTTCTTTTCTCTGTTACGTGCCCTAACCTCTCTCATCCTTACATATGAGCCGGTGTCAGGAGTCCAGGAAAATACAGATGGCACAGCATGTAATTTCAACCGCGACCTTTCACCTACAAAATCAAAATATTCATAGTCATTCGAACGATAATACTACAATTACAAATTCAATTGCAAGTGGCATCTACTTCTCTGCTGTACCTCTACACACACTTTAACATATTTAATGTGAAATAGCCTATAGGTGTACTAGTGATCATTTATATACGTATCTACGTAGGTAGGCTACCTAATAACGTCGTTCTATAACCATCGCTCCTAAAATGTGCTGAACAGGCTCTATCATTCTTCGTAATCTGGCTCAGTTTCAGATTCTTCCTTCTGACTGAATGTATCCACTGTTTTCTAAGTTTCACATCTTTTGGAAACTGATGGGATGAAAATGGCATGCCTCGGTTTTTGTACAATGGCACACACCAGTAATCCGGCATTTTTACTGAATCTCAGGATACCACAATAGTACTTATGAGTCATTTAATGCATTAAATAACAGCGATATCCTAACCTTCAAGCCCTGAAACAAACGAAGGTGGAATGGTGCAGTCCGAGTAGTACACGCATGCTATCTATTGGTACTAGTTCAGGATAACCCTATGGGTGAAGATGTATGTCAGCAAGCATGTGGGTTGGCAACACTGCTCAGCTCATCCTACCCAGAATTCAAACTGACACTGTACTTCTTTCCCATTTTCTATTCTTTGTTTGATGCCTACTGTACTTAACCTAACTTTTTCAGTGTAGTGGAGTTGTTAGTTTATAGTGGCAACAGATTTTCATTTCAGTCTTTTATCTGAACTTGTATGAAGAGATCTTTAGCTTAAGTTGATGTTTTATGTCAAAATACTCGATAACATCATTTTTGTGAACTATTAGTGTGAGAAAAATGGGCAGAAAAAAGGGTCCAGCTTGGCAGTTATTTAAAGACAGTAACAAAGATGGTGTTGTCTGCAAGTATTGTAATGTTGTATACAAACATGCTAATGTTAATAAAATAACCAATCATATCAGAAAATGCTTTAAATGTCCTGAAGAAATTAAGAAAATTCTTGTTCAGCCAAACACTGTAAATACAGAAGTGGGCCATTCCATTCATAAATCCAGCACAAAGAAAACACCTGAATATCTTCAACAGCAAGAGGAATTGGAAGCAGGTGTGTCTTTTGAACCAGAAGAATCAAATCTAGGGCTGAGTTCAAGTAGCAGCCAAATTTTTAATTTAACAATCTGGAAGGCGTGACCATTCCATCTTTAGTCAACCTCGACTATCATCAAGTGCCAGTGGAGGAGACTTATTCACCTTTTTGGCCACGTGAACAGTCAATTAAATGTAAGTAAAATAAATGTTTTTGTTTATACTATATACTGCAGTTCAGTTACAGTGTAAACATTAGGTCTGGTGACCGGTACACATTTAACTGCAGTATCTTCTTGAACATAATCAATTTGCCTAAGTAACAAATTTGGGTAATTGTTTATTATTACTGTATCACCTTCGATTTTTTCATACTTTTATATTTACTTTCTGTAATGAAAATATAAGCAAAAACAGCAAAATTAGGTGTCGCAAACGATGCTAACTGCCTGTGGAGGCAGTTGCTTCTGCGAGCGCTACACAACGTTGTAGCAGTTTAGCATTGGACAGTTCAGCGATAAAGGCTCGCGGACAATAACTTCCTATCAGACTTTCGGACATGTTGATACACATTTGGGACGCCTAATTTTGCTGTTTTTGCTTCTCTTTTTATATCAGAAAGTAAATAGTAACTAGTCTTGTAAAGGGATTGTTTACTCAAGAACACTTGTTTTCTTGTAGGCTATAATAACAATATGGCATGCCTAAAATTTTTTTTTTAGGAAAGCCTCAACCAAAGTTTGGCGAAAGCAGTCTTCATAAGCGGAGCTCTGTTATCTGTGGTTGAACATCCCCTGTGGTTAGAATTCTTGAAAAAACTTTGTCCATCTTACAAACCACCATCCAGGTATTGTCTAACTTCTTCATATCTCAAAGCTCAGTACGCAGAAATGCAAAATGAAGTTGCAAGCCAGCTAAATGACTCAAAACACATTTACAGTGTGACGGTTGGAGTAATATCAGAAATGAGTCAATAGTAAACTTTGTCATCTCAAAACCAGAACCGTTTTTTGTGGAGTTTGTAGCAACAAAGGAAAACAGACACAATGCACCTTACTTAGCTGAGTTGATGATCAATGTAATTGAAAGATATGGTTCTGAGAAGTTTCTGGTAGTAATTGGAGATAAATTTTCCAACATGAGAGCTGTTTTGGCCTTGGTTAAGAAGAAATATCCGTCAATCATATCACTTGGTTGCCTTGCATCTTTTATGCAAAGATATTTTAAAATGTAACACCGTGAAATCTTTCATGGCAACTGTTTTTAGCGTAGTGAAAAGTATCAAGAATAGCCACATCATGAAAGCATTATTTGACCGACTTCAATTGGACAAAAAGTTTGAAGACAGAATAACTTTCAAACTTCCTGGGCAGACTAGGTGGGGAAGCAACTTGTTTTGTTTACAAAGTTTACAAGCAAATAAATCTGTGCTTCAAAAGCTTGCTGTTAGTGAGGAAGCTGAAATCACAACAGAAATGAAAAGGCTGCTACTTGATGATGGAGTGTTTTCTGTTCGAGTTCAAAAGCTGGTGAATATTTTTGATCCAATCATTAAAATTATTACTGCCTTTGAGTCCAATACCCCCATAATCCACAATGTTTTTACAAAGTTTCACAAACTACACAACACTCTCAAGCAAGAAATTCCAGAATCCCCTCTTCAAAAATCTGAAGAAACTGGAGAAACATGTGAAATTTGGTGTCGGCCAAATTCACCTGGCTGCCGACTTATTGAACCCTTCATCTCAAGGTTGCAATTTGAAACCTGTTGAACCGCTTGTCTGTGAAGTCGGCAGAAGCATGGGAACAAAAGTAGTTGAACTTTGACAAAACATTGGGGACTACAGAGACAAAGAGGGCCTGTGGCAGCGGCCCTTTCTTTGGGAAGGATTAAAAGATACTGAAAAAGGGAAAGTAATTAGTGCTATGTTATGGTGGAGGGGCTTGAAAGGAACATGTGTGCTAGCTGATGTTGGTGTGAGAATTTTAGGCGCTCCAGTAACATCTGCTGCTACTGAAAGAACGTTTAGCACATTCAGCTGGATCCACTGCAAGAAAAGAAACCGACTTACAACTGAAAGGGCTGGACAGATAGCTTACTTGTCACACAAGTGGAATCTACCAAACAAAACTCCAAAACCAAGAAAAGAAAAACAAGGAAACAAGGCAGGTGCAGCGAAAAAGAAGTCGAAAACACCAATAACGATCAAATGCAAGTTTCCTGTAGCGACGACAGCGATGATGGCCACATTTCGCTCTCAGATGAAGAGTACATCTCTGAGAGTGATGAAAACTCAGATTAATTGTACTTGTACTACTCAATTGATATTTTTCATTGTAAATTGGAATATAGGCCTAAGCCTAAAGAGATTCATTATGTATGGTTATAAATAGCCTAATACATTTGTTAAGCTTCATTAAACCTAAATTAAGTAAGGCCTCTATTTCTTTTAGAACTTTTTTTAGTGTAACTGTTAATTTTCTATTTTTAGTATTTTTGGTTATTTGATTATTTATTTTATATATGAATGATATTACAAACTGTTCTGAAAAACATATACAGTGTGTTGAAAACTGTATATTACACCTTTTGTAGAACTTGGCCAATGATTGAATAAATTTTACCCAACTTTTATCTCAATGTTTGCAAAAGGCCTAGTTCAATTCTGAGTTTTTCAGGTTATAACTATTGAATTTTATGTCCTGATCTAATTCCCAATTCTAATTATGTTTTTAAGTCCCAATTCTATTTAAATTTAATTTTATTAACTATCTACATTACTACGTTACATTTCTAAAAACTTAATGTAGAATAGTTTGCATACCGGTACCCTTTTTTAAGATTCAACTTACCACGATACAGGATTTTTAATGAAAAATTTAAAATACCTGGGTATTTACCCTGATTTATAAATACCTGAGTATTTTTCATCATTAGCTATGCTACCGAATTATTTTCATGATTCCTGCCTGGGCAGTCATCTGGGTCAATACAAGACCTTGCACAAGATCTCCCGTGATTTTCCTTCGGCCCAATATGAAGAAAGACATGCTGGAATACGTGAAAAGCTAAGATATCTGTCAGAGGTGTAAGCCAGCTTTAAATAGTCAAATTGGTTTTCACTCAGCCGACATCACTACATTTCCAGGAGAGAAGTTGTTCATCGACTTTTTCAGTCCTTTGCGCAGGTCGAAGTCAAATCGCGTTGCTATTTTGTCAGTAATCGACACCTTTTTTCAAATTTGTTTGGTTGCTTCCGGTCCTAAAAATCAATTCAAACATCACTACTGACATGCTGTCTCAACACGTTTGGAGTATTTGGTCCTCCCAAAACCTTCGTCTCTGACAACACTTCTATATTCATATGCCACAAATTTAGATACCTCTGTTTCTCCTAGGGTATAAATCACGTACTTCCAAGCCCTTATCATACTTAATCATCTCATGTTGAGAGGTTCCATGGAAACCTCCAATCTTGCCCGTTTTGCTGACCAGCATAACCGGAATGTTAAGCCTATTTCTGTTTAGCATTTAATAGCACGGTGCATGAATTGAGCAGCCACACACTGGCTGAGCTATTCCTTGGAGGGGCTTTAACAGATCCTCCATCTGAAATGTATATAGACTACCAGTCTGAAGCATCCAGGAATGTGAATGTAAAAGAGAAATGGCAAAAAGGGCTTCTGAACATCTTCAATAAAAGACGAAAATCCACGACATTCCAAACTGGAGATCTTGTTCTGGTAAAGCAGTTCCCGGCCAGCTTTGCAGCAAACCAAATCAGCGCCAAGCTCTGCCGACGTTGGTTGGGACCCAAGAAAATATTAGACTTCTTAGGTTCTGTAACAGTCAAACTGCTGGACGTAGTATAACAAAATAACCAGGACCCATGTGTCCCATTTAAGGCCTTACCACGTGAGAGAGGGGCAAATTCTTCATTTTCATGGTCTTCATTTTAGTAGTTGGAATTAAATTAAAATGTGGTTTACATGATGAATACTTTGAAATTGATATTTATTTTAATTTTTTAGCCAACATGGGCTACTTTAGTCATGTTTATAGAGGTTTTCTTTTTTTTTTTTTGTCAGCCCAATACTGTTTCATCCTTTCAAGTAATTTTCTTTCTGCTTCTGGAATCACTCTTCCTACTCTCTGCTTGTTGATTTTTGTCTGTAGTCTAGTGTGCTTACCTTTCAATATCTTGAGTGTATTTGTTTTGTATTTTAAATCTTCTATTGAAATATGTAACTCTCTCATGTCTTCTTTAAATTCTGTGAGCAATCTAATATTATTCTTACTCTTACTCTTCCATAATTTTTCAACTATTTTTCTACTGATTCCATCTTCTGGTGACCATATTAGATGCCCTAAGAATGGTATTTGTTTCTTTTTCAATGTGTTAGTCACAGGATCTATTCCTTTATAAACTGTTTCATTGGAGGCTAGTCTCCAGGCTCCGTTTACTTGACAATTTTGATTTAAACAGATTCTCACTATTCTCCTTTCTAACTTGAGTACTCTATTGCAACTGTGTTTGTTATTTTGAATAACGTTTCACATGCATACGTAATTTGTGGCTGGGTGACTGTTTTGTAGTGTTCAATTTGGTTGCTATTGAGAGACACTTTTTATTATATGTACAGTAGATGTCTGTTATAGTGAGAATTTATAATGGTGAAAAGTTTACTTGCTATAGCGAATTGTCGTTATACCTGGTTTTCCCTACATTTCAGAAAAGATGTGCAAAAAACCAAATACTTCACCATGCGCGTATCATGGAAACATATTGTACATCCAGGCAAAATAATAATAATAATAATAATAATAATAATATAATAATTTCACTGTAAATTTAACCTGACATGTTAATAAACTAACATATGAAATCAGTGATGCATACTGTCATATCTTGAAATGTATCATATTTTTATTTATTTACTGCACATAGTACTAAAATCAACTGCTAGGTTGAGTGGCTCAGACGGCTGAGGCACTGGCCTTCTGACCCCAACTTGGTAGGTTCAATCCTGGATTTAACTCTAACATATTGAGTTGTATTGAATAGGTGTAAAAAAGAAATAAATTTCTTACATTTATGATGAGATTACTTTCAATACGGATTTGCAATGATTTTCATTACTTGTAATAAAAATGTTTCACCGTGCAAAATGAAAGTTAAAACTATTCTAGGCTGATATTCTAGGCTATATTACATTCGCATTTAAAGTTTCCATTCACAACACTAAATTTGAATACAGTAGCTACCTTACAGAGGCTTCAGGAAGGAGTCCAAAGTCGCTTGCTTCAGTATTGTGCCGGCAATGGTGTTCCTTATCACAAAATTCTCCACTCGCTGGATAGCCAAAAAATTGTCTAGTGATGTGTCATTTACTGCATAAAATGTTTTTAAAACATCTAAAGCACTCATGACTGCAGACTGTGTTTGTACGTCTGTGATGTCCCCGTCCTCCTCACTCTCGTCCGATTCATCATGTGAGTTAGTAGGCTTAACGTGTTCAAGAATTTCACTCTAATTCACATCCCTGCACACGGGCACACCTTCATCAGCTTTTATGCAGACAAAAAATAATCGATAGTGTTTTGCTAGCTACTTATGCTGAAGAGTGTAACTATCTATAATGGAAAATAATCTGTGACATCCGAAAGAACTATAGCTTCACGTGAATGCTTGATAAGAACCAGAGTATAATGGTGCCAAAAAATCCTTTGCAAGAGATCCGCTGCTGCAATGTTTGTCGATCTTTTCATGGAAGGTTTTATAATCTAATTGTGTAAAATGATCACAGTAATATACCAATATTTACCGTACTTTAGTTCGTGGAATTTCAAGAGTTACACGGGAAAAAAAAATCGACTGTTTTTTGCTAGCTTTTAATGCTGAAATGTAGAAATACCGATAACGGAAAATAAAACATGTTAAAATCTCTCGTAATAATGGATGACTCAGTGAAAGGGTTCTCGTTGTAACCGAAGGCTATTATACAATTTAATATAGGAATTTTGAAGGGACATTAAAAACCTGTCGTTAAAACGGGGTTCTGTTTATATCCTGGACTCGCTATAACTGACTTCTACTCTATTTTGGTAACATGCTCTGCTATAACCAGTTTATCTATTCTATTTTGCCATGCTGGTTTCTTGCTCGGGTTATATGTGATTATTTCACCTAAATATTTACATTTTTCTACAATATGTATTTCTTGGTCTCCCAGTTTAACTTTGTTTGCAAGCGGAAGTTGAGTAAGCATATATATTTTTTTTTCAAATGATATTTTCAAACCAATATTTTGAGCTGTCAAATCCTACAAAGACCAAATGTATGTTATCCTTCTGGGTTCCAATTTTTATATTATCCAAGTTGTTCTTGTACCATTCCCTCGTAACGTACTCTTAGTGCACAGTTAAAAAGAAGAGGTGACAATCTGTCACCCTGTCTTAAACCAGTTGTAACCAAGAATGGTTCAGAAAATTCTCCTCTGAACTTAATTTTAGAAATTGTATTGGTTAGAGTAAGTTCAATCAATTTGATTAGTTTTGGGTGAAGTCCGAAATGTCTTAAAATTTTTAAAGAGATTATCGTCGACGGTTGATTGGAATCACAGAAATGTTGAAGAGGACAAACATGTTAAAACCATTACCCCAGTCTCATTTTGATCAGAAATGTGTAAAAACATGGAATTTGATGACTATCAGACCGATAAAGAAAACTAAACTCTAAGTTTAGCAACGAGTAGTAGTAATAGTGCCTGGAAGGGCAATCATTTATGTATCGTTGTGATGGAGAGTAATTATTAATGTGTCACAGTATTGCCTTTAGATTAAGATAATAATATTGTGTTGGTATATGTAAGGATACGCACACATACCACTATCATTATTCTTCTTCTGTACCTGTCCAAAAATGATTTGTTTTTTGCTGGATCCACTGAGGGCAGGGGGAATATGAGATACTCTTTGTGTGTCTATGTAAATTTATTTCCATTCATGTTCCATAATTGCTACAAGTACTTGTGAACTCACGACATTAACTGTATATTAGCACCTAAATGATGTCTTGTTTTCGACTGTGTCGATAGATGCCGCCGATTTTCCATCTCGTCTCATAGATTCTTTCCTTTGCCCTTCTTAGGCCCTTTTCGTTCCTCGTTTTTTTTTCAGGAACTCTTATGATGACTAAACTGGAAACCAGGTGCTATCTGATTGCGTTTTTATGTTATCGTATTTTCACAAGATTTAAAGATGACTAGCTGATGTACCCGTGCTTCGCTACGGGATTCTCAGAAAGACTGACTTGGTGGTTTTCCTAACTGAATTCAATATAGGTCATTACAAAAACGTCAGTAGGAATGTAGCGATTGAAAGCAATGTTATCATGTAAAATACTCAATCAAATTAAAAACCGCACACTTTCTCACTTTCAACAAACAGTACTACGGTGCCGATCTAAGAGTCCAAAGTTCCAGAGATGGAATAACCAGGTCGCAGACTGCCGTGAACACTCCTCTGTCATTATTCCGTAAAATATGCACACTACTCATTCCAATCAGTGCCTCAGTGTAGGGATTGAATAGCTCGAATACTATGATGAACCAGTGTGTTACGTACCAGATATATCAGGAAATGTATGAACCAGAGGAATGGCATGCTAAAGAAGAAAGTTATCTAACTCCCCAGCTACTTCCCGCCAATATACAGGCAGGCTGTTACAGTCGGTACGACCAGGCGAGTTGCCCGTGTGGTTAGGGGCGCACAGCTATGAGCTTGCATCCGGGAGATAGTGGATTCGAACCCCACTGCCGGCAAACCTGAAGATGGTATTCCGTGGTTTCCCATTTTCACACCAGTCACACCAGGCTGTACCTTAAAGCCAAGGCTGCTTCCTTCATACCACTATTCATTTCCTATCCCATCGTCGCCATAAGACCTACCTGTGTCGGTGCGACGTCAAACAAATAAAAAAAAAAACTCGGTATGCTGCAGTAATCCTATCTATCGGGGATGAGAGGAAACAGAAGACAAAAAGCACATCACAACAAACAATGGTCAATGTAATGTTATTGTTGATAAAGTTTATGAGCTTTCTATATTGCAGGCCTTCACATTAGTTTTCTTTCAACTCTGTGATATTAGGGTGTCCTACAAAATTATTTATATCGTAGACTGTAGTTCCTTATTCTCAGACTTTACATACCGATTTTCACTAAATTCTGTTTACCCATTTTCTCGTGACTCGGCGCTGATATGGACTTAGTAACAAAAATCCAAATTCATGAATATCTCTGATTATATGCGGTACGGTAACAATGTATAAGACATAAGTTATCGGAAATTTAATAACTTCTTACATAACTACTACTAACTTACGACATAACTAAAGTTGTGTTAGATATATAGTATTTATCGATACGACCACTAATAACATAAATAACATATTTGAGAATTAAATTTCAGGCCTTCCCCTAAACTACCATTTCACTCAGCGTGATTAAAATAATTTATAGCCTAGATTGTAGCGGTTCATCACCCGACTTTACATTCCGATTTTCATTAAATTCTCTTCAGCCGTTTTCTCGTGATGCGTGTACAGACAGACAGACAGACAGACAGACAGACAGACAGACAGACAGACAGACAGACAGACAGACAGACAGACAGACAGACAGACAGACAGACAGACAGACAGAAATTATGGAAAATTAAAAAATGCATTTTCTTGTTACTGTGGACATGACCGAAAACCATTCTTTTCAATTTCTGAGCAATGTACAGACAAAACTCTTATTATATATATATATAGATTTGTTCAACAAGATTTAAAGATGATTTGTTCAACTGATCGCACTGGTAAACAGACTTTCAATTGTGTATATACCTCCAACGTTCTGTATCCTACTTCTTTGGTTTGGTTATCCCTTGGTTGGTTGCTTTTACCTTTAGGAGCCTATTTGTAATTAATTTTTGTCAGTTTTTGACTTTCCTGCTTTTAAACGGACTACGTTGTTTAAGATCGCAGGTTTTGTTATTTTGATTTACTTATTCTTATACCGCTTCATTTAGAAATAGGTTTTTGGCCTATTCTTGTGAAAATTGTTTGGTTGTTGTACTTTGGTATGCGCCGTGTGGTGGTGATTCTTTAGTAACCACTGTCAGGGATTTAAGCTCAGTTCTTGGCCCGGTAAGAAATGTCTCATACCCCGCTCTGTAAATGCCTATGTGTGGTACTTATCATCAAAGCTTGACACTATGAGACTGGAGTCTGGACGAGTAAGTTATGATATTGTATGTGTCTTGGTTAGGACATGCCGTTCTTGGGAGTAGATATTGGGCACAACCGATGGCTATATCCCCGGAATATAACTGGTGTACCCTGATTTCGTGTGAAGATGAATTATGGCACATGAGCTTTGAGGTCAGGATTGCACTATATGTTGTGACGAGAGAGTGGTTATAATAGACTAAAACCTTTGCTAACTGAAGGAGGCGAGTTAAATTTATTTTCCTTCTGGGTTGTTTTTCTTTTCTCCTAGTGTGTTTGCTTTCTCCATTTGAGTTCTGTTCTTTGGAATCCCGTTATGTTTATACTCGTATTTTGTGTGGCTCCATAGCAACCAGCTGCCATATTGGTCCAGATATGTGCATGAATTGCTTCCTTTTTTCTTTGAGATCATGCCTTTTGATGATGCACTCTTTTCCTTAATTCTACCTTAACTTTTATTCTGGGCAGGGATTGTTGGATGAGATTTGTTTTTTGGGCGTGGCAGTGTTTTCTCGCCTGATCGGTGCCGATATTTTTATTCTGAATCTCGTACAACCAGTTAATTCTTAGGTAAACCAAGTCTTACAACTTCGAATTTGAGTGCCTTAATGAATGAGATGGAATATCAGTTACCGCAGGTGTGATAAAAATGGTATGCTATAATATCACGTTAAGAAGGTAAATGATCAAACGATGTGTTGAAAGGAGTTATAAAAAGAATCTGTAAGTACATTCCTTTGTACTATGTGTCTTGGTTGAATGGCGCAACTATGCCCTAATTTTATCCATCTTATTTCCTCTTGAATTTTCAATTTAATAAACTTATGTGTTATCCCTTCTTTCCTTTTAGTTAGTAAGGTCTGTTATTCTTTTGGTATCTCTAGAGGAGGAGAAGGGGTCTAACTTCAGACTATATTACGCCCGCCTTGGTTGGGGTCTTCACGAGTCTATGTGTAGGTCATACAACACTACTGCGTTCATAACTCTGCTGGGTTTATTAGCATGCTACCTATGCTCTTCCTCTGTTATCTGATAAGTGTTTACTTAAGCTACAGGTTTTGATCCGTGTCAACAGTCTCACTCATCCGAAGGCATTTGAGTTTTCGGAAGAGGTAGCACAATAGACTTCTTCCAGAGATGGATAGTGGAGTATAGAAGAGAGAAACTTATTATGTGAATTAAGGTTGGTAATATGAAATCAAGAATGAGTTTGACGTCAGTCCAATTGTCATCAAACCCTTTCAGTTTCGTGCTTATTCAAAGGACTGTATTTCTGGCTTGAAGCCGTGTCACGGACTGAAATAGAATTTCTCTCTGTCAGAGGTGAGATGTGTATCATAATTGTTCATGAGCCTCTGCTTGTTGTCAAGTAGTAACGCGGAGGAATTAGTGGCAAAATACTCATTAAGAGTCTTGAGAGGTACTGTAATTTTGTCTCTGTTCTTGCCCTTCTTAAGTCCAAGGTTATTAATAGATTTCCACAATGTCATCACTGTTCTACCATTAGGCGTAATTAAATTGTAAGCGTGTCACAGTTTAGCATTTCATATTTCTATGTACTGTCTCGTTTTGTAATTTCCTATATTCTTCAAAATGTTGTACGGTACGGTCCCCTTTTGTACTGTCTGTGGGTGTAGTATCTTTGTTTCATTAGCTGTTTAATTTCGTAATTTAACCAAGGGGAGAGTTCTTTAGATATTCTGGCTCTCCGCTTTGGGGCATGCTTGTCATATACTTTGATTATTTTGGTATTAAAGAAGGTGACTTTGTCGTCTAGATTGTTACAGAAAGAAGTAAGTATAAATATCCACCTAATCGATACTTTATTAATGCCTGAGTATCGATTAGGTGGATATTTATACTTACTTCTTGATTAAACATCGATACGGTCATGAAATGGACAACTTGTAATAGATTGTTACAGTTCGTTACCTCATACCAGAGTATACTGTTGGCGTCGTTGAAGAGTCTTTCTTTATTTACATTTTTCAATGGTCAGTACGTAATCAACTTCTGGGAGGGTTTTGGTGACAGAGGTTGCACAAGATGTATATTGCATCATGTGCAGAGATACCAGGTAGAGAGGTCTGATCTACATTGCGAACTCTGCCTGAGTTGCTGGGAACTTCAAGATCTAGATAGGAGCATATAAATGATATACTATTTTACAGTTCTCGTATTGTACCTGAAATTTCTTTTGCAAATCATGGACATGTTGTTGGCTGATTTTTTGCCTTGATATGATAATTTGATCTACAACCAGTTTCTTCTGTAAACTACCTACAGTAAGTTCTTCATAAGATATAGTACCATACTTACTGAACTGTAATCAAGTTTGAACTCACGATTTTATAAATGAAGGACATTGCAAAATGGTCCTTTACCGAATTGCATAGCATTTTTTCTATCTAACTGATAATAGGAAGCATTTACCCTATTTACTCATGTATTGGACCCTCTTGGCTTTTCATGAAAAAGATTAAAAAAAAAAAAAAAACTTGCAAAGACATACACCCATCTAACCCCCTCCCTCCACAACATAATTCAGCAAAAACCAAGGAGGATTCCACTTTGTAGCAGAGTCTTCTGTAGCATTACAATAACAGCGCAAAATCATATTTCGAATGTTAATGAATCAACAACAATGCCATAACTTCCTTTGGTACAGACCTGTATTTAGTGGAAAAGCCTGATGCTAAACGAGTCCTTTCTTTTTTATTTAAATTATAGAGTTGAATAACATTTAAAAAAACAAGGAGGGCACGATTAGCCTAGTGGCTTAGCTGCTGGCTTTCCATCCGGAAGGCTGAGATTTGAATCCCGGTTGATTCTGGGTCGAGATTTTTATCTCAAGAATTGTGTGATGCCAGGAAGGGCATCCGGTCTTAAACCTCCGGGCAAAACCAAAATGAGCCTAGGTAGCTCCAGCGACCCCACAAATAACTGTGATAAACTGAAGAAAGTTTTAGCAGACCCTGCATGCTAGGA
The DNA here is from genome assembly GCF_040414725.1 of Anabrus simplex. Classification (NCBI taxonomy): domain Eukaryota; kingdom Metazoa; phylum Arthropoda; class Insecta; order Orthoptera; family Tettigoniidae; genus Anabrus; species Anabrus simplex. The sequence continues at coordinate 96,729,943 of NC_090270.1, read as the reverse complement.
AGAAAAAGAAGAATAGCACAAAAAAAAAAAAAAAGAACAAGAAGTGTATTTTTATCACAGCTTTCAAATTAAAATGTATATAGGTTTTGCAGAAAAGCAAGGTGTTAAGCCAGTAGCCAAAGAAATTAATATTCAACCTAACATGATATATTGGTGTAACAAAAAGAGAGAGAACCTGAAAGCGACAAATAAAAGTGCACAGTTTTTACATGGTACCAAAACGATTAATATCCCCGAGATCAATACCAAAGTGCACAAGTAAGTTGAGAAATGATGGGTTTGCCGTAACTCATGATATGATTCAATGAAGAACACTGGCAAAATATATTGAATCTCAGTTGGCAAAAATAGACACACTGTTTTTTTTAAAAATATCTATAATAAAAATCTAGGAAGCCTCTGTGACATGAAGAATAATTTATATTGGAAAAATGAGACATTAAAACAAGCACCATCTCGAGTGTGAACTTTAACATGAATAGTGTTATAGGAAACCAGTAGCGATTACAAACAATGTATTGATAGTCTTACAACAAATGATCAATCTGTCAATCAACAACTAGCCCAGTTGTGTAATTAATATGTAATGAAACACAGATGGTATAAAGTGTACTGCAACTTAAAATTGGATATAAAATGCAGCAGTACTTATTAGTAAAAACGTTATTTAATCGTTGTGTAAGTTGAATATTTTGACTTATCCTAGCCATTGGAAAAAAATAAATTCATAACACTACAGACTTCTGCCGGTATTCTAACAATACTGGGTTACAGTATTCATGCTTTCACAGCCCGTATCGACAGACATGATACTTTTTTGGAATTTTGCTGTGTCAAGAAAACAAAGATAAATTCTGTTTTGCAGAGACTTTGCTCTGCATCTTCATAAGAGAAACCACGTCTGTTAATGAGAAAAACTTCTCTCATGAGGATGGTTTGAACTTTAAATAGACCACTGGTCTATTTTAAGTGGTGCTCTCGTTCGTCACCAGATGGCTTATTGTGCGCTAGCCTTCCAAGTAAAAAGTGATGACACCATCTTTGCTCAAAGTAATGTGTTTTCTGTTCAATATATCTGTGTGTTGTGAAATAGACAGCAAGGGCATCAAATTAATCAAAGACGATGGAGAAGGAATGTGATAGAATGAATAAATACAGTGCAACGAGAGACTGACAAGGACAAAAGAACAGAATAGAGAAGATGAAACAAAATGAGTAAACTAGAAACAAGAAGAAAAAGGGTAGAGGAAGGACAAATGACAACGAAGTTGAAGAAACAAGAGTAAAAGAAAGTAAGAATTAACAGATGTTGGGCTGAGTGGCTCAGATGGCTGAAGCACTGGCCTTCTGACCCCAACTTGGCAGGTTTGATCATGACTCAGTCCAGTGGTATTTGAAGGTGCTCAAATATGTCAGCCTCAAGTAGGTAGATTTATGGTAATGCGAAAGAACTCCTGCGGGACAAAATTCTGGCACCTTGGTAGCTCCGTAACTGTCAAAACTAGTTAGTGAGATGTAAAAACAATAACATTACTGTATTTACACGAATAATCCCCGCACCCTAATTTTAGGAAGGCTCATTTTGAAAGAAAAAAATAAAATTCCTTCTATCATAAGATTAATATAGGCATAAACAAACATTTCATATCACTCCGCGACGTCCACGTGGTCTTTACGCAAATATGAACATGTAAATTTAAGGAAACAGACACACCGGCAAACTCTGATGTTAGTTTTGCGATACAGTAAAACCTTGTTAATTCGAAGTCGTTGGGACGCAGAAATCGGACTTCGAATTACATGATGCAATTAACACTGATTCACAGTTTAAACCTTTCAAATGCCATGGAAAAGTACTATTTTCAAAATGTATCCAAGAAGGTGCATTTACAGTATTCAAATAATGCACTTGGATAACTCACTGGCAAACACAACCGCATGCAACGAAAGAAAAAAAAAAAATTATTTGAAGACGAGGAGAAGTTTATGCTGGCTCCCCTGTGCAAGTACTTTGTTCATTGGATTACTGTACTGTATGCATTTTAGATGCCTTGTTCTAGCACGGAAAGTACCTGATGCCCTTAAAACATCGTAGCTTATCGAACATTCCTATGACGAGGGGAGGAAATACATAGGGGGTCTCTCACTTCTGTCTGCATTGCAACACAGGACAGTTATCTTTGTATAATTTACTGCCATGGCACTTCTGTCATAATTCAGAAATGCCAACCCTTGCCGCGTCGCAATGTATTCTAAGACTCATTAATGCATGCAGTCACCTTGATTCACAGTTTAAACCTTTCAAATACCATGGAAAGAACTATTTCCGAAATATATCCAACAAGGTGCATTTACATTATTCAAATAATGCATTTGGATACAATACTGACAAACATAACCTCACGCGATGAAAGAAAAAAACACGATTCAAAGAGGAGGGCAAATTATGCTGGTTCCTCTGTGCAAGTGCTTTATTTTTTGGATTACTGTACTGTTTGCATTTTTAGATGCCTTGTACTTGCACAGAAAGTACCCGATGCCCTAAAAACTTCATGGCTTATGAAACGTTATGACGAGGGGAGGAAGTCTTTCTCTTCCGTTTGTATTGCAACACTGTACACTGTACCCCATCTCCTTTAATAAAAGTCAGTTTGGGCTAGGCATAAAAAACAATGCAGTTTCACTGGCATTGACAATATTGTTCGGTGCGTACGAATTGATTATAATTATGAGCCATGCTTTTTCGTCAACTGTCGGCATCGCCAGTGTTCGCGGATTCTGCTTCTCCACACACTGCCTGTTACGTGAAATTGTGGTGTTCCTTAAAACGCTGAATACAAAAGAATTAAGATTTCACTCGAACTTAGCAACTATGAAACACACTGACACACTGAAGTGAAAGTGCGGAAAGCTACCCCTACACATTCCAGAAGATGCATTGTGTCATGATATGGAGAAATTTTTGAATTTAAATTACTCTGTAATATACTATTTTTTTAAAATGTAAAGGCAGTTTTAAATTAAAAGTCTGAATTGTTTTCTGTTTAAATATGACAAATGGGAGCAGTTTTCTTCCATCTGCAGTTACACAAAGCATAACTGTACACCCAACATCGAAAACTAGGTGAGCAAGAGCGTGTTGCCAACCTTGATGCAAATTAAAACCTGCACCCCAATTTCGTGACTCAAATTTTTTTTAAAAATATGCAGGTATTATTCGCGTAAATACGGTGTTATTAGAATTAACACAGTACCAGGCGCACATAGATGATGAAAGTATGACATAGCCTAGAGTGATGAGGAGAGTAAGAATTTGGAAAAAAAAACTAAACAATAGCTGACAACCTCGTATTACTTAGTTGATAGCGAGTGACGCCCTTGAAATTATTAGGATTTTTACGTATTTTCACTGCTTCCCATGATACCAGATCTGTAGTGTTAGAGCTCGAACATCTTTGAACACATCTTATCTGGCTGGGTGAGACGGATGTTTCTGTGGTGTTCCTTGATACAATTACCAAATGGACCGGCATGTTTGATCAATGTACACCTTGCTACAAGAACAGGGAATTTTGTACACCGCAGGGTGTAATAATGGAGACAATTTGTCGTTGCATTTACCAAAACTATGGCCAATGTTTGTGACGGTGCCAAACATGGTTTTTATAGTGTTCTTGCAAAGGATCTTTGCAATTCGGTCTGTGATATTGTGGATAAAAGGAAGGTAGGCAGCTCCCTTCACTTCTTCATTCTGTAAGGTTTGCTTAGTCATCACTCTATGATGTAGGGCTCCAAAAAGCTGTACATCATAACCATTACCCTTGAACATGACTTTGAGTAGGTGTATCTCCTCCTGGATAGTTGATGGCTCACAAATTTGTTTTGCCCTTGTGGTGAGTGTCGTGAAGATACCGTGTTTTAATGCTGGATGGTGGTGAAAATCTACAAAGGGATAGCGATTTGGGTGAGTAGATTTACAATAGACAGTGTGCCCCTGGGAGCCATATGATTTATCACAAGAACATCCAAGAAAGAAAGGCATTCATTTGCCTCCATCTACGCAGCAAATTCAATTGAAGGATGCCACCGATTTAGGTGATCTAGAAAGTGGACAAGTTTCTCAGGACATTCTGTCTAGACCACAGGTATCATCACCATACCCAACATCAAATCACTGGTTTGATGGACACTGAAGAAATAGCCTGCTCCTCAAAAGGCTCCATGAAGAAATTAGCCACCACCGACAAAATCCCAAAAGATTATCATGTCTATTAAATTGGGTTATTTTGTGTGTGTTAAAATGAATCAGTCACGACTGCAGTGTGTTTCATGCACTGTTGTTTAAAAACTTGAATCTGAACAAGACTACTCCATCCTTCATTTCACGCTGTAACTACTAAACACAAACAAAACAAACCCCATGGCGCAACAGCCCTGAAGGACCATGGAATCCCAAGCGACCGCTGTTCAGTCCGAAGGCCTGCAGATTATGAGGTGTCATGTGGTCAGCACAACGAATCCTCTTGGTCGTTATTCTTGACTTCCTAGACTGGGAATTACTAAATACACACACACTGAAAATATACTGCACACTGTCATCCCCTTTATGCATATGCTAAGGTGGTTTGATGGACACTGAAGAAATAGCCTGCTCCTCAAAAGGCTCCATGAAGAAATTAGCCACCACCGACAAAATCCCAAAAGATTATCATGTCTATTAAATTGGGTTATTTTGTGTGTGTTAAAATTAATCAGTCACGACTGCAGTGTGTTTCATGCACTGTTGTTTAAAAACTTGAATCTGAACAAGACTACTCCATCCTTCATTTCACGCTGTAACTACTAAACACAAACAAAACAAACCCCATGGCGCAACAGCCCTGAAGGACCATGGAATCCCAAGCGACCGCTGTTCAGTCCGAAGGCCTGCAGATTATGAGGTGTCATGTGGTCAGCACAACGAATCCTCTTGGCCGTTATTCGTGACTTCCTAGACTGGGAATTACTAAATACACACACACTGAAAATATACTGCACACTGTCATCCCCTTTATGCATATGCTAAGGCGGTTTGATGGACACTGAAGAAATAGCCTGCTCCTCAAAAGGCTCCATGAAGAAATTAGCCACCACCGACAAAATCCCAAAAGATTATCATGTCTATTAAATTGGGTTATTTTGTGTGTGTTAAAATTAATCAGTCACGACTGCAGTGTGTTTCATGCACTGTTGTTTAAAAACTTGAATCTGAACAAGACTACTCCATCCTTCATTTCACGCTATAACTACTAAACACAAACAAAACAAACCCCATGGCGCAACAGCCCTGAAGGACCATGGAATCCCAAGCGACCGCTGTTCAGTCCGAAGGCCTGCAGATTATGAGGTGTCATGTGGTCAGCACAACGAATCCTCTTGGCCGTTATTCTTGACTTCCTAGACTGGGAATTACTAAATACACACACACTGAAAATATACTGCACACTGTCATCCCCTTTATGCATATGCTAAGGAAATAATTGCTATGCTTCTTGACAAGCGTAGGATACTGTGTGTTCAGCACAACTTAGCGTGCAACCGTTGATCTATGTGTACTCATTTTTTTTTTCATACAGCAATCCATTTTAAGATTTTAAATATTTTCTACTAAGACCATTTTTGTTGAAAATTAAATGTGTCCATTAAGTGTGGAAATTCTTTTTCCAAAATTTTAAGGGGATATCTAGGGTTTTTTTTATATTATGCCCTGGAGTCCATTATGTAAGTAAAAATGGTATGTAGGTCTAAAAGTCATGTGTTCACCATTTACTGTTATGTAGGCCTAAAAGTTGAATACTGTATTTACCATGCTAAGTGGGAGGTTTTAGATATTGGATGCCTCATACTTTTCGCGGATGTAAAAATGCAAGAAGGTTGCTTGTTGTTGATGATGCTTGTTGTTTAAAGGGGCCTAACAGCTAGGTCATCGGTCCAATGCCAGAAGGAAAAAGGGCCTAATATACAAGTAAATACAGAAGTAGCTTTTCATTTTTTGATATCAGTATTGGTCAAGCATCTAGCTGACAGTCTTGTCAATGTCAATATTAGTCACTAGAGCCCAGATTTCCATGCAAATGCATGTTCGTAAATAAGCTGGTTACACTTCTGAAACTTTGCAAATATTCGTTTTATGACTAATCAGTTCCAAACAACCATACTTTTTCCGTGCATGTTTGCATGTTTTGGCCTTTTTGGGAGAAAATTCATGCATAATGCATATTTTGAAAATTTTGGTTTTAATGGTGAATAATTGTACAGTTGTATGATTTTTTCTGACTTTGACGCATATATTATGTTAACTTGCATGATAGTGCCTTTTTTGAACGAGTTCGCAGAATTTGGGTCCGTACGTCCACGTTATTCGTCTATTATTGAGACAGAAAGAAAATGTATTCCTGGTATATTACTTGACAACCAAAGTTAGATGCAAAGAGGTCCTATAATCCAGTTAGCCAAGCACTTTCTTATCTGTTGCTCGAGTAAACATTGACATAAGTGGGAAGACCCCACATTGATCGCTTTAATCCTTAGAAACACGGTGTCCCAATGAAACTGAACACTAAATTTTGCATTAGTAAATACTATTTTTTTATTTCGTCTATGTTAGACGAAGAAATCAAAACTTGAATCACATTACTGTTACGCCGCGTTACTGAGATGGCAGCTTACAAACCTTGGTTTTGCACTGAATCCTGTTTTGTTTTCCTGGAATTTCCTACCCCGAACTCTCACCATTTACAAGTCTGCGGACAAAATAATTGAGAAAAGAAGGAAGTGAGAAAGCAGCATGCTTACATGCTTCAAATTGTAATATACTGTTGGACTGTGAACTGTTGGTGTCATGCCACCTGTTAAAAGTCTCCGAAGAGACCTCGTGTCTAAACGGATTGAGGAAAGGTATTTCTAAGTCAATTTTTGAAAGGAGATAACTCTAAGTAAACTTCGTCCTAAATGTCTTCATATAAGTATGAACCTGTCACTTCTTGTGACGTAAAAAGATCATTTTCTGTGTTCAGGAATGTTCTGTCAGATAAATGAACTTAAAAGACAATGTGGAGAAATTAGTTGTTGTACTATGTTTCAAAAAGAAGTGAAAATATAACAATGTTGAACTGAATTTTGATAGTGCATATTTTCCACTTTATTGTGCATGTTCTGCCATTTGATAGTGCATGAATGCATGCATATTTTTAGATTTGATAGTGCATGGAAATCTGGGCTCTATTAATCACTAACGATCTTCCCATTTTTATTTTGTTAACCTGTAATAGACATGCATTTGAAGTTTTCTTACCCGTACACTTCAGCATTTAGAATTTATTAAACAGCATGAATTTCTGATCATGCACTGAAAATGGTATTTACAGGATGCCTATAAGTTATCTATGTTTAATAGGAGTAAATTAGCCTAGTCTTACCTCATGTTAGGAGGGTTGCTTCATAGAGACCAAAATATTACCTTTCTGATGGTATTATTTTCCTTCTATACATAATTTCTTCTTCACACTATTATCACTTCATTTACAGCATTTCTTTATAGTTTTCACATCCATTTAAAAATATTTTATAAGGTTTAATTTGTTTGAAACAAAGCTTCAAGCAACATGAATTGTGCATAAACAATGGATCAATTTTGTGTGCAGAACATTGCTTTCGACTTGATAAAAGTTATGTTCCACTGTTTATGTACTTGGCACTCTGTTTCACCTTCACCCCTAGTAAATGAATTGCCTCCCATCTTCAGGATACTTAACTCTTTCCGGTCTAACTGCGAGCACAGCTCGCAGCGGCCGAAATTACCCTCAGGCCGCGCTGCGGGCATAGCCCGTAGTAAGGTTTGACAATTCACTAAAAATCGAGAACGAGCTATGCACACATTCTGGTGGTTACATCGTGTTTCTTCATGTATTAGTTACGAGAGTATGTTAGCAGTTGGCAGTATTATATGTCTAAGTTAGAGAATTTACAATATTTTCGACCAGCATGCATCAGTAATGTTGTCACCCAGTGAGCTCTAGGACATGGCTTCTCGCAGCAAACATGTGCTTGACGAGTGATATTTTCGATATATTATAAGTTTATGCGCAAATAAACATATTATTGACATATGAATTCGAAACAGCTTCTTACATTTCATTACGATTGGATTTCGTTTTATGGCCTACCGCATGTTTCCGCGTACTTCATATTTGCGTGAATACGTAAGATTGTCTACATATTAGTAAAGTTATCTGTTGAGAAGACTGTATTTTCTCTTTCTCAGAAGTATTTTGTGGTAAATGGAACAATAATTTTACATTTGAGTAACTTTTGACAAAATTTATCAATTAAAATAAAATTTCATAAGAGCTCCCATTTTCATTATTGTAATTATTACTATTATTATTGAAAAATTATTTTTATAATGTGCTCATTATTGTTGTTGTTTTGTAATTGCTATACACATTTTATATTAGCAAAATAGGGTAAATATAACAGTATTTCAGAAAACTGTACTTGCTTAGTTATCTGTGAGACTATTTTTCCATTCGTAAAACATTGTATAATATATTAACAATTTTAAAATCTCAAGTGATAGTTGGCATGATACAAACAGCGTTTTTCAAAACTAATGTTCAAATAAGCATAAAGAAAAAAAAGAAACATGCAAATATCTCCTATACGTACAGAGATATGATGTTTTAAAAATCCTTAAAAATGCCCAGTCCAGAACATTTGTTAAGGATATTAAGCCCCAGACTGGAATGGTTTAAACAAATAAATATTTACTTAACTGATCTTAATGAAATGAAATGGCATATGGCTTTTAGTGCCGGGAGTGTCTGAGGACAAGTTCGGCCCGCCAGGTGCAGGTCTTTTGATTTAACTCTCGTAGGCGACCTGCACGTCGTGATGAGGACGAAATGATGATGAAGACGACACATACACACAGCCCCCCGTGCCAGCGAAATTAACCAATGATGGTTAAAATTCCCGACCCTGCCGGGAATCGAACCCGGGACCCCTGTGACCAAAGGCCAGCATGCTAACCATTGAGCTACGGAGCCGGACTACTGATCTTAATGTTAGTGAATACTGATGATGCTGATTGTAATACAATTGCACCATTAACACAATTTTCCAGTTTTCTGTTGTTTTTTTAATCCATGATCTGTTATTTACTTCTAAGCTTCTAGTATATTTTATTGTTTAAAATAAAAGAATATAGCAATAAATTATAGTACTTAAAAAACTATAACACCAATATACTCAGCCATATTTCTCTATACAAAGTACTTACATTTGATAAACCAGTTCTCAGCATTCTGGTTGTATTGCTCAAATAGATCCTTGCATTTGGTCATGTGATCAGGAGATTCATAGTGCACACAGTCTTCAAAGCGCTGCCTTAGTATAGCGAGAATTTCTGTATCCACCATTCTAATAACAAAGGAATTATAAATTACATTAAGTGATATAAATATCCAGACAATTATTAATAAAAGTACACCAGACTGATGGCCAGTGGAGACTTGCCAAATTCAGTACTTTACAAGGAAAGTGAATCGATCATTGACACGATGCAAAAATGGAGGATTGCATTCTTTGGACACATGTAATGCTTACCAAATACTAAGACTCCTGAAACAACTGCTTGATTTCTTTTGGAATAGTAAAACAAAAAACACATGGTTTAAAGAAACACAAATGGATTTAGATGAATTGAAAATTACTAAAGATCAAATTGAAAATAGAGAAGAGAAACGGATTCTAAATAACAAGTACACAAGACTATCACTAAAAATATTGCAGTGTAAGCAGTATATTATATCTGCAGAACGGGCTGCAAGATCATCCAGAATGAAGAAGTTTTGGGAAAGGAAAAAGTTGTCAAGTGTTAAAAGCTGAACTTATTCTTTGAAGACTTTGTTGTATAAAGTTTGATTCTGGTGCTCCAATGTGGGTGTAAACAGTGTAAATAAATATCATACTCATCTAAAACAAAGGTGCAATATGGGAAATAAGTTGAACCAAACACGTGAAACTTGAAGAGAAGAGCAGCTTAAAGAGGAAAAAAGACAAACATACTAAATAAGAATAATACAGTTTATAAATATTTTGACATCAGATATCTTATCAGCTATGAATAGAAACAAATGCACTAGGAGATTCTACAGATAAGCAAATAGACCTACTCTTCAGGGAGTAGGGAGAAAACCAAATATGGGAGAGGTTACAGGTGGCAGGGTACAACATAATTTTTAAAGAAATTCTACCTCACCCACTCGGCTTGTAAAGTTTTTCCAACATTATGACGAAATGACTTATCTTGTTAGTGTCAAAGGATGGAAGCACTGACCTTAGTAGGTTCCAGCAAAAATTAAAAAACCGAAAAATTGATTAATCTGGTTTTTCCCTGGGATGAGTGATTTACAAAAGGAGACAGGGAAGCGGTGTGAAAACTACAGAGTGATAATGATCTCTCATACAGCTAAGATCTTCAAAAGAATATTGGATGAAAGAATAAGGGACAGAGTAGAGGGAAAACTTGTATAACACCACATTTGACCCAATATTGACATACATCAAATGATGGTAAAGTATTGAAAATGTGGGAAGAATATCGTAATGACTTTTCTAGATATATAAAAGGCATATGAAAGTGCCCCAAGACATTCGGTATGAAAAAAAAAAGAACACTGACCGAGGCGCAGATTGGGAATGAAACAAAACAGATGGTAATAGCATGATATCAAAACGGTGAAAGCTATGTCAGAACCAAAATAGGACAAACTGAATGGTTCCGTGTTGAGACAGGCTTAAATACCGTATTTACGCGAATAAGACCCGCGATTTTTTTTAAATTGGGGTGCGGGTTTTATTTGCGTCAATGTTGGCATTTTTTTTTTTCAAAATCAGCCTTCCTAAATTTAGGGTGCGGGATTATTCGGTGGCAGGTATTATTCGCGTAAATACGGTGGCGGGTATTATTTGCGTAAATACCCGTATTTACGCGAATAATACCCATACATTGTTTTAAAAAATTTGAGTCACAAAATTGGGATGCGGTTTTTTGCGTCAAAGTTGGCATTTCTTTTTTTCAAAATAAGCTTAAGTTAGGGTGCGGGAATTATTTGCATAAATACGGTACATGGAAGTGTATTGCCCCCCTTACTCTTCATTATCATCATGGATAGAATTCTACATGAAGTCACAGAGAAGATGATGGAAGAGCAAGTAAAATCTATGCAATCTGCTAACAACGTTGTAATATAGGGAGATAAAAGAGGAATTACAGACCATGTTGATTTATGAAATGAGGAGGTAAGAAATTTTAAAATGAAGCTGAAATGAGGTTCTTGAGGAAGATACAGGAAAACAACGTCGGCAAGTAAAAGATCTCTGGTTACACTTGGTGTTCACCTGACAAAATACATTAAAACTCAGCCATACATGCCCAAGAGAGATTCAGTTTACTCTGCCATCTAATAGGCCTAAAGTAAAACGGAATGTGAAAATTGACAAGCAGACAGCCAGGATAATGTCACATTAAAATGTCTGCACATGGTAGCTGAGGCTATCTGATTACTATTTTTTTTAGGGAAACACAAGAGATAGACTACAAAATGACAAAATACAGAGAAGACCGCAAGTTAGTAAACTTCAAGAAGAAACTGACACAGCAAAGCTGAAATGGTTTGGATACATGATGAGAATGCCAGGGGAGAGAATTCCAAAGCATTCATGGATACAATGACTGCAAATAGGCCTAAGGGATAGCACAGAATGAGATAGAGGAGATGTGTACTGGACTTGACTGAAACTAGAGGAGCTGACAGCAATACAGTGCTGGAAGAAGAGTGGTGAAAAGATCAAGCAAAGTGGAGGGCTTTGGTACACTACCCTACCCAGAGAGAATCTGGAAACCTCAGACTATGAACTACAACCAGGATCTTCTTCACAAGTCTTTGCATGTTGGTTATCTGGAGAGGCTGATGACATTCTTGCTCCTTTTAAAGATCCCAAGCTGTATTCCGTAGCTGTCACAATCTTTGGCATTTCAGAAAATAGTGTACACATCCAATCTGTAACAATTCTGAAATCTTCCCTACAAGCACAACTAGTCTTTGAATATACAACAGAAGGGTATCTTTTACATTTCATTAAATCCACAGCTCTTTTAGTTTCATATACACATTCACACCGAAACTTTCTCCTGAGATAAATCCTTGAAGTTTCTACTACTTAACTTCCCTTTTTTTATTTTTTTTTTTGCTATTTACTTTACGTCGCACCGACACAGATAGGTCTTACGGCGCCGATGTGATAGGAAAGGCCTAGGAATGAGAAGGAAGCGGCCATGGCGTTAATTAAGGTACAGCCCCAGCATTTGCCTGGTGTGAACATGGGAAACCATGGAAAACCATCTCCAGGGCTGTCGACAGTGGGGTTCGAAGCCACTATCTCCCGATTACTGGATACTGGCCGCACTTAAGCGACTGCAGCTATCGAGCTCGGTCTACTACTAAACTAACATACCGTACAGGTGAAAGAAAATTCAACACACTACTAACCAGTCTGAGGGTAGAGTAACTATTCAATCAATATTTCTCATTTACAAAATTTCAAGGCGTTTCTTTCCTTACACTTCAGTTATAAAACTAATTAAAATCATTCGAGCCTAGAGCACCAAAAGTTAAGTCAGAAATTCAAGACATTCAACACTGCAAGAAAACTGGTCCAGGTAAGCTAAGCGTACGCATGACCTAACACATCTACACCATTTCCAGTTGTATTTCTGAATATATTAAGTTGATTTCAGAAATCATCATTTATGTTTCAGATTAATCAATTTAATTTCAGAGAGTCTCATTTTAAATTCAGGTTCATCAATTTCTTCTTCTTCATTTCGAATCACCCATCTTTTGGGGTACGTCAGATCAATCACTTCTTAGATGCTTGAGCTCTTTTCTTCTCCCAATAGTTCTTCATTAACGGATCTCCTCCTCCTTTCCTCCTCTGATATCTGAATCGGTTTTCTGGCGTTGGTTTTGGAACCTCATAGTTGTGTCTTTGGTCACGGTTTTGGCTGTACCATTCTTTAACATGAGTTTGGTTGGGTTTAGCTTTTTTTTTTTTTTTTTTTGTAAAAGAAGTCAAAGATCTGTTTAGTTAATCTGTCAGGATTCGTTCAGAATATGTGTCCACAGAAATCAATCCTCCTTTTCCTCATGGTATCCAAGAGTCTCTCCAACTTGACGTAGAGGGATTCATTTCTATAAAAAACTTGTTTGTTATTTTGGAATGTGGAACCCATGATCTTCCTCAATATTTTCCTCTCCTTGATTTCCAATTTCTCCATTTGCCCTTTAATCCCCATGACTAGTGTCTCTGCTGCATAGAGTGCTTCCGGATTAATTACTGTGTTATAATTTTGGTGTTCCAAGAGAGGACTTATTGTATGTGTTGTATGTGTTTTTGGTTTTCTGGAAAGCTAGTTCTATTTTGGTCCTTCTCGCTTCCATTGATTTCCATTCAAGGTTGTTCCATTCAATCCATTCACCTAGGTACTTGAAACTCTTCACCACCTCTATTTTTTGAGCTCCTACTTTAATTCTCATAGGAGTGTCAAGTATATTCGCCATGATCTTCGTCTTTTCGAAAGAAATCTTAAGTCCTATCTTCCCCGCCTGCTCTTGTAATTCGGCGATTTGTTCTTTTGCTTCGTCCCATGTTTCTGCGAGCAGCGCCAAGTCGTCAGCAAATGCCAAACACTTAATCATGATTCCTTTGTTTTTTGTTCCAAGTCTTATTCCCCCTCTCATTCTTGCATTCCATTCCCTCACAACTTTTTCAAGTGCACAGTTGAACAACAGAGGGGAGAGACCATCCCCTTGCTGGACCCCTGTTCTGACTTCAAAAGGTTCTGGTAGTTCGCCCATGAATCTAACTTTAGAGAACGTATTTGTGAGCATCTCCTTGATGATGTTTAAAGTTTTTCCGTCCAAGCCAAACTCCTCCAAAATATTGAACGACGACTCTCTGTCTATGGAATCGTAAGCTTTTTGGAAGTCTACAAAAGTCACTATATACAGTTTTGCCCTCTGCTTCTGGTATGCTAAAATGTTTCTGAGGTTTAAGATCTGTTCAGGGCAATCTCTTCCTTTCCAAAATCCTGCTTGATACTCCCCAAGTTGGTGATCCAACTGAGGTTCAGCTCTTTGCAGTAATGCTCTGGACAATATCTTGTAAGTCACCTCCACCAGTGAAATCCCTTTGTAGTTGTTGAGATCCAATTTTGAACCTTTTTTGTGAAGAGGATGTATCAGGGCCATTTTCCATTATTCTGGAATAACCTCATTCTTCCATATCTCTTCAAAAAGATTTTGGAGTGAGACAATTGCATTTTTGCTTGCATACATCCATAATTCAGCTGTTATCTGATTTTCCCCCAATGCCTGGTTATTTTCCATATGAGTTTGTATTGTCTGGATCTTGCTTATAGATGGGGGTTTAGAGTCAGGGATGGGGGACGACTTCAGTCCACCATCGAACGCCATCTTTTGGCGTGGTTCTTCGCAATTCAGAAGTTCCTTGAAATATTCTGCTAGTATCTTACAGTTGCCCCAATTACTATACGCCATGTTCCCTTTTTTGTCCTGAAATTGGAGAGTTGGGGGGGTCGTATCTGTTTAGCTTCTCCCTGAAGATCCGATAATACTTTCTCATGTTCTTAGCAAAGTCATCATTTATCTTCCTGAGTAGTTGGTCTCCTTGTTCCTTCTTAACTTTCTTGATCTCCTTGGACACCATCTTCCTAGTTTCCACAAAGTGTCGCCAGACACTCTCGTCCTTTTTGGTTTGCCAGATGTGCCATGCCTTCTTCCTCATATCAAGTAGTCTATCACACTCTTCATTCCACCATTTGTGCTTCTTCGTCCTGGTAACAGGCGCAAACTGCTCTGCCTTGGTTATAAGACTCTTCTCCATTTGCTTCCACTCCTGACCTCCTAGGTCGCAGGTTAACTTGCCCCGGTCCTCCTTGTTCTCCTTTATTTTTTCTGGATCATATCTCCTTCGTACAAGGTTTTTTCTTTGAAAGTTACTCTTGGGGATGATCTTCAGTTTCACTTTAGATAAGTAGTGGTCCGAGTCGAGGTTGGCCCCTCTGAGAACCCTAACATTTTGGATTTCGTCATGAAATTTCTGCTTTATTGCAATATGATCTAACTGGAATTCTCCCAAGAGAGGGTTAGGTGATACCCATGTCTTCTCTTTTCTTGGCAATTTCTTAAAGCTAGTTGACTTCAAGACCAAATTGTGTGCCTGGCATAATTCGATGAGCCTGACATCATTTTGGTTGGTCCTGTTATGTGCTGGGTAACACCCCACTATATGCCTGAACCTTTTCTCTCTCCCCACTTGGGCATTAAAATCCCCTAGAAGGATGACGTTATGTTTATCGGGTGTCTTCTGGATCGTGTTATCTAGTTTATCCCAGAATAGTTCCACCTTCTCCTTATTCTTTTTGTTGTCAATGTTTATAGGGGTGTGAACATTCACAATTGTATATACTTTGTTGGTGGACTTAAACTTGAGTGTGAATAGCCTTTCAGATGTAGACTCAAAGCTTGTAATGGAGTCTAATACTTTCTTGTCGATTACGAAACCTGTCCCAAGATGGGAAACATTTTTCATAACTTATCCCCGTCTTCCCCTTAATTATCCTGAATCCTCCAGATTGAAAGCTGTCCTCATCCAAGAATCTGGTTTCTTGCACAGCCGTTATGATGATTCTATGTTCATTTAATGTGTGTATTAGAGTCTTTAAGTTTCCCCACTTTCAAAAGCGAATTTGCATTAAAAGTGGCCAAGTAGTTTGCTTTCCTGTATTTTATTTTGTTTGAGTTTCCAAGACACTCCGATTCGTCTTTGCGTGACGTTGCAGACTCCCCAGAATCCGAAGGTCTGCTTGCGCACTTATGTGCACCTGGGGTAATTAGTTTCACATCACACTTTTCCATGATTGATAATTCTTTGAATTCTGGGGGTGACTTCTGGAGTCACCTTTTGTTATAACCGAGGTTGTTAACCCCGGAAGATTATTTACAGCCGCCCCTTAAATGGAGACAGACGCTGACCAAAGGCTGCCCAATTTGGGAACAGTCGCTTTTGGATTTTGATTTTATTTTTAATTCGTGGTGAACTCCACTAGGCTCTTCCGCTCTCTCTGCCATTGGGAATCAGATTCCTCTTCCGCCTTTGAGACCGTTGACCAGGTTTCACCTAGTAACCCTAGGCAGGGGCCCTTACAGGGTGCTACCATCCGGAGCCAGATGGACCCTTGTTTTCCCTCATCACTGGAAAGCACTTATTTATATAATAATTTAAGTTATCTCTATGGCCTACTAGCGGCCATGATGCTGGCCGTAAAGTAATATTGTAATGTTGAAAGGTGGAACTAGTGAAGTGAAGATAACTAGTAGCCATGTTGTTGGTCGTAAAGTCTTATCTGACAAATACATTCTGATACAGAAATATAACTATTAGCATACAACATTTTCCATAAGATGTTACTCTGTGACATTTCTACTGATAAATTTTGTTTGATTAAAAATGTGACCACGAGTTGAAAGGTTAGTAACCAGGAAAGAATAAACACAAACTATGTGATCTTTTAGGCGCTATCTTCTAACTTCCATGGTGACTTCATTTTTCGCAAAGAGGGAACGGAATACTAAATTACAGAACAAGCGACAATCACATAAAAAGACACATAAAAAGTTAACCCGACTAACCGCAATCCACATCACAACAAAAGATATAGAATAACTACACACACTTCCAGTCCTCCCTGGCAAAAGCTGCACTCCACAACCAAAAATTTGTGAAAACATGTAAGAACAACGTATTGTATATATATATATTTATTTACTGGAGCTCTTTCCTCCACCAGCTGGTCAAATCCCAGGTCCTCATCAATTTAAGAATATATAATTTGTAACTTGGAATACCTCAAATAAATGTCAGAATGTATCAACAGTAAGCACTTCAGTTGATACATATGGTTTTGCAGTTAAGCAACTGCTATAAACTTTTACTTCAATAATAAACAAAGTTATATAACTACTTTTTCTGCTCACATTTTCATTGTGCTACCAACTGTCATATGTCCTGGAAGGTATGACACTCATAGCACATGGACACAGCATAAGATGACGATTCGTTAGTCAGGTACCATGCACAGGGTGATGGGACTGTAGTAGTCAGGCTCCGTGCAGAATGGATGTGACAAGGCAAGAACAGCATTTGTAGATCAAACCGGCCATTCACCAGGGCTGCATGTGGGGAATAATGCCCTTCCATACCAAACCGTTGGGAGATGGGCAGAAGCATTTCAGCACGGCCATGAAACAAGCAGCAACGTGCAACAGTCTGGAAGACCTGTTAGTGTCTGGACTGATGCGTCATGTGCAGTAAATACCCACCCAGTTCATGGACACAGAAGATGGACACTACTCAAGTTATAAGTCATCCACCTTGACAATGCCAAACCACATGCAATGGAGCCTGTATGGAGGCAACGTCAGAGCTGGAGAGGGAAGTACTCGAAGAAGTGCTTGAACGCCCGCCATTCTCACAGGACCTGTCTCCTGCGAGTATGACCTCATCCACAAGGTGAAAGAACCATAGCATAGGAGATAGTTTGGGACACGAGAGGATACTGTCAACAAAGTGAAACATGAGACTGCAAAATTCACACAAGGTGAGGCAAATTTTTGCACTGTCGGCAACGTGTTGCGGACAATCTAGGGGACTACTCTGAGGGTTTACCACAAAGTTTACTGTACACTCCAAGAATAAACATTATGTAGTATTAGGACTTCATGACTGACAGTTTCCTTGCTTTATATCGTACACCTGGTAAACCTACTCTGCATTATTCATATATTCCACAGCACCTTACGTTCCTCACTCCCATCAGTATATTTCCATTTGTCTGGTAGATCCCCCATTCATGGAGAAAAAAATAATGAAAAAAATGTTGTCATGACTTATGCCCCAACCTTCGTATACTTCTCTGGGGAAAGACTGTGTCTTGGTGTGAAGAGTTGGAGCATATATAGGGTATTCATGATAAGGAACACCATTAAAGTCCTTCTTCCATGTTGACATCTCTTTCATGCAATGTGCTTTGCAAAAATACAAAATAGAACATACCCTATTTTCCAAACAGATACTGAAGAGGAAATCATGTATGAAAGGAACACCAATCAGAAGAGGGTTTTGGTATGTGCGAATAGAGGAAACAACTAGGTGGTATTGGTGACTTTGTAGGGAGGGAAATAGAAAACACCATTTCGCTGGGTCCATTTGGGTAGAGAAAGAATGCTACAAAAAGGGAAGATCAAAATGAAAACTTTTACTTATAATTGAGAGAGTTCCCACTTTTCAATATATTTATTATTTTTTGCCTTATCAATAAAAACACTTAATTAGTCAAGTAAATGTTTCATCTTCAGCTTGGAAGATAAATTATATCTAAACAGACATTAGACAAGTTATAAAATATAAAGTTGAAAACATTTTAAAAAGTTTTTAAAACATTTGTGTATCACAAAATTGTTTTAATTTATACATTTAACTGCCGCTACACATCCCTCCGAATTATCCGCCATGATTGCAAACCTCAACTTTCTAAACACGTCATACATGACATCATATAGACGCACGAACAGCAGCCGTTGAGCCCGTGCTCACCCGTGCTGGCGGATCCTGGACTTACACAGTCTTCATTTTCTTCTTTTTCTTGTAGTTAAAATAATACTGCACATGCATGAATATACAGCAGATGTGAATCATACATAGGCAGGGCCCAGTTTGGATTCCAAAATGGATTTGGCACCAGAGGGGCACTGCTGGAAATACAGGTTTTGGTGCTAAGATGCACAGATATGGCTGTAGATGTACAGTGTATGCTTGTTTTATTGATTTTTTTAAATTAAAAAAAAGAAGAAGAAGAAGAAGAAACCATGTGAAACATATCCTACATGATACTGGCCTGGATGATAAGAGGTGGCGGTGGTGATTGTTTCAAGAGGAAGTACAACTAGACAACCATCTTCTATGGATGATGCGATATATGAATTATTGCCAACCTGTGTTGGAATCAGAACGCATCAGTTACAGTTGATAACACCAACACCTGTGCTACTGAAATAACGCAAGGGGTGAGGAAAGGCTGTGTTGTAGCACCACTCCTTTTCAAAATTATTTGAAATGATAAATATAGACTCCTTCAGCTTGAAGGAAGGACAAATATGAGAAGGAGGAGAATATCTTGGCTACGGAAGCTACGAGAATGATATGGGCTCAGTACCCCCACTCTTTGCAATGTTGCTGAGAACAAGAATCATTATCATCCTGATGACAACTAGCGCTGTTAACAGAGCGGTTGTTTACGGAGAGGAGGCTCTGGCGCTTTCAATCGGTGCCTCCGGAGAGCCTCCGATTGATTGAAAAGTTTGAACTTGGAACAGGGAAAATGAACGCGCATTTTTACAGGAAATATGTAACTTATTGCTAATATTGCGTGAAACTACGCCCCTCTGTTACGTTAATACTTGAATTATTGGGCAGTATTATAGATACCAAGCTGATAGCAACGTAACCCAAACCGCGCGGCCTTTTGGTGTGTGAGTGTACGTCTGGTGGATCAGATTCCATAAACTGGCTCCTGTCCTCATCGCTATTGGACAGAATTATATTCTCCGTGCTGGTCCCCACCGTCGGCAGTCCTGAGAATGGTTTATCATAGTATTCCATTCTCCTCTACTAAGACGAATACCGGAACCCTTCCTTGTATAGACAACGGTCGCCAACCCCCTCACCTTCACCGAACATCTCTTTCAATGGATAAAATCTCCCTGGTCTGAGATACGGTGTTACCATCTTGGAGGCCCGCCATCCCCATTAGGGATGGAATGAAAACTAGTAGTAGTAGTAGTAGTAGTAGTAGTAGTAGTTCACTTAGCCAAGGTTAGAAGCCCCCAACATGGAATATTTACAAAAAGGAAATAAACAGAAACTGACAATAAATAATAAACTAAATAAACATTCAGAGACATAATTGTAGAACCAACATATCTGTTGAAGCCTCGAAAATTGCATTTTAGATAGTAAAATGAACATACCGTACCATTCGCTGTAAAACTGTTGACCTTGATCATATGGTTCTAGTACTGTATTTTAATGTAAGATTTTGTAGTGTACTGGTACTGCAATCTGAATATCAACATAATTCACTTGTATCAGTGTCCTTACAATGACAAGTCTTGAATGCACACACCACAAATGCACAACCACCTTCATTGCGTTCTATCAACATTTCGTAACTATAACCCTCCCCCATCAACTGATCCTGGCTACAATACTGTAGTAGTTATATCCTCTTTCATTGAACCTTACATACAACCCATACTCTTGCGAACAGTTGAAAGTTTTTAGTGTCCTTAACGGAGTGGAGGAGCACTTTCACTCAGAGCTTGGAATTCAAGGGGACAAATTACCAAATTCTTTGCAGTTATTGAAAAAATAGGTAAACAAAAAAAACAAAAAAAAAAAAGATATGGAATCTGCCACCTGGGCATCTGCCCTAAAATGCAGATCAGTGGTGATTGATTCCGATTCAATTGTGCCACATTGTACAGCGCAACGCTTAAAGACTTGAACTCCTCCGACAGCTCATAACTAATCATCCTACATTTCTGGTTACATCTTTCACATTTTTGACATACAGTATACTGAGAAATTAAAAGCGAATTCAAAAGTAAATTGAACCTACTGTATTCTGACACCAATGTAATGGGAATATTTCCATAATAATAATAATAATTGAATGTAATACATATTACTGTTAAACTTTTCACCGCCGGACTGAGTGGCTCAGACGGTTGAGGCGCTGGCTTTCTGACACCCACTTGGCAGGTTCGATCCTGGCTCAGTCCGGTGGTATTTGGAGGTGTTCAAATACGTCAGCCTCGTGTTGGTAGATTTACTGGCACGTAAAAGAACTCCTGCGAGACTAAATTTCGGCACCTCGGTGTCTCCGAAGACCGTAAAAGTAGTTAGTGGGACGTAAAGCAAAATAGCATTATTACACTTTTCACCTAATATACTGAAACTTTTAAAATCCATATTATCCATTATACTGTGGAAAAGAATGGAGATATAGTATAATAATGCAAATCCTCAGCTTGTTTCTAGTCATTCGACTGGGTCAGGAATAGAATAAATGAAGCCTCAATCTAGCGGCTAGAATAGGAATTGTGCCGGCTGCCAAAGCCTGTCGCACACCTCTGGGATAATGATAAGTGACTAACAGATGAAATTAAATTATATTTCAGTGTGTTGCTGGAATGAAAAATGACAGGGAAAACCGGAGTTCCTACAGAAAAACCTGTCCTGCCTCCGCTTTGTCCAGCACAAATCTCACATGGGGGTAACTGGGATTCGAACTACCGAACCCAGCAGTGAGAGGTCGGTGCACTGCCGCCTAAGTCACGGAAGCTCCAAATAGTATAATAATAAAAAACGCAGGATAGTGTATAAATTCTTCACGGGTAAGACCTACACTTTTCTGAGAAACAATTGAACCTATGTAGGTATTTTTTGTGAGTATTCACAGAGGTTGTATCTAAATGAGATATGACTTATATGTCAATGATAATTAATTTCTTGATAAAAGATTTTAATGCACAGATGCAATCATTCTTCTGAATGACTATACATTCTTTGTTAAGGGGTACTGTATGGAATATCAGTGATATAGACCAATTTCTGTGTAAGTAGGCAAAGCCTTTTACAGGGTGCCTACATTCATGGGCATAAGTTTGAAATTACAACCCAATACGTCCGTACAGTTGAAACTAGTGTTGCGAACAGGAGGCGGCCCTCCGGTTAACCTCCAAAGCTCTGTAACAGCTTTGCCTCCATTGGTAGTACCAGAGATCATCGGAGCAGCACTGTAACCATATTATCCAATTCAATCAACAAGAGGACGACTTCCTCTTCACAGCGCTAATGACAACACACAGCTGATGAGGATTTAGTAGGCCTACAAGATGACGACTTGGAAATGAGAAGAGAACATTAAAAACCAGTAGACACTCTTGCTAGCTGGGCTGAGTGGCTTAGACGGTTGAAACCAACTTTGCAGGTTCGATCCCGGTTCAGTCCGGTGATATTTGAAGGTGCTCAAATACGTCAGCCTCGTGTCGGTAGATTTAATGGCATGTAAAAGAGCTCGCGCGGGACTAAATTCCGGCACCTCGGCGTCTCCGAAAACCGTCAAAGTAGTTAGTGAGACGTAAAGCCAATAACATTATTAGTATTATTATTACACTTGTGCTTATGCTCTGGATGAAACACAAACAGGAGACCTGGATGAGCTTGACGAAGTCCTGTATTAAACTGAAATAAAGATCATCAGAGGTTCACTGGAATCATGCAACTGAATTGCAGATATGGGAACTAAGCATGCATAAATAGCCTAGAGACCTCCAGAACCCAGAAACGTCAACAGAATTGTCCTGTGACACAGAAGTAAATATCTTACTAGGGTTGGAGTGCGATAAGCTGAACAAATACAAAGACTGAAAACTCAAGTGCAAATGATTTGCATCTTTAATTACCTGTCTCTTTTAAACTGGTGATTAGCCTCAAAGTAACACATCATATCATCAGTGTAGCACTGATCAATAGTTGGTACACGGCGGTACTGACGATGATACCAATTGTAATTCTTCTGATTCGGCACGACTATAGTCTCTAAAAATAAAATATATACATTTAGAAGAACACGATAAACAAACCTGGAGCAACATACAATGAGCATTTACTTGAAAATGATCTACCTCTAAACCAAACAACGGGACCTTCCACAACATTTGCCAAGGCATTGACAAAACGTTCTAAAGGGTTTCTCCCTTCCATAGTGAAATTTGAAAAGTGAGAAAGAGATGATTATCTTAAATATGTATTTTCTATAATCGTGAAGAAAAATTAACAAGAAGGCCTAACGTCCAAAATTTTCAGGGCCTTCATAGACCCTGTCTAGTTCTCCTTGAATGAGGTTATACTCGCTGCCAAAGAATTTAATGCTGACCGGCGCAGACTATATAAATACAGGTCTAATTGTGATGAACAGTGTATAGTTACTCAAACAAATATAGATCGCACTAATTTGTTAAAGAGTTCTCTCACTTAGGTGAAATTTATCAACTCATTAGTGAAAGGCGAATGGATATTTTATTAATACCAGCAGGAATATCTAGATTAAACATATATGTTCACGTACAACTAAAATAGAATCTATTTATACTGATCCGCATTTAGGGCAGCCGCCCAGGTGGAGGATTCCCTATCTGTTGTTTTCCTAGCCTTTTCTTAAATGATCACATTGACATTGACAAATTTACTGAACATCTCCCTTGGTAAGTTATTCCAATACCTAACTCCCCTTAGTATAAATGAATATTTGCCCCAATTTGTCCTCTTGCATTCCAACTTTAACTTCATATTCTTTTTTTTTTTTTGCTAGTTGTTTTACGTCGCACTGACACAGATAGGTCTTATGGCGACGATGGGACAGGAAAGGGCTAGGAATTGGAAGGAAGCGGCCGTGGCCTTAATTAAGGTACAGCCCCAGCATTTGCCTGGTGTGAAAATGGGAAACCACGGAAAACCATTTTCAAGGCTGCCGACAGTGGGGTTCGAACCTACTATCTCCCGAATACTGGATACTGACCGCACTTAAGCGACTGCAGCTATCGAACTCGGTACCGGTATCTTCATATTCATCCACTAATGTCAACCCACGCCATTTCTCCGCTGACAGCTCGGAACATACCATTCAGTCGAGCAGCTCGTCTCCTTTCTCCCAGTTCTTCCCAACCAAAACTTTGCAACATTTTTGTAACGCTACTCTTTTGTTGGAAATCGCCCAGAACAAATCGAGCTGCTTTTCTTTGGATTTTCCCAGTTCTTGAATTAAGTAATCCTGGTGAGGGTCCCATACACTGGAACAATACTCTAGTTGGGGTCTTACCAGAGACTTATAAGACCTCTCCTTCACATCCTTACTACAACTCCTAAACACCCTCATAACCATGTACACACATCTGTATCCTTTATTTACAATCCAATGTATGTGATTACCCCAATGAAGATCTTTCCTTTTATTAACACCCAGAGACTTACAATCATCCCCAAAAGCACATTTCACCCCATCAACGCAGTAATTAAAACTCAGAGGACTATTCCTATTTCTGAAACTCACAACCTGACTTTTAACCCCGTTTATCAACATACCATTGGCTACTATCCATCTCATAATATTATCGAGGTCATTTTGCAGTTGCTCACAATTTTGTAATTTATTTATTACTCTATAGAGAATAACATCATCCGCAAAAGCCTTACCTCTGATTCCACTCCTTTACTCATATTATCTATATAAGGAAACATAAAGGTCCAATGATTCAGCCTTGTGGAATTCCCCTCTTAATTATTACAGGATGAGATAAACTTCGCCTACTCTAATTCTCTGAGATCTATTTTCTAGAAATATAGCAACCCATTCAGTCACTCTTTTGTCTAGTCCAATTTCACTCATTTTTGCCATTAGTCCACATCCATTTTTGAGATCATATTATCAGCGATCTTGTAATCGGCTTCGGCGGTTTGTTCACCAACAGGAAGTAGACATTTCTTTTCAATTTGTTTTTCAGTCCATTAATTAACAAGTGGACTTCAGTTTTGCGACAGAATTTTCCTTTCATAAACTTTAAGATGGTAGCCTACTTATTAGTGCACCGTTTGTTTCAATCAAAGTGCATATCTTCTGTACGCCTACTGTTTGCAATTAGTATAGATGGCCAATCAATAGAATCTACACTCACGAATATGCAAATTACGTGTCAGAAATCTAGCTCTCAATGCCTGAGCCATTCAGCACAGTTAAGCTCCAATGACCTCTAGTGATATTGTTCTATGCCGTAGCATTGAATCAAATATACATAGGAAATTATCTCACAGGCTGCTTGTATGTGACTCCATAATTCATGAATGAAGGCTGGTGGAGAACTCCGACAGGCAAGTTATCAATCGACCATATCCAATAGGTACATGAACAAAAGATCGGGCATGCCACGGAAAAAGCAGTAACCGAGTGCTTTGATGAAACTTGGACATTTCTGGCAACATCTGCAATACATGAGTATAATTTCGTCTCACTGTAACAAATCATACTTAATGAGCTGATTATACCAGTAGTGCAAAATAGGGCAGTAAAAATATGTTCAATTTCCTTACTGTATGCCATTGAAAGACTTGTATATTAAGGACAAACTTCCACCACTTAACTTAGTATGAACGCAGAACTCGTACCTGTTATATTCATGCATAAAATAAAACGCAACACAGAACTACCGGCACATAATACCACCTATTTCCTCAATTCTGATAACTGACCATATGAAACAAGTTATGCTGATCATCTAGCTCTTGTTAATATTCACTCTGTAAAATATGGTAAAAGTAGTTTTGCATTCTCTGGAATACAGGCTTTAAAGAGACTTCCTGTAGACATAAAATCAGCGCCAATTTCGCTATTATTTAAGTAAAAGGTTAATAAAATGTTGTGGAAAAGTTGTATTGTGATGACATCTAGCTGCAAGACAATTTAACCCTGCTATTAAATTAGTGTAGAATGTTAGCATGCTTGTGTACTGTATTCGTACAGATCTCCCTAGATTATCAGATTATCCAAGTAAAATTTTTGTTTAAATTTGTTATTATATCCACACCTTGTGAGGATATGTTAACATTTTTCTTTCTTAATCAGCTTATTATCCACGCATATTATTAAGTACCGTAATATATTTTCTATTCATACAAAATCATATTAACTAAGGTATTATCAGATTGTCCAATTACAATTGAAGTTGAATTAGTTCTGTTACATCTGTTACTTATCTCGTCTCCTTATGAGACAATGTTAACATTATTCCTTTTTCTCCCTTAAATCCGATTATTGTCTACGCATATCATTCATTACCGTAAGATATGTCATATTCAAACACAATCGTATTAATTAAGTCAAGCTCCCCAATTTTCTGGTAAATATTTTTGTATTATGAATGTTTGTTACTTTTGTAGTGAGACAAATCTATGTCTCTAGCTAGACCTAATGATACTTTTGACCTTACTCTTTGTTACGTAAACAACCGAGTTAGTTTAAACTCATCTCAACTGAAATTTGAATCCTGTACTGGTTCCAGTCTTGGTCCTTTGATATATATATTATAATTGACCTGGTTTTGAGAATTAAAATGGCCCAAGTTCGATTCCCGGTACTGCCATATATTTAAGGGTGGCAGGATGGCTGGTATGTGGCTGAAATTGTACGTGCAGATCACTTCCATTGCGGTTGTGCCTAAACAAAGCTGCACCCGGCTGCACCATCTCAGGCTGAGGACATGAATTTATCATCGTCATGGACACAATCACTCGGAACTTGCAACGGAGTGTTCATTGGACTCCGCTATACGCCGAAGATGATGCGCTCACTGACCCCACCAAAGCACACTTGCGATCCTAATTTGATAAATGGAAGGTGGTGATCATTGTTTTAAGAGGACGCACAAATAGGCAACCATCATCTATTGACACTAGTCAGAGGGAAAATTGCAGGGGTCCGACATTTGGAGAAATGAAAGTTTCTGTTAATCGGAACAAATGGGGAAAAGTGCTTTCGGATAACGATCAAAATTTGTTTTTATAGTTAGGAAACTTCGTTGACATTTTAGATTAAAGTAAATGAAGGCAATACATATACAATGCTAACAAAGCATTTTAACCCCTTCAGTACCCATGTACCCATAGTGTGGGGCCTACATGATATTTATTCAATGCTAGCGAGGAAAATACTGTACAAGCAATTTACAAGTTATATTTTCTTTAGTAGCTTTTGATCACAGACATACAGATTAAACTGGCAATGAGCAGCAGGATTCTGAAGTCGGAAGCGTGCTGCCGCGGCCATCTTACGTTACTACACTACCCCGATGCATTATTGTAGAATAGTAGCCGAAACGGGAATATTGGACAGGAGATAATTAAACGTACATCGAAATAATAACAACACTGACCAATTAGAGCTATTAGGTCCTTCATTTTACTATTAAAGAAACACTGGTGTATCAGTTTACGAATGCTGTTTTAGACCGATCTAGGGTCAAATCTGTTTCCATTATACTCTCCTACAGCACGATTTATACGTGTTTTCAGGTTTGTTTGATTGTTTGTTTGTTCAACCCTTGTTCCGTTATTTTACAGGATCGGATATGATGTGAGATGAATGTGTCGTGGCGAGTTTTTATGAACGGATGACCTTCCTGACGTAAACCTCAACAGAGGAGTTAATGAGATGAATGAATGACGTGATATATGCTAGTAGGAAGGGAGAGGGTGAAATCAGATGCCGGCACACAGCCTTCTCCTGTCGAATAACACCAAGGGGTCTGCTCGAGGCTTATCTTCCCTATCCGATGGACGAATCACCATCAACAGCGTCATAAGCCCTCACTCGATTTGAGCATTGCGGAGTGGTTTGGAATTTAATCCAGGCTTTTGGCACGCAATCTAATGATTGGATATTGTATACCATCACCTCCCCTACCTTGCCGGCAAACATTATGATATTGAATTCTTTTTCGACCAATGGGACTCGAACTGACTAACCACGGTGTTAGACTGTTTAGACTTCAATGCCACCAGACGGGCTCTGACACGCATTTTAAGGTACAGTAATGAAATTACAGTAATAAAGCGATAGTCGTGCGCGTCCTTTGAGTTTAGATCTAAAGCATGTGAGCTTAAACTTGGAAAAAAATTGTTTCATACAACTTAGCTGTGACTTCATTAGGTATGTTCTCTTTCATGACCGAGCTTCAACGATTACATGTGTTCTCCCCGAAATACATCTCAGCAAGTTTGAACACATGAACAACATCTTTTGTAGCAACGTGCAGATTACCTCCACTCTTGAAAGAAATGAATGGATAAGGATTTTCTAACAATAATGTTTAATGTTACAGACATCCTAGAGAGAGTAGCAAGACTAAAATGGCAATGGGTAGGACACGTAGCTCGACAAGACTACAACAGGTGGACCTCTAGGATTGTTCACTGGAGACCATGGGAACACAAGAGAGGCATTGGAAGACCCCAGAAGAGATGGCTCGACGACATAAAGCTGTTGGCTGGAACACGCTAGTTCCAAGTGGCTCAAGACCGAAGACGATGGAAGCACATGGAAGAGGCCTATATCCAACAGTGGATTGAAATAGGCTAGAAAAGAAGAAGAAGACGAAGAATGTTTAATGTTAATGATTTTACGTCTCACTAACTATTTTTGTTATCGAAATCGCCGAGGTGCCGGAATTATGCCCCGCATTTCTTTTTCGTACCAGTAAATATACCGACACGAGACTGGCGTGTTTCCATACCTTCAAATACCACCCAACTGAGCCCGGATCGAACCTGCCAAGTTGGGGTCAGAAGGCCAGTGCCTAAATTGTCTGAGCCACTCAGCCACGCTAAGGATTTTCTTTTTGTACAAATGCTTCCTTGCAAGTATCACACGGTACCTAATAAATGACTAATATCTTTACCACCAAATCCTGAAATATATCCAATAATATACTGTGGTAATAAACCTAAAACCTATTTTGATTGTTACAAGCGTACCAATCCTTCCACTCTAATTTTAACAGTAATTTTGATATCCTTACAATGTATCTTTAAAGAATAGAATAGATCGAGGCCACTATTATTGTATTACTAACACCACCGAAACAAACACGTAAGTTGTAACCCAATGTTGTATTATTATTATTGTTTTCGAATGGGTCTACTATGGACCACGTTAAGCATCATTCATTTACGGTTCTTCCTCTTTCGATCGGCCCAGTACTTCTTCATCCTTTCGGAGTGGGCTTCTTTACGTTCTCGTGACCAGTTGTTGCCGGTCCGTTTTTTGCTACTTTGATCTTGGAATCCCTTAATTTTGTTGATGATTTTTCTGTATTCCTGTCTGTTGTATACTACCTGCTGTGATATATTATTTTCCTCCATATCCAGGATTATTATTATTATTATTATTATTATTATTATTATTATTATTATTATTATTATTATTATTATTATTATTATTAGGTCCTAGCCAAACTCCAGTACGAGGTGGCTAACGCCGACAAATGTAAACCGGAAGTAAGTGAATTACACATCTTCAATAGTAAAAGTGTATTAATAAGTAGGCAACAGGTGCACATGAGCACATGTATGCCACTTACCGCAGTATTGAAACTCGCATTCCTTCCTTATTCTTCCTTCGTAAATAGGAAAAACCTCATCCAAACACTACTCAGGTATTCACCATTCTGCCGAAGCATTATTGTGAAATGTGCATTAAAACAACATAAAACAAAACTGCACGTAACACAGTAACATGCATGTTTAAAGTAGCTCTGTAGTGACGTAAGATGGCGGTGGCCACAAGCTTCCAACTTCACTTGCTCTAATGCTACGAGATAGGGCGCTGCCAGTCTATTTACTAATATGTCTGTGTTTTTGATACATTTATATACTTTCTGTGCTGTATTTGCGATCAGAGTGCCATATATACACAGTTCGATGAATATCACAGAACACCAACAAATGAATATATTAGGAGATAAACAGAAAACATGGCGAAGCAACATGCTAATCAGCTAGGTACGTGTGATAAATCTATATAAATAAAATTGTAACAACCGTGTTGGAACAGCAATGAAACTACCCGTTTCATTCCTTCCCCAAATTCTCAAACCATATATTTAGAGATTGTGTCCTTCATGAGGTTGCTCTCTGGTTACATGAACATGGCTTCTCACTCTCGTCTTCCAAATGTGCTGCAATCCTTTTTACCCATACTCGCGCACCTAACCGTTCTCCTCTCCTTCTTGATCGTCTTACCATCCCCTTTGTTTATCAACATCCCTACCTTGGAGTCATATTGCACCACAAATTATCATGGACTCCTAATGTAGTCTCTCTTCTACGTAAAACTGATCGTTTTATTTCTATATTACGTACGATCACCCGTCGAAGTTGGGGCGCTGACCCCGTTACAGCTATTCTCCTTTACAGAGCAACTATTCGATCCTTACTAGATTATTGTGCTCTTTTTATCGACACCGCTTCTGCTACTACCCTTGTACGTTTAAATACAATACAATACCGCGCACTACGTGTCTGTTTAGGAGCACTTAAAACTACACCAACCAATGCCTTATTAATAGAAGCCGGTGAACAGCCTTTAAAGATTCGCCGACAGACCATAGCCGCTAAGTATGTATGCAAACATTTTACTGTCACCCGGTCTCAGCTTATCCCCAAGCTACGACTTTTACATTCTTATTATTCTTCCAAATCTCCCCGTGGAAACCGTCTCCCTGCTTTATATAACGCATTTCGTTCTCTTATACCAAGAGAATTTGAGCTCCTCCGTTTACCCACATTGCCTTTATACTCTATCCCTTATGACAGTCAGTCCTTTTGTCCTCAAGTAATTATATCTTCTTCTGAATCATTTTCTTGTCTAACACATTCTACTCCTCTTTCCCCTCTTGCAACTGAACGTATTCGACTTTCCCTCTACATAAGGGCAGTAAGTATTTTTACTGACGGATCAAAATCAGCACACGGCGTTGGAGCAGCCTTTTATATCCCCCAACCGTATACTCTCTCTGAGTTTTCCCTCCCTTCTGCCTTTTCTTTTTACCGCTGAATTGTTTGCTATTCGACAAGCCCTCATTACCATCAGGTCACATGCTTATGATAAGATTACGATTTTCACGGATGCACAAAATGTTCTGCATGCCTTATGCTCGCCTCTCTCTTCCCCTAATTGGCACTTATATAGCGTTAAGTATCTCTTATATATCCTTACTCGTTCTGGTGTTTATATAACTCTAGTTTGGGTTCCCAGTCACTCTGGTATCATGGGGAATGAGACTGCTGATCAGGCAGCTAAACGAGCATCACAACAATCCCCCCCTCTTTTTCTTGCGATCCCCCCTTCTGATCTCATTCATGAAGTGCGGGATATAGCATATCGACATTGGCATTCTGATTGGAATGAAACGTTACGAGAAAAGGGATGTTTTTATCATCAATTACAACCTGTTATTCCTCTTAAACCGTGGTTTTATTATGGTACGTACTCTCGGCGCCATATCACATCTATTATACGTCTACGTTTTAATCATGCCCTTACTCCCCAATATAAAAATCGTTTTCATCTTCCTCCTCCAACTTCCTGTGCTTGTGGCTTGTCTGATACTGACAGTAATCACCTTCTGTTACAATGTCCTGCTTTTGATGTTCCCCGCCAGCGCTTCCTATCCTCTTTGCTTAACATGGGCATCAACTTCCCCACAAGTATTTCGTGTTTATTATCCTCACTAACTCCTACTCTTGTGAACAGCATAAATCAGTTTCTTGATGATGCACATATTATATTATAATCCTCTGACAGTCTCTTTATGCTCACTCTTCCATTGCAAAATGTTTATCATAATTTTGGTAGGATATAAATCTCTTTACCCTCTGTCTATATGTTATCATCGTTTCTTGTGTGACACCTATGGTATGTTTTTTCTGTCAATTACATTTTAAAGTACAATACGAGTGATACATGTGTCAGTGTTAAAGTAATTAATGTTTTCGTGACTGGACGATAACACATGAGTCCAACCCGTTGCCTACGTCATAATACAAGGCCTGGAAATAGAGCCCGTAAAACGCTATGGAAGTGGTTACACTGAAGTTCAACGCCGGGCCGCTAGGATCGCTATCTTGCCCCCTGTCTACCAGGCTCGCGCCTTTAAACGTGTTCATTAACTGAGTTGGTGTCCGACTCGTTGGCTGAACGGTCAGCGTACTGGCCTTCGGTTCAGAGGGTCCCGGGTTCGATTCCCGGCCGGGTCGGGGATTTTAACCTTAATTGGTTAATTCCAATGGCACGGGGGCTGGGTGTATGTGGTGTCTTCATCATCATTTCATCCTCATCACGACGCGCAGGTCACCTACGGGTGTCAAATAGAAAGACCTGCACCTGGCGAGCCGAACCCGTCCTGGGATATCCCGGCACTAAAAGCCATACGACATTTTTCAACTGAGTTGGTTGTGAATGTATTAAGTATTTGTCTGATGTTAAGCATTCGCAGTTCCAGTCATGGTTTATTCACGAAAAATTAAAGGTAGTGGAATTTCGTTTCACAAGTTTCCAGTGAATGTTCAATGTTCGAAACATTATACAGAGGAAGTATTACGCATGAGATACGACTTCAAGCTAATCGAAGTAGGCCTCTGTTTCTAAGTTTTGATCCGAGTTACGTCATAAGAATCGGGCGATCCCAAATTTTGTCACTGGACTTTTTTTAAACTATGCTACCGTGACCGGCAATCATTTGAGAGGTATCTTCAAACTCAGAAATCTTAAATTAGGAACCCGACGAGGAAAATAATTTGCCCAAAAAATTTCACGAGAATGAATGTAGCAAGAGCTAAAAATATTGTATTTTCCCCTGAAACAATCTCTGGTTTGAAAAGTATGGAGGTGGTTTTGTCCCGTGAGCATAAAATACAGTTTAAAATAAGCCATTTGTTTTATGGAGCATTTTATTAAATTGTTCAATGCTCATAACGTCTGCAACACCTCACATGGGACATATTCAGGAACGAGAACAAACGACCATCTTTTTACCGGGCGAGTTGGTAGCACGTTTAGGCGCGCGTGGCTGTGAGCTTGCATCCGGGAGATAGTGGGTTCGAATCCCACTGTCGGCAGCCCTGAAGATGGTTTTCCGTGGTTTCCCATTTTGACACCAGGCAAATGCTGGGGTTGTACCTTAATTAAGGCCATGGCTGCTTCCTTCCAAATCCTAGGCCTTCCCTATCCCATCGTCGCCATAATACCTATCTGTATCGGTGCGATGTAAAGTCACTAGCAAAAAAAAAAGCATCTTTTAGTACTGAAGATGAACTCTTCAGTTGGTTAATTAATGATTTCCTGTCATATATTAAGAAACTTAAAATGCATTCAGAGAAAGTAAAAAAGAATAATGAGAGAAATGTATCAGGCATAGATCTTGACTACCCAGTCCACTGTGGTCTGCGTAAAATACCTCACAAGTATACATTTGCATTATGCATTGGCGAGGAACCTAACGAGCTATGGCATCGAGCTCTTCTTCAGCTACCTAAGACGCCAAGCGGAATACAATGACATGTGGCATAAGAAAAAACAGACTGTAAAGGCTGATTAAAACATATCTGTTCTCCAGCTACTCAAAGTCCAACATTGTGTCTTATTCGTTTTCAAGATCGAGGAGCCCTCAGATACCGAAAATCATCGTCTGTGGCACTTCTGCAGTGAACGACGGAATTTGTCACTTCCGCTACGCAGTACTTGTCCCGAAGAGAGTTACTAAAAGGTGTAAGTTCTTTTTTTCGAAAGACATGTTCAACAGTGAAATTAAGTGTGGAAAGTGTAAAAGCAACAAACCACCTCTTTTTCTACTATGAACATTTCTGAGACCTCTGTTAGACAACATTGCTTTGAGCCACACAAGTAGAAGAGAGAAAGTTTTGAAACTTGTTAAGATGCCCCTCAGAAGGAAAGTGAACAAGTTGACCTAGACACTCCAGTCTGAATCTCTTGCTCAATTCTTCTCTCAGACGTTCTTGGCATTGCAGCCTTTCCGATAAATTAATGTTATCAATAGAATCGAGATCTGGCACTCCCACACTTTTGATATCTTGTATGTTGAAATGAAATGGCGTATGGCTTTTAGTGCCGGGAGTGTAAGAGGACAAGTTCGGCTCGCCAGATGCAGGTCTTTAGATTCTACTCCCGTAGGCGACCTGCGGGTCGTGATGAGGATGAAATGATGATGAAGACGACATATACAACGAGCCCGCGTGCCAGCGAAATTAACCAATTAAGGTAAAAATTACCGACCCTGCCGGGCATCGAACCCAGGACCCCTGTGGCCAACGGCCAGCACGCTAACCGTTTAGCCATGGAGCCGGACATCTGTTACGTTCATTGAATGTGTCTGCATGGTGGTTAACATAACAGGATGGTTAGGTTGCCCGAGCCCTCTTTCCATTCGTCCCATCACAACCCATCCTAGTCGAGTTTCCACTGCTGTGAGCCCACATTCCATTTCTCCAACTTTTCAAGTATAAAGCTTCGCCACAGCGTCCGCTCCTAACAGTATCTCAATTCCTGGCTGTCTATTTCCGACATCAGTTAGTTTGATTCCACTTTGGTTCAGCTCTTCCAAGCAAGCCGTAGACGAGAGTCGAGATATGGATCCACATATTATGGGCTGGTCTAGTACCTCAACGTTGCTAGCGTAGTTTCCTTCCAAGCTTTCTAAGCAGATGCTGTAACATCGGTGCTCCGTTTCCTTGGTTGAGCTTCCACCAAACATGACGTGTTTTACCATCTCAGTAT
Organism: Anabrus simplex; assembly: GCF_040414725.1. NCBI lineage: Eukaryota > Metazoa > Arthropoda > Insecta > Orthoptera > Tettigoniidae > Anabrus > Anabrus simplex. The sequence continues at coordinate 96,695,295 of NC_090270.1, read as the reverse complement.
TTACATGTCGACACCTCATTTCTTCTGCAATTTTCTTCAGGATATATGATCGTTGTGAACCTGAGTCAATTAGTACCCTTACTTTCCGCTTTCTGTCATTTGCAACGTGATTTACCATGAGTGTTTGAAGAAATACCTCTAAGGTACACTGAATAGATAAACACGTTTTGTCGTCTTCATAATTTTTATCTTCTACAGATAAATTTTCTGTGCATTTTCTAGATTTCGACACATGTTTGTATAATGTCTTTTGGAGCAGATTATGCAACTTACTCTCTGCTTGCAGTCTTTTACTCGATGACCATGTTTTAAACATGCGTAACATCCTTTCCCTTTTCTCACCAACTCTTGCTTGTGGCTAAGGGATAATTTTTGGTCATGTAAACAATCCTTACTGTCATGAGTTTTAACACAGAACAGACACACAACAGGACTCTTCTTCTTCTCACCAGAAAATAAATCTGCTGCAGTAATCATAACATCATTGTCGTCAACTTGCTCTCCGTTGTTCTCCTGTCGCTTAATATCCCCACGAAATTTGAAACCAGCTTTTGCTAGTGCTGTTCGTTCTTCACAAACAGCTTCACACCCCAAGATTGCTAAAAGACGTTTCAATCGGTCTTCATAAATTCTACCTTCTTTGTTCTGTTGTTCGACTGATACACGGTTACTTAACCACACACGAAGTAGATCTTCTGGAATACAGGATTCCACAAGTGGAAATAGCACCGCTGCATATTTATCTGATGTCATCCCGATTGATTCCGATGCTTTCAGGTGTGCTACTAACTTATCGTAGAGGTGAGCTATTTCAAGCCTGGTTTGGGACTCTGTTACATTTTTTATCACGAGTCCTAGTAGCTCTCTCACGTAATATTTGGTCAACAATTCTTCCATACCGAATCTATTTTTTAAGCTTTCAATAGCTTTTTCTTTATAATTTTCAGCAGATGCGGGGAACTCTCAACAATCTCTCTGGCTCGTGAACCTTCTACTGTAGCCTGAAGCAAATACTGAAATTTATCTGCATCTTCCATATCCCTGCCTTCATCAATTCTTTTAAACTGATTCCAAAAACCCAAAAAGTCTTTTATATTTCCACTAAATTGTTTCAGCTCTATTTTAGGAAGTTTAAGTTTCCTCCTACTTGAGGTTAGGGATGAAACTAACCGACTGGGCATCATTGACTAGTCCTACTTGAGAGCATTTTGTAACAAAATTTTCCATCTTTATATTAACACGATCCATTTTTCTCTATATGCTTCTGCAGTGTTATATTCTCTTTCAAAGTCAGCATTTTCACCATCTAACATCAACGTGGCCATTTGATTGTCTAGTTTATTAAGATCGCCACATAACCTATCTAACGTAAGAAACTTTGACTTCACTATTTCCTCATTCGGATTTTCAGAATCTATTTCTTGTGTAAAACTGTCATAAGTTTTAGTAAAACATGCTCTCAAGACTTTACGTTTCTTAAGTACTGCCTCCATTTCTTCCGTTACGATAATAGACCTATAATAACCGGATTGAGACTCACCAGTATCTACGTTATTACATCACGTCGGGGTCACCAAAATTATCTTGGAACAGCAATGAAACTACCCGTTTCATTCCTTCTCCAAATTCTCAAACCGTATATTTAGAGATTAAGTCAATTTCACAGCAATCACATAGCAAAACAAAAGGATCATTCTTCTTCGTTTTTATACTTAACTTACAAGTTCACCGCCTCATTGATTCACAATAACATTGCTTGTCCAGACGCAACAGACCGTGTGCCTGTACACTGAATATTTTGGCGAAATTTCCGTGCAGTTATCCGTTTCAGGTGTAATAATGATCATCTGCGTATTTTTAGCTTTGTGTCTGTTTGTCTATAACTTCAAAACTACTGGATATATTTCTACCGAACTTCATATTTAGAACTCGCCTGTCCTTGGGTAGATTTTAGTGCCAATATTGTTTCTAAATCCCTGAAATGACTTGGGGTTTATACGAAACCGAAACCGTGATTCAGCACTTCCACAAAATATACACAACCCAACTAATGGAAATCTACCTGCTTTAGTGGAAATCACTTCTAAACCCGTTTTCTTATGTGCATCATTTCGATTCGAGGGTTAATAAGGGAGATATAATTAACGGACCGTATTTCGGTAAAAATCCCACCGGACTTAACTCAAGAACAGGTGCGTGTAAAGCATATTTCTTATAACTTCAAAGTTACTGAAGATATTTCAACCAAACATTTAGCCTCCACCTGTCCAAAGGTACGGTAGGTTTTAAGGTCCATCCCATTTCAAATTCTCTGAAGGGACTGGGGGTTTATAGGGAACCGAAGCAGTGATTTTACTAAGCTGACTGGCAATCGACCAACCTTGATGAAAATCCATTTCTAAAACTCATTCTTTTCTCATGTGCATTTTTCAACAGGAGGATTGATAAGGGAGATATAATGAACGGTCGGTTTTGCAGGCTAAGTCCAGCGGAGATAGCCCAAAAGGTGTTGTACGTGGAGCAGATTACTTCTCTCTATATAAAAAACCGTAACCACCGTGTGTCTGTGCATTGACTATTTTTGCAAAATGTTCATACACTTATCCGTTTAAGGACCGGTTCTACCACCTACTGGTAAAGTAGCGCGTAAATTGCCCTCCACGTAAAAGGATGTTTCGGTTCGACCACCCCCAGGTAGCGCTATCGGCAGCATAAATCGTAGTTACCCGGCGCGTAATTTGTCGGCCACTTCGAGGGCGCGATATGACTTTACCTGCCGGACAAGTTTTGAGAGTTGAACATTATTAGCTGCATTTCTGGTGACATACAACTTAAATTAGCTTAGTATACTGAAAAAAGCATGATACTGTAACAGTGGCTGATATTGTATTGCAGGATCTTGAACATCAGTGCTTCCCTTGAATTGCAACGGTCACATCAGCCTCTCGCATCGGTAGCTTAGGGAATACATTTTATACGTCAAGCTTTTGTAAAGAAACTTTAAAAGGATATAACATCAATTTGGAAATAATTTCAAATGGACTTAAATTTTCTGCTTGTTCAGTTTTCAGACACGAGGTATGAGTAACTGAATGTATCTAAACTACCTCATGCGTTCTAGTATCGTAATGGCTAACATGCTCATTATGTAATGCGAGGTATGCAGGTTCGAGTCTTTATTATGATGAGTCTTCTTTATTTCTATTATTAGCGTTGTGTTAATCTGTATGCCTATCTTCATATGTTCTTTTGTTAATAATATATTTCATTGAAATATTTAATCACAATATTATGTCTATTAGGAAATTGCTTTATATGTATGCTACCTACTTATAGAAATCGTTGTTATGTTTAATAGCACATGGGACCGTCGCTCAGGTAGCAGATTCCCTATTAGTTGTTTACACAGTCTTCTTGTAAATTATTTCGAAGGAATAGGAAATTATTCCATTCCCGAATTCCTCTTCCTATGAATGGATATTTATCCCGATATCCCGATAGTAATACTGAAACCATCGAAGGAAATAGGACTATTATCAAATGTCCGTTTGTGTGTGAATATCATTGCAGCGCACTTTGAAATATAAAGTTGAAAGCTGTGTGAGTTGAACCAAGTTAATATGTTACTCATGACAGATGCTATTGCTTGTCTGCATTCATCAATGCTTGCGTGTGTAACATAGATGACTAAGTCGTCAGCAAAAGCTAAAAATCTAGCAAGCGGTGTTATGATCTGTTCTAAGTCACTAATGTATAGGGCAAATAATATTCCACTTAATATTGAACCTTGAGGCAAACCATGCGATGTCGGTCGACTCGGAATATGGTAGTGTGATGATTTAATCGTTAATGTGCGATTCGAAAATAATTGATGCAGCATAAATAACAATTTGAAAGGAAATCCCTTTGCAGCCAGTTTTTCCCATAGGAGGTGTAACGGTACCGAATCATAGGCACCTTTTATATCGAGAAATATAGCAATAGTGCTATGTTTTCTCCAGCGGCCTAACAGAATATCAAGAAGTATATTAATCGGATCTTGGGTATTACGACCTTTTGTGAAGGCATATTGGAATTTGGGAAAAATATTGTAATAGTCTAACAGCCATACTAGTCGTCGTAGTATGATTTTACAAAAGGTTTTGCGTATGCAAGAACTCAGTACTATTCCGCGGAAATTCTCGGGGGTATCGCGAAGTTTATGTGGTTTTAGTATGGGTTTTAAATGAAAATCGTTCCATTGAGTGGGGATGCGTGCAGTGTGTAGAATTTCATTATAATAATTAAGTAGTAGAAGATGTGGCTGAGATGGAAGTAGTCGCAGCATGGTGTAAGTTGTAGAATCCGGACCAGGGGAAGAACTGTTTGCAGATAACAGCACAGCTCGTAGGTCATTTAATTGTATTGGTTGTATTAAAATGGAAAAGTAAGGGTGCGTTGCGTAGGAGGGGGACGGGAGTTGAGGTACCGTATAATCTGGAGTGAGGGAATTAAGAAAGGAACAGAGAATGTCTCGCGGTAAAGGTAGTTATGATTGATAATGAGAGGCTCTTGTAATCATTCGTATAGCATTCCACATTTGGGTCGCTGGGACATGAGAAGTTAATGATGATATGAATGTTTTCCAGGCATTCCTCCTTTTAGCATTAAATATAAGTTTGGTTTTAGCGATATGTCGCATTATATTTATATAATTATCTTGCGTTAATGATTGACGATATGTTTTAAATAAAATCTTGCGGTGTTTGATGAGTTCATGACACTCTTTATCCCACCAATGTATAATTTGGAAAGGTTGGGGGAAGATAAAAGTATGGGTTTAAAATGATGAGTATTTAGATAATTATTGAGGATTATAAGAAGAGTTGAAAATGAAAGATTATGACTGTGCTCATTTGTAAATGAATTATTTACGTACGCAATGTATGTATCGATATTAAAATTTCTAAAAGATCGTATGTTACTGGGTTGTTCTACTAATCGCATCGAGGTTCGTGGTTTACCAATACCGCAATTAATGATAATTAGGAAATGGTCGCTCATATGAGTATCTGATAAAGTGTGCCAAGTAATCTTTGGGACCAAAGATGTACGACATAAAGTTAAGTCAACAGCTCTGGGGGGAGATCCGAGAGGGGAGATTCGCGTGGGAGAACCGTCATTAAGGATCGTAAAATTATGCTGTTGAGAAGGAAGAATAAGGGTACGGCCACACTTGCGTGTTTTCCCGCAGCGTGACTGCGGGAAAACACGCGCTAAAAATGCACAACACTGACTTTAATGGGACTGGCCACACTTGTTGGAAGAAGACGCTGCGGGACAACGGACAAGGCGCGTCTTCAAGGTCGCCTGCTCGAGAATGGGCCGGGGTCCATTTTTTTGGCGTGTTTCCCGCTCTCCCGCTCAGCAGTGCCTGGCCACACTTGCGGGAAGAAGACGCTGCGGTTTTATTGTGCTCTTATTCGTATTTAAAACTTAGGAGAATATTTCACAATGAAGTGATAATTTTGGAGGTTCAAAGGTACCGATGCCTTTACGACACCTTAATGTCAATACGAGTTTTCCTTCCTCAGGAATACATTCTCGCAGCCTTGTGTTTCTTTTGCTGATAGCATTTTTCAACATACAGGAAAGCAGTTCAAATAAGGTCACCGACATTCTGTAATACTCAAAAAATTATCTTCGTTGTCTTTTAGTTTATTGTGTAGGAGCACATATTGTCCATTTGATGACCTGTCACTTAATACAGACTGGATCCAATGTTTTGCTTGACGCTGACAACGACGACGAAGAACAACCAAGCACGGAATTATTATTTAAAAATGGAATGTCTTCCATATGAACAGCAATGGCGATGTTTTGCTACTCACAACATAAAACCAAAACCAAACCCCATTGCACTAAAGCCCTTGAAGTGCCTTGGCCTACCAAGCGACCGCTGATCAGCCCGAAGGCCTGCAGATTACGAGGTCTCGTGTGGTCAGTACGACGAATCCTCTCGGCCGCTATTCTGGGCTTTCTAGACCGGGGCCGCTATCTCACCGTCAGATAGCTCCTCAATTCTAATCACGTAGGTGGACTGGACCTCGAACCAGCCCTCAGGTCCCGGGAATCGAATCCGGGGCCTCCAGGTAAGAGGCAGGCACGCTACTCCTACACCACGGGCCCGGCATCACAATATACACCACACTAATATAATCACGCCGTACAAACACGCAAATGTGGCCACGTGTTGTCGTCAAGCTGCGTAAAATACGCAAAAATCCAGCATGAACAAACCGCAAGTGTGGCCACCCCCTCGCAGGTCGTCCAGCAGCGTGAAAAACACGCAGTCCCGCTGCGGGAAAACACGCAAGTGTGGCCGTAGCCTAAGATGTGAATCATTCGGCGTGTCATGTATACTTCCCCATTCTGTATGGTGGCAATTGAGGTCACCAAACACAATGACATTTGATAAAGAATCGAATTGCAAAAAAAAAGAGTTGTGTATACATATCGCTACGCCAGCAGAGCCGGGGCCATCTTGTCGTACAATATTATATCCCGGGAGAGAAAAGTGGGATTGTGGAGTAAACCACGTTTCTTGAATCATAAGAATATAAGCCAAAGTTTCATGAATAAGTAATTGAATTTCATGTTTTTAGGAATTACACTCCTAGCATTCCATTGCAGGATGTTTATCATACACGCCTAGAATGCTTGCTATGTGGTCTCGCAATTTATAAATGACTTGAGTTAGTTGGGGCTCATTGCCCAGTGTTTGTATTAATAATAATATTTGTTGTATTTCTTTTTGAAGGTGGTCCTTCTTACTGGGTATCGGTTGGGCCTGTGAGCCCGACATATCTCTATGATATACATTTTGAGAGGTAAATGTTGAAGCTTGAACTGTTGAACCGTCTAATGCCGTAGTTGGTTGGTAAGCGGGTCGTTCAAAGGGAATATGGTCATTGCGAATTATGGGAGTGTAATCTCTTCTGTCATATCGTGGGGGCAGGGGGAGGCAGAGGAGATTGCATAATACATTGCGTAAATTTCCTTTTCCTGGGATTTTCAGGAGGAGGAAGGGCATGTTCTTGGGTTTATGGGGGAAAATGCTGAGGGTTTTGTTGCGGGTAATATATCGGGAGTGCTACTTTGCATTTTGCTTCTTCAAAGGAGATATGTTCAGTGCTCGTGATTTTTTCAAATGTAATTGGTATTTGTGCTCCGGACATTCCGGAGAGCCCGTCAAATGTTCCCGTTTACAAAAACACATTTTGTGAAGTGTTCAGTGCATTGATTGGTAGCGTTCTGTTGAGAATATTTGCCACATCTATAAGCTTGTGCTTTATATTTTTTTCGGTATGGCTCAACATCTAAATATATTTTATACAATGATACTTTTTGAGGTAAATTCTGCGCTCAAAAATAACTCTAATGGATCCTGTGGGTACATATTCGGTTTTGTCGTTTTGAACGACATTTCGAGTTAGTTGTTGAATGGCTTTAATAGGCACTGATGATTCAAGCTGGTGAAGTATTTTGTCCTCCGATAAGTTCTTATCAACGCCTCTAATGAGTCCTACACGTAGGAGGTTAGGGGACGGGATATAGGCTTTCAAGCAACGGATTTCATAGGAAGGGATATGCCTGTGCAGCTGTTTGAAAGGTTACTTGAATGCGATTTCGCCCTTTGCGTTGCAGGGATTTGACATTTAAATCGTTCTCATAAAAACGCCGTCCTAAGGCCACGGGGTGTAATTGACCAATATTTTTGTCACTGGATGATTCCACAAACACGATATAGGGACCGTAATGGAACTTATTACAGTATTCCGGCACATTTGACGACTGGGCTACATCACAAGGTTGAGTACTTTTTTGATCAGTTGAAATTTCCTTATTCTGCGGAGTTTGTCCGTGTTGATCGCTTGGTGATATTTGCGTTTGTGTCTGATTAGAAGATTCTGAAGAAAGACAATCCATAGATTCATTGTCCATATTCACTTCAACTTCTTTACCGACAATTAACTGATCACCTTTAACGGGCTGATGCCCCCAGCTGGAAGCGGCCATCCTTCACTTTGCACTCACTGTATACCACTAGAGAACACCAGCAACTGACACGCCGCTCACGATGTCACTAACACACGACCGTCGTGCCTCACGGCGAGCAAGCAACTAATTTTGCTTAACTTCGTGGTATAAGGCAAAGCTCTTGTCAAGGAACATCTAATTTGTATTTGTCAAAGAACGTCTAATTCGTGTGTCGCAAATGGTGCATCTAGATTTTGTGTACAGCTGCATTTGTTCGGAAGTTACTTTGTAATGTCGATTTTCGTAAATAATATTTTGAAAACCAGAGATCACCGTTGATTTTTTTCGAAAACTGCAACCTTCGCATCCACATGGCCTTTGGTAAGATTTCCCAGACTCCTTTCCACGTTCCTTGGTTTTACCCGTCAAGTTGCTCAACCTGATTTTTGTGTCTACATATTTCGTGCAGTATATCGGATGTGTATTGAGTGTCTAGGCATAAGGTACCGTGTAATTAGATTCATTTTCCTCCCTTTTCACTGTATAAACGTGTAGCCGCTGAGGTACCGGCTACATAGTAGACTTCTTTCGTGGTTAAGCGAGGTAAAGCCATTACCTTCAGCATGTCGAATGATATCACGCTGGGTCCATATTCAGATTTGCTCTTCAATTCGTCGTTCTTCATACCATCTCTTGCACGTTCTGCTTTACGGTGATGAAGTTCTAACTTTGGCTTAAACTGTGTCCCATCATTAGGAAGATTACTGGCTTCAGCTGACTGAATTTGAATTTTCACACAATCACATGTGTGGCATGTGCCCTTTTTAGGGAGACGGAAGCTTATATTGAAGTCACGCCTGAAGACTCTCATACAGCGACTGACAAGGCATCTTCTGAACACAACCTTCTAGTCTAACTTTCTCAATAAATAGCCTGTACATTAAACTCAAATTTAGATTAGTATTCAAGTACTTTTTATTTGAATCTTTCCTGGTGTAGTAGTTATGAACTTCAGGGAAGCTTTAAATGTGTTCTCTAATAAGGCCTACAGTACTGGAGGTACTTTTATTATGTGGTTCATACACCTCTCGTTGGTCTTGTATTGTACCTGTCTTAGCCTTCAGCAGTGCCCTATGAATTTTAGCACTGCTTACTTGCAATATCTTCATAGACATGTCTTTGCATACCTCAGTGTCCCCATCTGCATATGAACGCATGAAGTATTTTCGGCTGAGATTTCTTGAAGGAATGCCAAAATTTTTCACTAGCCTGCGGGGAACACCGTGGCATTTTATAGAGCTAATGATCAGTGCTGTTTGTGTAGCCCAAGAATCACAGTTGTAAAACTGATCAAAAAATGCTCTCCTATCGTCTTTCAATACTTAAGTATGACACTTCTTTAAACATTTACACTCGCAATCTATGAAGTGATTTTTCAGAAAATTGTCTTCCTTTCACAGTTGTGTATGGCTTTCCCCTCAGTCTGTTGACCTTCCTAACGGTTCTTTTCCACTTTACAGGGTCCCCTTTCTTCTTTTTAATGGGACTGAATGTGGGTACTCCATTCTCTTCTTCCTTTTGTCCATTTTATGTTCAATTTTCCCTTTTTCTGCTGGTTAATTTCCTTTTCTTCTTTAGCTACATTAATGTTCATCCGCATTTGGCTCTGAAGAATTTATGGAAAAATATCTGTAAGTGATACAATTTTGCATTAGAAATATTTGCCAAAGCGGACCAGCTCCAAACCAACGAGCTAGAATAACATAGAGAGGCGGAAGCGCTGCCTGGGTGAAGCTAATAGAACGAAAGTCCGCCATGTTTCCTGTTGTCACACAAGCAAGGGGGCATGGCTTTTAAATGACGAAAAGTGTAGAAAATACGCATTTTAGAATCACTGGGGGAGAATTAAAGACCGTTGCCGATAGCTTGAAGCATTAAAGCGAATACCGCCACTTCATCATATTGCGGCACGAGGCCGACATCACGATCAGTTGATTGTAGGGTAGTTCGAAATCATCGCACAGTGACATACGAATAGGCCTCGAAATAGGAACAAGAGCGTTACCCTGCTTGGCTGTTGTGGTTAAGCGTAAATTAGAATAAAAACGATGGACATAAATATTTATGACAGGAAGCCTTAAAATCAGTGGGACCTACAATAGGTTACAACCTCATTCTGTTCATATTTTTAAAATTATTGCATCCTCATGAGTACTGTGTTCCTTTCTTAATCTGTTTACCCTCCCGGGTTGGTTTTTCCCACGGACTCAGCGACGGATCCCACCTCTATCACCTCAAGGACAGTGTTCTGAAGCGTGAGACATTGGGTCGGGGGATACAAATGTGAGGGAGGGCTGCACATGCTATACTGAACAGGGGGCCTTGTGAGGGATGGGGAAGGAAGCGGTCGTGGCCTTAAGTTAGGTACCATCCTGGATGAGAAGTGGGAAACCACGGAAAATCACTTCAAGGATGGCTGAGTTTGAGAGTCGAACTCACTTCTACTCAGTTGACCTCCCAAGGCTGATAGAATCCCGTTCCAGGCCTCGTGTCTCTTTTCAAATTTCGTGGCGGAGCCGGGAATCGAACCCGGGCTTCCAGGGGTGGCAGCTGCTCACGCTAACCAGTACACCACAGAGGCGGCCCATGAATTCTTTACCACAATAATCGTTTAGTGTAATTACTTATTATAATATAGGGGGGATATCATGTTTCTCCCATTACCATATCATACTGGGATTACTAGCTGAAAGGTAAGCTTGAAAGTTGTCCGTTATGAAGTGTGGCATAGTTTTAAAAACCAAGGCAACAGACATCTACAATAAAGGCTGTATACATTTGAAAAATTGCAGTAAAATACTGTATTTACCATACTTAGTGTGCGTTTGAACGAAATAAGTGTTTTTTTTTTTGTGGTTACGTTTTCTTAGTTGTGGGCGCTCCATTTCCTTTATTTGTAAATGTGAAAGAAAATTAAATAGGGCTGGAAATGTACAGAGCATAAGCAACTGAATTGAGTAGGATACCATTTATCTCTTTTCGCCCTCACAACGCATTGTTCCGCTAATTCCTTGTTCTTTAAACGAAATCTGAAACAAAATTCGACAAATAATTACCGCGGCTATCCGTACTTTCGCTAAGTAAACAATAAAATGGATTTAATTACAAACAGAAATTACAAAAAGGAATCTCGGCTATAATTCAGTAATACTTACTTAAAGTGCGATATATCCTTGGTTTTATTACTCCGATTAGAACAACCATTCGCTGAGCTTACGGCTGGCATTCTTGAAAGCGAGAATCTATGTTTTCACTTCTTAAAACTTAGGGAATTAAATTGGCATGCACGATCTCCCTGTCACCTCAACATATGCTCTCGCGCCAATTCGCTTTGTTTTGACAACCGTTAACATGGATGCCCCGTATCAACTTGCTTCAAGCAGGGAGCGCTGATGACAGGCTTACAGCCCCTCTATGTTATTCTAGCTCGTTGCTCCAAACACAGCATCACAGCGACCATTGGAAACATATGCCAACGTGAACCTACTCCAAAGACAGTACCACTCAGGCCTCTATTCGTGAACATGCGCAACTAATATGAAACTAAACTATGTATTTCTTGGATACAATGAATCGAGTATGGTAAGACTGGTTCTCAGAACAAAAGAGTAGCTATGGTTCGAGTCTCGAGTATAAACGCGCGAAAAGTATGGTCCGCTTTGGCAAACAAATAGCTTTTCTTACTAAACTCAAAATAAACTAAACAGAAATAATTTTAAAATATTGCAAAACCTGCCTCCACTCGTAAATTCTTCCCATTCCTCAGGGTCAAACAAGCGTGAGAAATCAGAACTGAAGTCACTCTGGATATCTGCTGTTATTTCTGCGATGTTTCTGGATGAAATTAAATGCATCGCTCGTGGACCATTTCCTTTCGAATTCATCTTCTTTCGGTGTTTGGTTCACTCTGACAGAATGAAATCAGTATAACCAACGTTATGCCACAACAACTTTGTACTGTCACCTCCTCCTGGTTCATCGTAACTTTAGACCACTTTGGCACAAGAAAGATATTACTATCTATATTCATGTTATACCAGTTTACGAAAAAATCCGATTTTGGCGCTTGGTTCGATTAGGCATGTGACCAACCAACTATAACGCTAAGCAGATTAGTGAGCAATGTAAAAGATCCGAAATCCAGCAAGAGAAGATATGGTGAATCACGACTGATCTGCATTTAGTCCAGTCGGCCAAATGGCAAATTTCCCATCTGTTGTTTTCCTAGCCTTTTCTTAAATGATTGCAAAGAAAATGGAAATTTATTGAACATCTCCGTTGGTAAGTCATTCCAATCCCTAACTCCCCTTCCTATAAACGAATATTTGCCCCGATTTGTCCTCTTGAATTCCAACTTTATCTTCACATTGTGATCGTTCCTACTTTTAAAGACACCGCTCAAACCTATTCATCTACTAATGTCATTCCACGCAATCTCTCCACTGACAGCTCGGAACATACCACTTAGTAGAGGAGCTCGTGTCCTTTCTCCCAAGTGTTCCCATCCCAAACCTCACAATATTTTTGTAACACTACTATTTTGTGGGAGATCACCAGAACAAATCGAGCTGCTTTTCTTTGGATTTTTTCCAGTTCTTGAATCAAGTAATCCTGATGAGGGTCCCATACACTGGAACCATACTCTAGTTGGTTACCAGATACTTATATGCCCACTCTTTTACATTCTTACTACAATCCTAAATACCCTCATAACCATGTGCAGATATCTGAACACTTGATTTACAATCCTATTTATGTGATTACCCCAATGAAGATCTTTCCTTATATTAACACCTGTCCGACTCGTTGGCTGAATGGTCAGCGTACTGGCCTTCGGTTCAGGGGGTTCCGGGTTCAATTCCCGACCAGGTCTGGGATTTTAAACTTCCTTGGTTAATTCCAATGACCCAGGGGCTGGGTGTTAGTTTTGTCCCCAACATCCCTGCAACTCACACGCCACACATAACACTCCATCACAATAACACGCAGTTACCTAAACATGGGAGATGCCTCCCTCCCTCATCGGAGGGTCTTCCTTACAAGGGCTGCACTCGGCTAGAAATAGCCACATGAAATTAATGAATTAACACCTAGGTACTTACAATGGTCTCCCAAAGAACTTTCAACCCATCAACGCAGTAATTAAAACTGAGCTGACTTTCTCTATTTTTGAAACTAGCAAACTGCCTTTTAACCCTGTTCATCATCATAGCTCTTATTTATCTATTTATTTATTTGTTTGTTTATTTATTTATTTATTTATTTATTTTGATTTATTTATTTATTTATTGGTGACAAAATTTCCCATGAGCGTCAGGCTCATGATACTGAGAGTACATTACGTACTTTTCTTAAGGTGACATAATAATTACATTTCATATAATACAGCTTTTGCAGTAAAATGACAAGTACATTTTTGGATAGCTAAGACACAGTCGTCGTTGTTATTTAACATGTTAGCATCATAGTTTTCAGAATTATATTCAGATATTGCATGGCTGTAAGATGTTGTGGACAATATATTAATCTAATAATTAACGTAAGTTATATAGAGCTTATATAAAGATATCTGTATAAGAATAATATTCCTTCAGTTTTTCTTAAAACATTTAACCGATTTAGAGTTCTATATAATAGGAGGTAATACATTATATTCCCTAAACATTGATAATTCTATGCCTTTCACTCCATACTTTACTGAAATGGAGTGAGACGGATATATCCGTACTGATCCTCTAGTTTCATATCTATAAATTCCACTAAAATGGGAGTAGTTACAGTAACAGGAAAGTGGGTTAATTTCCTATCTAGCTTATACATAAAGACTGATGATGAAAATGCAATTTGCTTATGGAATGGCAGAATATTTGACTCTGAAATTACTATTATACAATCTTCCTGCAACAAAGAGTACCTTCACAACAATAATGTGGATACAATAGATAATGTGATCGTATGATGTTAAATGTAGGCAATCGAGTGAGGCATGTCAAACATTTATTTGAGGTCCGCAAGCATGGTTCTTGAAGATCATGATGGACATCTTGAGTGTGGTAATGGCGATGTTATAGATAGATGGTTTGAGGAAGTGGAATCCATACATTATTTTGATTGCTCTTTTTGTAGGATTTTCCGATTATTAACATAATCTTTCCTACATCTTCCCGAAATGAAGCTTATGTATGTTGGATGTGGGTGGATAATTGCATAATACATAGGCCTACACTTCAATTGTTGGTGAGAGAAATTACTTTGTCATATCTGTGCGTTATTCCTCTCAAATGTGTAATTTTGCTGATTACATAATCAGCGTGTTTTTCCAGGAGAGTGTTGAGTCTAATACTATCAAGATACGTTGCTTAATTGACTCTCACTATTACTTTGATCTTTATGGTAACAGTGTTAGATGCTATGATCTTATGGGCAGTTTTAAAGATAAAGTATTTTGTTTTAGTCACAATTATGATCATTTTTGAAATAAAGCCCACTCCGATAACTAGTTCAAGTCACAATTTATATCTTCCATAATTTGGGTTTTGCTTTGTCCTTTCGGTATTAAGATATCATCGGCAAATAATTTACATTTTCCCTATAGTGTTAAAGACTGTATGCCATTAATATAAATAAAAATAGAATAGGTCCTAGTATCGGGCCCTGCAGTTGCTTAGAACTTTTAGTATCATTAATCATCACGTATTGTGTTCGGGTTTATAAATAATTTTGAAACCATTATTTGTATGCTAAACACCTACTTCCTGCTATTTTTAACTTGTTCAGAAGTATTTTGTGGTCAAGCAGGTCAATTGCTTTTTTAATATCTATGAGTAACGCTGCTGCTAATTTATTTTCATCTAAGGTATTTTAAACATCTATTACTGTATAGAATATGGCATTATTTCCTCTATTTGGGAGAAACCCATATTGATTATCGTAAAATAATTAGTTTTACATAGAAAATTTATCAGTCTAATTTTTACTACCATTTCTATGAGTTTTTCAGTCACAGATAATATACTAATTGGCCTGTAATTGGATGGTTCTGTATTATCTCCTGATTTAAAGATAGGTACAATTCTGGATCATTTGAGTGATTGGGGTATTTCTCCACTGAGAATTGAACGGTTAATCATTTCCACAATATATGGCACTAAACTTTCAACAAAGTTTTTAACATGACATTGGTTATTTTATCTTCTGTTAAATTATTTTTATTCTTTAGAGAAGTGATAATTTTGAGCACTTCACATTCATCAGTTGCAGACAGGAAAATATTAATAGTTTGACTTTCAGCTGTTGTGCTGCCACGAACTTGTTCATCTTCAGAAAGACGACACATCAAGAGTCCATAAATTTCCAGAAGACGAAGGAAGGTCTTAGTTCATTTAGATTATTGCATATGTCCTCATTTACCAGCAGATGACTGATTTTATGTTTATGTGCAGGCTCCCTATTTAACACTACATTGACTACATACCATGTTTCTTTTTTGGTTTCGGCAATTCTGTAATGTATGTTCATAATGCCGGTACTCTTTTTGTAACTCTCCATTTAATTTGTTTATTTTATTATGGTATTGACTCTTTTATTCTTCAATTACTTTTTACTTTAGTTTTCGAAATTGGTGAGTCTTTGATGTGAATAAGTGTTAGTAATTCTTGGGTAACGGTAGGTTTTAGGATAATGTGTTTGGGGTTCTTTCTTTTTATTGAAATTAGGCTGGTTTCAATTCCCCTGCTAATTTACTCGATAAATTTATTATAATAGGTGATTATGTCCATTTCCTCACAGTTACATTTATTTTGTAGGATATGCTGATTTGATTTGTGGTAATTTACAAATTGCTTGCAACTATCTTTGATTATTGATAATCATGGAACTGATTTTTCGTTACTAGTTTCACATACCAGTAGGTATCGATGTCTTAAGTTATTTGTTATATTGAATACATTACATTTTTTACTACTGTTTATGAACAGTAGGTGATCAATTAATGCGGAGGTTGTCTTCGGTACTCTAGTTGGATATTTGTTATTACATGTTATATAGCCATAAATTGATATTAAATTGTCATAAAAAGTTCTGTTTCTGGAGGTTGAAAGAAAATCTATATTTGTATCTCCAAGTTTTATTGAAGTATGCCCTGAACTAACATTTAGGATATTTTCTAGATCGAACATAAAACTTAGCGAGTTACTTTCCTGCGGGTTATAGATGGTAATGATTTCATATCTTAGATTTCCTTTGTAATCGTTACTTGCAGTCCGCTATGGGATTTATTTACTTCCTTTATGATATTGCTTTTCCAATATCTTGAAACTTAAAGCGAAACACCCCCACCTAACTGCTCTCTTACCACATGATGAGAAATGTGGTTTGTTATCTTAAAAGCCTGGGTTAGTTTGTTGGTTAACCAATTTTAGGAGATTGCCAGAATATCTAGTTCTTTAATCTGATCTAAGATAATTTCTATATCATAACATTTATTTTTCATTCTTTGTGCATTTATGTATAAGCCCTTCAATTCACATGATCTACATTCTAAAACTCTGTCTTTTATATAATTATTTAGGCTTTCACATTTAAATTCCTCTATTTTAAAGAATTTGTTTTCAGGATCCATGTTCGGTTACATAAGGACAAAATTTGAAATTAAGAGAATAAAGCTTGGAAGTGAAGTGGGTACAACACAAGGAAAGATTGCTTACCATTGCCTACTGTCCATCCTACATTATCGGGGTCATTTTGCAATTGCTTACAAACTAGTACTTATTTTTACTCTATACAGAATAACATCATCCGCAAAAAGCCTTATCTCTGATTTCACTTCCTAACTCATATTTCATATATAGATATATAAGAAAACATAAAGGTCCAATAATACTCCCTTGAGGAATCCCCCTCTTAACTATTACATGGTGAAATAAAGCTTCGCCTACTCTAATTTTCTGAGTTCTATTTTCTAGAAATATACTCATCCATTCAGTCACTCTTTTTTCTAGTCAAGCACACTCATTTTGGCTGATAGTCTCCCATGATCTACCCTATCAAATGCTTTAGGTAGCTCAGTTGCGATACAGTCCATTTGACCTCCTGAATCCAAGATAACTGTTATATCTTGCTGGAATACTACAAGTTGAGATTCAGTTGGACAACCATTCCTAAACCCAAACGGCCTTCTATCCAATCAGTTATTAAATTCATAAACATGTCTAATATAATCAGAAAGAATGCGTTCTTAAATCTTACATGCAATGCATGTCAAACTGACTGGCCTGTAATTTTCAGCTTTACGTCTATCACCCTCTCCTTTATACACACGGGTTACTATTGCAACTCCCCATTCATTTCGTATAGCTCCGTCAAGCAAACAATAATCAAATAAATACTTCAGATATGGTACTATATCCCAACCTACTGCCTTTAATATATCCCCAGAAAATCTTATCAATTCCAGCTGCTTTTCTAGTTTTGAACTACTGTATTGTATCTTATTATAAATGATGTTATCATAGGTAATTTTTAATACTTCCTTAGTATTAGTCCCCTCCTCTATCTGGACATTATCCTTGTGACCAACAATCTTCATGTTATGTCCCAGTAGAATGCGCGCATGTCGACCACAGCATTTATATACCGTAGACTGTTTATTCTTTGTTGAGGTTGATTATTCAGATGTATCATGAGAGAATTTCAATACAATATTTTGTAAGCAATGTGTTCATGCTTAATCATAAATGTATTTCGTGTATGGTCATAACAATTGGCGACGAGGAAAACTTTCAAACTTCACAGGGAAATGATAATATTGTGTCTGAATGAAAACATGTTCTGCGATTAGTGACTGAACGGAAATAAGACTGTCGTGTTACGTATATAACCACGACTACGTAAATATCATATTCCTAGCATTCAATAAATTTTACGTGAGACATAACTCGAACATCCCTAGATGGATGCAGACCAGTTTAGGCAATAAGTGGATGTGCGGCATACTTGACTGAAGAGCTACGTTTGGATTCTATAATAAAACTTGAGAGAAAAAGGCAAAAAGATTTATGTAAATTTGATGAAAGGAACATGAAAAGTCGTTCTTCACGTGACAATGCATGGCTCTTAGTGTCATAACTAGTTTCTTTTTTAGTGAAACTGATGACTGGGTTTTCCTTTTAACTGAGGAGCGAGGTGAAATGTTATGACAATCCTTAACATTTTCAGACAAACAAGACGCATCTGCAATTAAAGTGTGCTTAGGAATTTTGTAAGTATTCAAATTTCCTATCTGAGGATCCTTACTCACAATTTCGCTCCTGAATAATGTAACCAAAGGGTCCCACTGAAGCAAAATCCTATCTAAACACCTTCTTAGTGATAACCATCGAGCAGGCACATCCTTCAGAATTTTCCTGATCTCCGTGCTGTGTAAAGTCTGAAATTCTCTGAACTCTTCTTTCCTCTTTGCACTCCTTTCCAGATAATAAAATATATCAACTATACTTTCGTCTACATTTACGGGCAAGCATGCCTTACCCTTCTCGGCAGCAAGATTAATTAGGTGACAAGAGCAGCCTACGATGATTATGTTACCATTTTCCCGTTTCAAACATCCTGCCACACCATTCTTTAATCCTACCATTACTGGAGCATTATCAGCACCAAGAGCTAGGCAGTTTTTTAATGGAATGCAGACTTCCCGAAAAGTTGACAGCAAAAGATTGGCAATGTTTGCTCCGGTAGCATCCCATTTTAAATTAGGCACAGAGAGTAGACAACTCTGAATTTAATTGAGTTCAGGCCAAAGAAATATTACAACAATGGGATATACCTTCAAGTAGCTTTTATTGCTACCATCAGTAGCAACAGAAAATACATTCACCTGCAAATGTGGTACAATTTTCGCCCTTTCTTCCGTGCACATTTCTGTAATGATAGCCGTTATTTTCGTTCCAGCACACCCATATCGCTTAGCGATTTCCGAATCAGGAAACATTTTGCGAAACAAAGGTCGCGCGTGATCGGCACAATTTACAGGCAGGTTATGTTCTACTATAAATGACGTAAATAACACCTCGGCATTCGTCACAGGATTTATATCTTGGTTTTTACATGAAAAGTTCGGTTTCTGGTTTCTTTCCACACACTGAACACTCTCCTAATGTTTTTTCGTTTGCATATGCTTGAGTATATCGCATTTCCCGCCATGTGTAACTGAAAAATCACACCTACTTGTAGTACAGAATGTGAACGTTGGTCCCTTTCTGGATTCACTCAAACACGGAAACTCTTCCCTATAAGCACTTTCAAACACTGCATCATATTTTTTGACATTTTGGCCAAATCAAATATTAATGCACAACACGAGCACTTCTGCAGGTCTTGCCCCGGGTAGAACGACTATGTTTCTGAGGTCAGGTTACTCCAAGGAGAATGTTACTCGCTTGACTCGCTTGCAAAGAGAATGGCTGTATTATAGACCAAAGAGCAGCATATGACTGGCCACCGTGCCCCGTACTGTCGTCTGGTATCATTATTAGAACTACTATCGACCAGCCACACTCAGCCATAATTCGATAGAACGAGGAAAGCCGCGGGAGTTTAAAATAATTTGAAAATTAGGGATATGGCTCTGAAAATCGGGAGATCGGACCCGGCGATCGGGAGATCGGGAGGAACGATGAAAAATAGTCTCCTGTTCAAATCGGGAGACTTGGTAAGTCTGTAAGATGGCGTCCTAAATAGCTTGAGAAACTCGAGGTACTTTTGCCGCGTGGACATATATAAAGGATGACTTCATCTCCAGGTTGATGAAGAGAGCAGCCAGATCCAAACCATATCAACACATCGAGGTACATATCGCATGCATCGTCTTTCCTTTGGGAAAAAACAGCTCCGTCCGAATTTAATAGAATCAGAGATAAAGTTTTATCTGGACTATCAAATCTCATTCATATTTTAATGGCATTTTTTTCCATGGTTTTACAAAAACAGAATGCCAACAAAACCTATTTTTGCCTGCCTTCAAAGGCTCAAAGAGTTCGACTTACATCTAAATCAAAGGAAGTGTGCTCTCTTTGAAACCAGCATCGAATATCTGGGCCATGTTATTGAATATAATAAAATCATTAAGTCACCAGCAAAAGTTAATGCAATACTTAAAATGCCACGTCCGGTCAATACAGACGATGTTCGAAGATTTCTTGGAATGATAACATATTATTCAAGATTCATTCCAAATACTTCAATTATGACCTACCCTTTGAGGCAGCTTCTCCACAAGAATAAGAAGTTTCATTAGACTAGCTCTTGTGAATCAGCATTTGCCAGATTAAGGAGGAGATCGCAAGTAATCGAGTGCTGACCCCTTATAATGCAGATCTACCACTGGTTCTAGGTTGTGACCCCAGTCCAACAGTTATTGCTGGAGTCCTGTCACACATTGTTGATGATGTTGAAAAGCCTATCGCATTTGCTTCAAGGTCATTGTCTTCAGCCGAACGTAACTACAGCCAGCTGGATCGTGAGACTCTAGCAATTATGTTCGCTGTCTACCATTTTAATATGTATCTCTTTGGACGTAAGTTTAAGTTGATAACAGAATAGCTCACTTACCAGAATCTTCCATCAGAATTCAAGATTACCAGCTATGACCTCTGTTAGATTGCTAAGAAATGCATCATTTATTTAGGGATTTGCCTATGAAGTTGAGTATAAGAAAGGTTCAGAACATATCAACGTTGACTCCTTGTCAAGAGCAGCGATCAATCAGTCACACATTTCAAAAGGTATAGTGTTCAATGAAGAAGTTCATAAACTCTCTTATTCCACTATCGCTGAAATAGCAACCACGGAATTTGGTTATAAAATGGTGGCAGCGGCTAGTAATGGTTGTGCTCCGTGCGGTAAAAAGGGAGAAATTGTGAGGAATTAGTTAATTGTGAAGGGGATTGTGGACGTAATTTTCACAAGGAATGCACGCGAATGTCAAAGAAGGCTTACGAGGCGGTAAGAAGTGATCCGGAAAAGGCGTGGAAATGTAAACGTGACGATTGTCACCCGCCACCTAAACTAAGCGAATGTGAAGTAGTTAAGGAGGTTACAGAGAAGATACAATTATCTGTTACAGAACTGAAAACTTTATTCATGGCTGAACTCAGTGCTATTAAGGAAGCGACATAATTTATAAATGACCAGTTTGAGAAGTTCAAAACTCTCACTGGTGAGTTGAATAAAAGAACATCTGAATTAGAAAAATCTCTGAGGAGTGTAAGCCATTATACCAAGCAGGCGTGAGATGGGTCAGAAGACCTTAAACAGTACACACGCAGGAACAATTTGTTAATCTGTGGAATGCCCGAGATGGCCAAAGAAAATGTGTATGACTTGGTAATACAAACTGCCAGGGCATTGGGAGTTGACTTGGGTATTCAGGAGATTTACGTCGCTCCTCGTATGCCTTTAAGAGGTGGGGACGTTGGAAGAATTGAGGTGAAATTCACTAATAGGTGGAAGAAAGGCGAAATAGTGAGTGCAAGAATACAGAAAAGGGTGTTGAACACCCAGGATATTGGACTGAACTGCCCATCACGCAAAGTATTCATTAATGACCATCTTTCGCCCAGGAATGAGGACATTGCAAGAAGGTGCAGTATAATGAAGCAGAATGGCAAAATATTTGTCACATGGACAAGGGACTGCAAGATCTACGTCCGTGAAGCTAGGGATAGACCAAGCATTCTCATCAGCAACGAAGAAAAGATCGCACACCTCGAGAATAAACTCGGACAGTAAACGCTGCAAGTACTATATTCACACGAATTTATACTGATTTTAAATGGCACGGGACATTTATAGCAGTAAGGAAATAATAAGTTCTGTTGAGATCCAGTGTGATACTATAGAAAACTATAAATTACAAACTAAGAATCAAGCTTTAATTTTAAATGTATCTCTATCAATGCACGAAGTGTTCGGAGCATGTTTGAGGATATTATGCTTATTGTTGATGAGGTTACAGAACTTGACATTATAGTTATAACAGAAAATTGGCTATCAGATGAAGAAACATCCTATTATAACATACCTAGCTTTGAATCTTGCCATCTAGCTAGAGACGGTACTGCAGGGGGACTGTGAGTGTACGTATCAAAAAATGGGTAACTAAAGTCATTAAGATCATTAACAGTTATCACAGTATTCTTCAAATAGAAGTATTTAGCAAAAACCGGAGATATAACGTAATTTCATATTACAACCCAAAGGAGAGTAATATTACTAAATGTCTGATAGCCCGTGAACTTGTTTTGTGCAATACACGAAAATCAAACTCATTGCTTCTAGGAGACCAAACGTATATTTTCTAAAAATTAACAATATTTATAGGAACTATACATCCTTATTGAATTGTTACAATTTTTACCCCTGCAATACAAGGCTACCAACAAGAATAACACCCACATCCTCAACTTTAATGGATCATATACACTCGAACGTTGCCACTGAGGATTACTGTGTATACAATGTAATAAGTGACCTTAGTGATCATAATATTCTAATTCTAGAAGTAAGAACACAAATTAAAGAGAACTCTCCATTCATTAGTGATGCAAATGTACAAACATGAAAATAAATTACACTAAGCTAAATTATTTTTTCCACAAAAATTGCATGTACAAATCTATCAACTGATGTGAATAAAGCCTACGACCAGATCTGTGCTTTTATTAGTGAGGGACTTAGATTAGCTAGTTCAAATATTGGGCAAAAACCACCACGAAAAGATACACATAAGCCATGGGTAAAACAAAAATTCATGGAAGTGGTAAAAAGAAAAAAATATCCTATATGCAAAAACTAAAGCTAAAACCCCTTCAACTGAAATAATCGAAGAGTACACAAGATGTTGCAAGGACGTAATTAAAATGAAAAGATTGCTAAAAAGGTCATATTTTAATCATGTAATTAGAAAAGGGGATACTAATAAAGAAATGTGGAAGGCAGTAAACCAGATACTTGGTAGAACTAATAGTAAACCATAAGTTATAGAACTTGTGTATGAAAATGTTCAATATACTTATAGTCAAGATATTTGTAAAGTTTTAACACATTTTTCGTTAATATAGTTGAAAACTTGGTTAAAGATCTTGGCCCATGTAACCCACCTTTGCTATCTAATCATACGATCTGCAACTCGGTGTACTTTAGGCCAACAGATGTTAAGGAAGTTACACAAATCATAGAAGCTCTAGCCAACAAGAATAACTACACAGATGACGGAATAAATAACATACTCCTCAAGAGGTGTGTAAATCATTTGGTCCCCTTGCTCACCGAGATAATTAATTTGTAATTGCAAAAAGGAGTAATACCTGATAAATGTAAAATTGCAAGAATGGTACCAGTTCTTAAGAAAGGAACACAATCTGACCCCAGTAATTACAGACCACTATGTATAGTATCTTCACTAGCAAAAGTACTTGAAGTAGTAATAAAAACAAGTCTTGAATTTCCTAATAAAACCAAATTTCTTCTTCAAATTTCAATATGGCTTCCTACCGAAACATAGTACACTTTCAGTAGCTTTTGACATAGTGTCCCTTATACAGAATGCATTAGATAGTAATGACATAGCAGCTGGGCTTTTCATAGATCTTGCAAAGGCATTTGGCACAGTTACCATACGCTACTACTTAATAAACTAGCAAGTGCAGGAATTAGAGGAATAGCCTTTGAGTGGTTTAAAAATTTCTTAAGTGATAGGAAGCAATATGTTAATATCAATGAAACTAAAGGGTCCATCTACAATGTTAAACATTATCTCCCACAAAGGTCAGTGCTGGAAACATTACTATTTTTAATATTTATTAATGATATAGTTTATCTTGAGTTTACTGGTAAGATATCCCTGTTTGCAGATGATATATCTATATTTTATGATAGCAGTTGCGAACAAACGATTATGGAGTATATGCAAAAAGATCTGGACATACTAATATCATGGCTGAACAAAAATAACCTAGTTATAAGCACCTCAAAAACAAAATACATGATATTTCATAAACCAACACAAATTATCAATACCTGCAATGTAGTAAAAATTGGAAATGACCCAATTGAAAGAGTAAAGAAGTTTTCATATTTAGGCATATCTTAAATGAAAAGAAAAAAATATTAGTGTAATTGGAGTACTAAACAATTGAAAGACTATGGAATAAACAACCAACACTTAAGAAACATATATACCTCCCTCATACATTCACACCTTAAGTACATGAATATAATATGGGGAAATTGTACACAGGAAGCTATAAGGGGACTAGAAGTACACCAAAAGAGAGTTTTAAAAATTATGTATGGATTTGATTTACTAAAACCATCTGTGGAAGTTTTTCAGGACACAAACATATTACCAGTACAATGCCAGATTAAATACTCTCAAGCTTTATTCGTGTTCAGGTATAAAAAATATATGATTTTGCATTTAAGCCCCAAATTTAATGAATCGAACTAGCACGACACGTTAGCCTCTAAGCTAGCTTTCTTCGTAAGAGCAGCAGCCATCTTGCGCAAGCACCTTTAAGGAGTCTCATAAGGAGTCGTGTATAGCCGCCATCTTGCGTCCGCCATCTTGCGCAAGCATCCTTAGGGCATCTCTAGCCATCTTGTGCAAAGGACCCTTAAGCCGCCTCATAAGAGCAACCGCCATCTTGCGCAAGCATCCCTAGGGAGTCTCATAAGGTGACTTGTATAACCGTCATCTTGCGCAAGCATCCCAAGGGCTTCTCATAAGAACCTATGTATAGCAACCATCTTGCATAAGCACCTTTAAGGAGTCATGTATAGCCACCATCTTGTGCAATTAGCGTCGAGAGATGGCTGATGTAGAATTTTTCTTTTAAATTATCCGCCACCATATTTAAAAGGTATGTACCTAAAGAGTGTAGCACTGAGCGCTATAGATTAAAGATGACGGATGACAGCTGACAAAGAGCGCGTGAGTTTGTTTACTAAACAAGAGCACGTGGAATTTTTCAATTTGCCGCCACCACATTTCAAAGGTATCTAGCTAAAGATGGCAGCACGGTGCTCTCTTGATTAAAGATGGCGGATGACAGCTAACAGAACTTTTCAAATTGCCCGCTACTACATGTCATAAAGAGGGTAGCACGGTGCTCTGTAGATTAAAAATCGCGGATGACAGCTGACGAAATAGCCCGCATGATAGCAGCACAATGCTCTATTGATTAAAGGTGGCGGATGACAGCTGTCAAAAAAGTACGTGGCTTTGTTTCCAAACAAGAGCACATAGAATTTTTCAAATTGCCGCCACCACATTTCAAAGGTATCTAGCAAAAGAGTGCAGCGCTGTGGTTTGTGATGCAAGATGGCGGATGACAGCTGTCAGAAAATGCACGAGAGTTTGTAAAGCACGTGGAATTTGCCACCGCCACAAAGAGGGCAGCACGGTGCTCTCTCGATTAAAGATGGCTGCTGTCACGTAGAATTGTCTGCCACCACAGGTATCTAGCTAAAGAGGGCAGCACTGAGGTTTGTGATGCAAGATGGCGGATGACAGCTGTCAGAAAAAAGCACGAAAGTTTGTAAAGCACGTGGAATTTGCCACCGCTACAAAGAGGGCAGCACGGTGCTCTCTTGATTAAATATGGCTGCTGTCACGTAGAATTGTCTGCCACCACAGGTATCTAGCTAAAGAGGGCACCACGGTGCTCTCTGGATTAAAGATGGCTGCTGTCAAAAAGCATTTTTCAAATTATCCGCCACCACATTTCAAAGGTAAGTAGCTAAAGAGGTCAGCATTGTGTTCTATAGATTAAAGATGGCGGATGACAGCTGTCAAAAAAGCACGTGGATTTGTTTACCGATTCAAACCTCGCGCTAGTGAGGTTAAGTTGGTAGCACTAAGGTTTAGGGCCGTTAAGACAGCAGCACTGCGGATGACAGGTGACGAATTTGCATCTACTACGATAAAGAGGGCAGCACGGTGCTCTCTGGATTAAAGATGGCGGATGACAGCTGCACGTGGCTTTGTTTACCGATTCAAATCTCGCACTAGTCAGGTTAAGTTGGTAACACTAAGGTTTAGGCCCGTCAAGATGGCAGTACTGAGGTTTGCGATACGTTGTTGTCTGTCAAAAAGCACGTGGCCGTCAAAAACACGTGGCTTTTTTTAAAAATTCAAATTTCCCGCGGGAGGTGGTGGAGGCCTCTGGCTGTGGTGGAGGTGGAGAAGGCCTCTGGGAGCCCGAGGTAGAGGTGGCCGCAGAACCATCCAATTATACTACTTACTTCGGACAGCTCCTGTAATACATGCGTCATGCAATTAGCTATATCTGTGTCTCTAAATAACCGAAATAAAATGACGAAGTAAGTATTTAACTCTGAATTTAGATAAATTTGTCAATCTAATTCCCCTAGCATATATTCATAAAGAAAAATCGGAATATCCTACACTAAATTAAGCATGCATGAATAAACAACAACTAATCCTAACAAATCCCTCATTATCCCAACTATCTAGTCGTAAATCAGAATGAAGATGAAAAGTGCATGCATTATTCTCATATTCCTATTTACAACACCATTAAATTGAATCAAACACATGCCGTCAGGCTTACTTTAATAAAAACCCTGTCTAAACTCCCCTAGTGTCTTATCATAATTCATATAACATGCCATAATAAATACATGCGTCTTAACTTAGCCTGGCAACTCTCGGGAAACATGGTAGCAGTTTACATCCCTGCTGTATGAAAAAATTACACCATGACGATCACAGTTTCAACACGTTCAGATGCACTTCCTTCTTCCACATGCGAAGCCATCTTCTTCCTGAAAAGTTATTTACACTGGAACACAAAATCTTGGGATGAAAATCTCTTCACCACTCAATGCAATACGTGCCGATCAACTCTTATTGACCAAATCAGCCAAACACACTGACTCCTCAATAATTATAACTCCAATTTAAAGGGTATACACAGTTTAATTGCGGCACGCGGTACGCTACGATTGTTCCTCACGAACACGACCGACACGAATGTGTGATACAATTACACGTGTCTCCTGCACTTGTTACACTGCGGCTAATGATCTCCGTCTATGTTGAAATTCTGTGCAATAATCTAATATGCAGTTTTCTCTGGAACAATTATATCTTCCAGCTACACGACTGAAACACTTGTTTGAAATAATATAATATTACTGATATAACACTCCTGCACTGTCTAAGCAGTCCGATCAAAATACACTTCCACACCCTCCAAATAATCCTATCAGAGTCATGTCTACAGTCTCCAAGTTATTCTCACAGAGTGACGTCTACAGTCTCCAAGTGATTCTAACAGAGCGACGCTCTTCCGAGCTTGGGTTACTGAGGAAGCTTCGGTAACGCCGTTGCGATTCTGGGGTTCCCGGTTGTCTAAACCAACCACCAATCAGAAAGCTTGCTATGTCTGATGACACAATATAAATTACAATACATTTGTGAAACACAGCTCAAATAATCGCAAATCTTTTCCTCTAATTATAATATCATATTTCTGAATTTATATCACTTCTAGATCTGTGGAAAACCAACGAATGACAGAAATTAACATGAGCTACTGTACACGTTTGCCAGCCTGGAACTGAGACTTGGCGCGATGTCGACTCCATGGTTGCCGATTCCTTACATTCTTTTTGGTTGAAAATAATGCTTATTCAGCATCTAGTGCACGTGCCGAATCTTGCCCACGCTTGGTTACGCCAACCTATTCTCACGGTCAGAAGGAAGTGTTAACCAACTTCCAGCGACATGATGCCTCCATAGACATCCGGTCTCAGCTATCTAGGATTCAATACTTTAACTTTTCTGACTGTAACTTGTATGAATAAAATTAATATATTTTGTCAAATAATACTCTAAATATTTCATATGGGCCGACTGGATAAGGCTCAATATATCTACTAAATTAGTTAAATCTATTCCCTTCTTTGCAATACTTCTACAGTTCAACACCAACATTTTTATGTTATCCCATGTTCATTATAAATATTATAACAGAAAGAGAGCAGTAGTTCGTAAAATTATGGACGCAGATAACATAATAAATTGCCTAATTCCACTGAGTGAAATATAGGATTGTTTTCAGAATATATTTGGCTCTTCTAATGAAAATATCAGAGAAGTCTGTGCAGCTAATGACATGAAGGAACATATTTTTGAAAATTCCGCGAAGTTCAAAGAAGCAATAAAGCATGTCTTTGGACACTTCTGCCGGATCACATCGTGTACAGTTAAGAATGATCAGAGAGCTCCATCTTTATTACACTGACTGACAGAGCAAATGCAACACCAAGAAGGAGTGGTCAAAACTTTATGCCATTTGCAGGGTAGACTGACGTCACTGAGGTATGCTCATGATGTGAAATGCGCCGCTGTGCTGCGCACGTACCGAACGATAAATGGGACACGGCGTTGGCGAATGGCCCACTTCGTACCGTGATTTCTCAGCCGACAGTCATTGTAGAACGTGTTGTCGTGTGCCACAGGACACGTGTATAGCTAAGAATGCCTGGCCGCCGTCAACGGAGGCATTTCCAGCAGACAGACGACTTTACGAGGGGTATGGTGATCGGGCTGAGAAGGGCAGGTTGGTCGCTTCGTCAAATCGCAACCGATACCCATAGGGATGTGTCCACGGTGCAGCGCCTGTGGCGAAGATGGTTGGCGCAGGGACATGTGGCACGTGCGAGGGGTCCAGGCGCAGCCCGAGTGACGTCAGCACGCGAGGATCGGCGCATACGCCGCCAAGCGGTGGCAGCCCCGCACGCCACGTCAACCGCCATTCTTCAGCATGTGCAAGACACCCTGGCTGTTCCAATATCGACCAGAACAATTTCCCGCCGATTGGTTGAAGGAGGCCTGCACTCCCGGCGTCCGCTCAGAAGACTACCATTGACTCCACAGCATAGACGTGCACGCCTGGCATGGTGCCGGGCTAGAGCGACTTGGATGAGGGAATGGCGGAACGTCGTGTTCTCCGATGAGTCACGCTTCTGTTCTGTCAGTGATAGTCACCGCAGACGAGTGTGGCGTCGGCGTGGAGAAAGGTCAAATCCGGCAGTAACTGTGGAGCGCCCTACCGCTAGACAACGCGGCATCATGGTTTGGGGCGCTATTGCGTATGATTCCACGTCACCTCTAATGCGTATTCAAGGCTCGTTAAATGCCCACCGCTACGTGCAGCATGTGCTGCGTCCGGTGGCACTCCCGTACCTTCAGGGGCTGCCCAATGCTCTGTTTCAGCAGGATAATGCCCGCCCACACACTGCTCGCATCTCCCAACAGGCTCTACGAGGTGTACAGATGCTTCCGTGGCCAGCGTATTCTCCGGATCTCTCACCAATCGAACACGTGTGGGATCTCATTGGACGCCGTTTGCAAACTCTGCCCCAGCCTCGTACGGACGACCAACTGTGGCAAATGGTTGACAGAGAATGGAGAACCATCCCTCAGGACACAATCCGCACTCTTATTGACTCTGTACCTCGACGTGTTTCTGCGTGCATCGCCGCTCGCGGTGGTCCTACATCCTACTGAGTCGATGCCGTGCGCATTGTGTAACCTGCATATCGGTTTGAAATTAACATCAATTATTCGTCCGTGCCGTCTCTGTTTTTTCCCCAACTTTCATCCCTTTCGAACCACTCCTTCTTGGTGTTGCATTTGCTCTGTCAGTCAGTGTATATTGTTTACGCACCATGTACTGGAAATGGTTAGACAAGGTCGAACAGTTCTAATTTACAGTGGAAAAGGACATGCCAAAACCTTATCTTACTGGCCTCCTATAAAAATCGATTCCATAATTGAACGAGTTTTAGATCTCGTAATGAATGATCAATACACCTGAATACGAACCAGTGTGAACTTTTTTTCTAGTTTAGCAGGATGCCGTATAAATTCAAGATTGATTTCTGGCTGTCTTAAAAGTGCTGTAAAATGCTTAAAAAGACTGTGTTGTGGTATTTATAGAATTTACTCATGCATTTGATAACATAGATCATGCGCATATTGAAAATTGTCTTATTGCACAAGGAGTATCATACTTTCTTAGAAATGAAATTAGAGCTCTCCTTGCAGAAAATATTATTCTGATAAAGAGAGGAAGCCATACATCCAAACGAATAGCTGTTCGATGTAG
Source organism: Anabrus simplex (assembly GCF_040414725.1). Classification (NCBI taxonomy): domain Eukaryota; kingdom Metazoa; phylum Arthropoda; class Insecta; order Orthoptera; family Tettigoniidae; genus Anabrus; species Anabrus simplex. The sequence continues at coordinate 96,665,020 of NC_090270.1, read as the reverse complement.
ACTGCCGAGAGTGGACCAGGGTTATCCACATTATTCAATCTGGCTATAAACTTCATTTACAATGAAATCTGTGATCCAAGCTTTGCTATTCAACATGGCCCCATTTTGAATGGCACAGCCTGTATGTCTCACATATCTTGCAGATGATCGAGCTGTGACTGCCTTCGCCATCAGTTCAGCTATTTGGGTAATCGACGCATCACAAAATTATTTTCATCTTAAAGCCTAGAACTTAATGCCAGCAGAAGTTCAGCAATATCAATAAATCACAGCATGCTAGCCTAGTACATTGGAATATATATCCTGGTTCGGGACAGCGGAACAATTAATTATCTGGGTAGTTATTGTTTAATAAAGATGCGCTCATACCATTTTGTGAAATCTTGGAAATGTTATCAAAATCACCGCTATTAAACCTGAATCAAAACTTTAATGTTATCAACTACCATATATCTTTCCTTCCCTAGTTTACTCACTACGGACAACCTCATTATCCAAATTCTTCTGTATATCCCTGAGGGCCTGGTTATCATCACACGGCAAACTGCCAAGGAAATTGTGGGACTTTAAGATAGAACTACTAGTAGTATGTCATATGCGCCACAAAATATAAGCGGACTCGGCTTGATGAATTGTAAATGGGAAACTCCGCTACAATGCCTTTCAGTACCTAACAACATTTGAAAATGTAACCATCAGCGTTTCATGCTAGCTTTTAGTTATGATAATGAAATCAAGATATGCCGCATTGGGAGTTAATACCACAGTTTATAAATCAGCTGATAATTTTGCCGAATGTTAAGAACAAAATCAGTTTAAGGCCCCATACACAATTCAACCGTAACCGTAGCCTTAAGGACGTAACGTAACCTAAAATTAATGTAACATTTGTGGTATTCACAATGCATGAACGTAAAGAGTACACAGCAGCCAATCAATACACTGCCATGTTATTTAGCACGGAAGTTGGGTTTTGGGCTATCTCACAGTTTATATTTTAATACCTCGATGGAATCAAACAATGTGGTAGCGGAATTCATATTAGGTACTTCAAACATCTCTTGGTTTGCTTCTGGGAGCTGTGTACATGAAAAGGTGAACTAAACAACGGTGCGGAAAATGGCTTTATCACTTGAATCAAAGAAGGTTATCTCAGGACGATTTCGGTAATCTACTGTAAGAAATGTCCCTCATCAGTTCGTTTGATACATGCGGATGAGAACTGAACTGTTTGATGATATCTTACAATTTGTTTCCCCTTTCCTAATAAAAATAAGTGTAAGGTCTCCTTTACCGACACATATGCGCCTAGCTATCACACTCCGATGAGATGTTTGGATGATATCTTTTTCGCTAACTAGTAGCAAATACTTTAATACACCAATACCGGACAGCTCTATCTCAACAGCATTGAGTCGAGTGCGAACAGCGATGGTGGTGACATCTACCGTGTTGGTGTGAACTGCATACTCGTCTATGCTACAGCTGAGAGGAATGCACTACACTCATTGGAAATATTTTTGTTAAAATAATAAATTGAATAATCATAATAATTAAGAATGACATTTTAAACGGAGCATTATGTTACCCGTGCCTTTCGCTATGTCTTGAAAATTAAAAGCAGCATTTGTTTGAGGATCCAACAATCCTCTGGGGGAAATATATAACAACTACCTACTCTCTCCAGTTTTTCTAGCCTGGCGAAGGGCGTTGTATGGACTTAGCCTAGTTTTGCTGCCGGATGCCTTTCCTACCACCAATCGTATGTGGAGGGATATATATTCACAACCTCGTGTTTCTGTGGTCGTTTCTCGTGTGATGTGTTGTATATATTTGAAGATGCGTATGAGTACGAACACAAACCCGTAGCCCCCGATCTACAGGAATTAACAGACGCGAATAAAATCTCCGAATCAGCCGGGAATCGTACCAGGGTCCTCTGAACCGAAGGCCAGTACGCTGACCTTTCCGTGGTGGTGATTATTTTTTAAGAGGAAGTGCAACTGGCCAGCCATCCTCTATTAACACTAATCAGAAGGGAAATGGAAGAGATCCAACACTCCGAAGAATGAAGGTATCATAAAAACGGGGGGCACGAAGCGCTAACCATTCAGCCAAAGCGCCAGAGCTGGCAGATAACTTAACAACATCCATGATTTATTACAATTTTGGGAAAGAGAAGCTGTAATTGAGGAGTTGGATGCAATAACAGCGTAAGTAGACTTACGTTATTTTGTGAAACAGAAGGTTGAAGTTTATAAATGTTCTGAGTTAAAAGTAATATTAGGAATCAACCTGAATTTCATTTAAGGACAATTAAAAGAGCCAGGAAATGTATTTCCCAAAGAATTTTATTGATCTGATAGCTAATAAGAAAAACAGAGTTATTTAAAGTTTCATTTTATACGCTGTTATTGCATGAAGAGCAGGAAAATTATATTCTGCCATACACCAGTATTGATCAGGGAGTTAGGAAAGCATGACCGCCCACTATAGAGGAACAAATGTGGCAGTTTATCCCACCTCAGTTCTCCAAAATGTCTAAACTTACTAAAATTAAGAACAAATTCCTAAAAAAAACAAATATTTGTCAACTAAGAAAGGTTTATTCGTTATTTAATATTCACCTTTTTGTTCTTTTTGCGCAAAGGGTCGAGAGTATTTTCTTACAGTGCTCTCTCCAACTGTGGTATTAGGCTACGGTAATTTCCCCACCACCACCAATTAGTTGAAATATTATAAAATTAGTAACATTCCTTTCTGAACAACTTTTATTCCTATTTACATTTACAAAATGATTCTCTAACCTAAAAGAAAAGGAACAAAAAACAGATCACAAAGTATATAACTGGGATTTAGACGTTGTGTGTCTTAATTGTTTGAAATACTCAAATGCATCACTGATCAAAATCAGGATGATTCATCTTCACATGCTGCATTAGCAGACTCTAGGGAATCGTTACACTCAGACATGACTTTCACATACCACTCAACATTTTCAGTTTTTTTAAGTATTTCATTAGTGAAATAACATCAACCCTTTTGTCTGCTTTTATGCCACACTTTCTTACATCATGTAGCCTCAAATCATTAAAACTGAGAAAGCTATCACTCCTCTTTAAGAAGGTAAATGGCACATAGTTAGGAGTGTAGAACTATGACTCTGATACAACACCATTATGGTAATAAAGTCACACAAACTTCTGTATCATGAATCTGTTGCTTTTACCAGAGTACATTCTTAGAAACATAGGTCAAAGTGCAGATACCAGTCTTTTATGAAATGTGACGCCACAAAACCTTCTCTTCCACTCGGTGACAACTTCTCCAGCCAGAGAACTGGCGGCAACTGAACGTGCCACTCATGAAGCATGCATCATGCAATAACAGCGTAGCGCATGGTACCAGTTTTAGTGAGCTCCTGACATCTAGCGGCATCCTAGAGAACTAAGACCTGAACTGGGTTGTAGTGAAGGGACTAGGAAATCTGAAAACAGTATTCATGCAATAACAGCGTAAGTAGACTTACGCTGTTATTGCATCTAACTCCTCAATTAAGGAACAGGAGTTCTGATCCATTATTTTGACTTCTTCTTCTTCTTCTTCGATACGACCGATCTTCCCGAATGCTATAGGAGAACTCAGCTCACGCTGCTCTCTCCTTTTTGCTGTACTTTGAATTTTCTGTTTTACCTCTGAAGACAGAAATACATAATATCTATAATACATTGGGGTTAAGGTGAGTGAACTAGGATGTTCTTGACAAGGAAGAAGTGTTCAGAATTTCCTAAAGTCTCTTTCACAAATTTATGCATGAGCATTACCATACACACGTTTTGAAATTAGTTGGACTGGTGCTCAAGCCTATGCCTGTAATACACTGAAATAATTGTCTTGCCCGCTTCTGTGGTGTAGTGGTTCATGTCATTAGCTAATACCCCCGGAGGCCCGGGTTCGATTCCAGGCTCTGCCACGAAAATGAAAAGTGGTACGAGGGCTGGAACGGGGTCCTCTCAGCCTCGGGAGGTCAACTGAATAGAGGTGGGTTCGATTCCCACCTCAGCCATCCTGGAAGTGGCCATCCTTCTCCAGGCAAATGCCGGGATGGTACCTAACTTAAGGCCACGGCCGCTTCCTTCCCTCTTCCTTGTCTATCCCTTCCAATCTCCCTATGACCCCGCAAGACCCCTGTTCAGCATAGCAGGTGAGGCCGCCTGGGCGAGGTACTGGTCATCCTCCCCAGTTGTATCCCCTGACCCAGATTATGAAGCTCCAGGACACTGCCCTTGAGGCGGTAGAGGTGGGATCCATGGCTGAGTCCGAGGGAAGAACCGACCATGGAGGGTACAGATAAAGAAGAAGAATTTTCTTACGCCGGACTGAGTGGCTCAGACGGTTGATGCGATGGCCTTCTGATCCAAATTTGGCAGGTTCGATCCTGGCTCAGTCCGGTGGTATTTGAAGGTGCTCAAATACGTCAGCCTCGTGTAGGTAGATTTACTGGCATGTAAAAGTATTCCTGGGTACTATATTCCGGCACCTCGGCGTCTCCGAAAACCGTAAAAGTACTTAGTGGGACGTAAAGAAAATTATTATTATTATTATTTTCTTACAGTAAAAAAATGACTGGATTCGAAACTCATGGCCTTCAATTTTCAATTTCAAGACTACCGCGATAACCATTACGCTACAGGCCCACAAGTTTTCGTTTGTGAAATTTATGGTACTGTTTAACAATGTGGACCCTCAAGTTTGAGTATACTAGAGTTCCATATATGTTATTATTATTGTTGTACGTCCCACTAACATTTCAGGAGAGTATTTGATTGATTTTCTTAATATAAGGGTCATAGAATGTAACCTCAACACAGGTGCGAGGTAATAACTTTTTAATACTTGTTGTCCTTATCAGTTCCCATGCCCATTAGCTTGTGGGTAATTTGTTCAGCGCATAACACTTTTCTTGGTATATAACTGCAATATAAGATTATTTAGTGACAAACACTGATACATTGTAAACAACACGGCAGTGCGCCAAGAATCATACAGATGACAATATGTTATTGAAGAGTTGGTCCACCAAGCCATGTAGGTAGCAGCACTATCGACTTTCTCACTGAAAACAGCAAGCTGTCCGGTATTATCATATTAAAGTATTTGCTAGTAGTCTGTCATAATGTTAAGAAATATACAGGGACACTGTTTTATCTATGACAGGGATTGTCTCTCGCCCGGTCATCAGCGCGCGAGATTGTTTCCCGCCATTTACCGTCAGATTTCAATGCTACAGCATTTTTATTTCCACGTATCCTCTTTCGGCACAGCGTCTTTGTAATTATTTTTCCTTTCATCATACATACCCACAAAGATTATTTTGAAAGATAATTACAAGTGTTTCGTCAAAAAAGTCATTATATCGCGCACAAAATACAACGTTTATGTCCGCTCTGATTGGCTGGTTCTTAAACCTAACGTAACATTAACCACAAGAGCTTGGAGTTTGCAATCCCTTAATTATACGGACTCGCTGTTAAGTTTATGCTGGCGCATTGTGAATGGTTGCATCAGATAACATGGCCGCAAACTTCTAAGTTAACGTTAATTTTAAGTTTACGTTACGTTATGTTTGCATTGTGAGTGGAGCTTAAGATTGGTAGTAATGCCATGGAAAGAAATGAGAGTGTCACATTTCAAGGAATACCCGACAGCCAGTAATTTCATCTCTGAAAATATCCACCTAACTTCATCTGAAAAGAACAACACTTCTGAAACTCAAATGCAACTATGTCAATCTTCGTGGCGTTCCTGGTACTGTCAAGGAAGTGATCGGGCCATCCCTTCGTAAAATAGGCATGACGAGGAAAGAATCACTGCGTCATATACTCGGGTCTTGCCCCTTCAATTCACTACTATATATTATACAAGATGTACCATAAAGTAAAACACTTACCGGTACTCGCCAATCTAGTAGTTATCCCAAAAGATGGCAAGTGCAAATACTTAGGTGTGAGATTTGAAAGTAATTTAAACTGGAAGGGTCATGTTGATGACATTGTTGGGAAAGCATACAGATCGTTACATGTCATAATGAGACTACTTAAAGGATGCAACAAAGAATTAAAAGAAAAAAGTTACTTAAGTATGGTTCGTCCATTATTGGAATATGCAAACAGTGTTTGGGATCCTCACCAAGAATACCTAATAAAAGAACTAGATGGTGTGCAGAGGAAAGCAGCAAGATTTGTAACAGGGGATTTCAGGAGAAAGAGTAGTGTATCAGAAATGTTAAAGGAACTTGGGTGGGAAACTTTATGTAAGAGAAGGGAGAAAACTAGACTTATAGGATTATATAGAGCCTATACAGGAGAAGAAGCATGGGGAGATATCCGTGAGAGGCTTCGGTTGGAAAATAATTATATTGGTAGAACTGACCACAAGTACAAAATTAGAAGGAATTTTAGCAGAAGCGATTGGGGTGAATTTTCTTTCATTGGGAAGGGCGTGAAGGAGTGGAACAGTTTACCAGGGGTAGTGTTTGATCCTTTTCCAAAATCTGTACAGATATTCAAGAAGAGAATAAACAACAACAGAGATAATAAATTAAATGTTAGAGGGCATTCGACCAGTGCAGGATATTGTAAATAATAAATGTGTGTGATTAAATTAATTCCATCCCCTGGTCTAAGGAGTTTGGACAGCCCAAGTAGGGGACTGCCTGTAGGGGTGAAGTACAGTGGGGACTTCGAGGGCCCTGGGACCGCTACGGTAGCTGTGAAGGCCCTTCAGGAACTCTGAAAAGTGGTGGCAAAAGGGGCTCTGGTTAAGACGCAGCAGGTCGTTATGCTACTTAGGTTCCAAAATGGGTAAAATATAAATATGTAAATAAATTCAGTGTTAATTTTAATCTTATACCAGTTGTATAGTATTCTTCTTCTTCTTCTTCTTCTTTTATGACCACATAGGATCACTTTAGTCAGTCCGTCGTTCAGGTCTCTTTGAAGGGATTGTTCGGGCTTTGCGGTCCTCCCAGTACTTCTTCAGACGCTCCGATCTTCGTGCCCTTTCCTCAGTTGAAAATGTGCGTGTTGTTGGTTTGTTTTGTGTAAGGGTAAAGCGGAGGTTTGTATTCTTGAGTTTTGTATTCAATTTTATCTTATTTTTGGTGTCTTCTGTTGTAAGGCCTATTTCCTTCAGATCCTCTCTTACTTCTCTGATCCATTTACATCCTGTTGTGGTATTTTTTGAGACGAGATTGTGTTGTACTAGTTGTTTCAGAAGTCTCGAGTCCTGCATCCTCATGATATGTATTATTAGAAGTAATTTCACATACCGTACTGTATATGAGTTGACTATGTTTGTAAGATATTATAAGTAGAATTTTGTAAACAATATAAATTTATTAAGGATGATGTGTGTGTTTAATAGAAAAAAATTATTAGCGTAAATTGTATAATATTGTATTCTAGGAACATTTTCTTCGTCTCCTGTTAATTTAAAATTTAGTGCTTGACAATAATGTATTTTAGTGTACCATTTGCCACCGAGGTAGACACCTCATTTGCAAATAAAGAGATTTTGATCTATTGAGCAAGAAGGGATATGATTGCTTTGAAAAGGTTCACGCTTTAGAACACTCAGAAGCTGGACATGGCAGCCTCCAAAAAGAATTCCGACACAGCCGTCATTATAGATCCTACAATCAGGTATGAATTAAAGGCCGTCGACCAAGCAGAGGATGTTGGTCTGAAGAATAGAACAACCGGCTCGTCCTATATGGCCCCCACTGAACATCAGTAAGACCGAATACCTGGAAACTACAGGTAATCCAAGTGATGGCACCACGCAAGTCCGGGGTGAAAGCTTAGCTAGAACAGACAGCTTCAGATAAAGGCAACTTAAATGCGGTTGAGGGATGTCAATGGCGTACTTTGTGATGAAGGAATCGAACAATAGTACGTCCAGTTGCGCTACATGGGGCTGAATGCCGACCGTCCAACAAAAGCACAGAACGCCAATTTCATGCTATGGAGATGCGAATGCTGCACTGATCGATGGATATCTCCTTACTCCACATGAGGAATGAAAGAATTCGTCAGCAAATGTGCATCACGCCAAATATGGAGAAAATGCGGGGAAGGCCCCTCCAATAGTATTGCCATGTTCTACGTTCAGCACCAGGCACAGTGGTCAACTTCAACTTCCACCTTGCTGTCAGAGGTTTACGCCCACTTGGACGACAAAAAAAGCGCTGGCTAGATGCGGTAAAAGACGGTATGCGGGCCATAGGCTTGAGAAAGGACTTCCATGACGATGCAAAATGGAGTTTGAGGACTCGAAGGACGGACCCTACACTTGTGGGACAACGCCAAGAAGTGATTGATGCTGTTTCTTCATAGTTTCTTGTGCTTGTGTCATCTTCATGTCCATTTTGCATTTTCGCTCCCTGGAAGGATGTAAAATCGTTTGGTATATTCTTCATCTTGAAGATTAACACACACACACACACACACACACACACACACACATGACCTCACTATGGAAGACCACGTGCGTACAAGCATAATATACTACACAGTGTACAGGGTTTCTTCTCGTTCGACGCCTTTTTTATGCGGATGCCACCTTCTACCGCCACATCACTTCTCTGTTGAAGTGTCGAGAACCTCAACTCAGCTGAATGAGTCTCTTAAAAGTGTCTTTGTACTAGATCTGAAAACCACACAGAACACATACATTAATTTACAATAATGCCCAACTTCAGAAAAATGAATAACGTCCCAGCGTCCGTGGCAGTGGCGGCTGGTTCTTAAGGTCACAGGGTCACGTACCTTCTCATTAAATATAAATATTTAAATATTGTCTTCTCAATATATTATACACAGGATACAGGTTTCAAGTACATAAGAAAGGTGACTGCGATATCTAGCTTCCGGATAGAGCGTATAATCGTATATATCTTGGAGAAGGGGCCTGCTGAAATGAGAGGGGTTCAGTAACAAGCAAACTGTGACCAAGAAAGGTAGCAGATAGTTCTCTGATATAAAGAAACGTACACTGGCTTGTATTTCCGAATGTGCTATTGTTGAAAATAATACTCTAACCATACAAATGTCTACTGTGGGCAGAGAAAGGTGTTTCTCTTTGTTAAATGGAATAAAACATTTCTGAGAAGTGAAATGACAACTGAGAGGTAAAAGTGTGCTGGCTGTGACCGACAGATTTGCTACAGCTAAAGAAACGAGGGTGGGTCTGACATAAGTATTAATGATAAGGTAAGTCTAGGTGTGTTTTGACATATTTTCTTTTAATGTTTTTATTTGTAATGTAAATACCTGTATTTTAGATTTACATTATTCGTGTCTGTATTTAAACCATAACGCGACCTTCCCATATGAAACTTAAAGTACCACCACCGGTTCCTGCATGAAGTAATTTGAGTTATATAAACAATATAGCCACTGTACAACTCCAACGTTCCTAATTTTATGTAACAGCGTATGGCAAATGTACATCTTTCTCGTATGAATTTTCCTAATATTTAAGACGTGTGCTACCTCGACGTTCCCGTTGAAAAATGCGCTGCACGATACTTGGTATAACAAATTTGGAAAACAAATAATGTGGTGTTAATTGTTTGATTTAGATTTTTGTCTAAAAGGTTAGGCACTCGCTTATCGTTACAATAAGATCAACAGGATCAGAACAGGTTTATTTAGGACTTAAGGTCGTGCCAAAATAAAATAATAATAATTGATATTCAAAATCGAGATAAGCTCGTTTTGTATGGCTAAATCAACTGAAATGTTGATGAAATAGCTAAATGTTATTTAAGTACGTTACTAGTAGCAAATACAGTAGAGACAATACACGACACTGAGCGAGATATCGAGGGACAGCTATTGGAGATCACTCTAGCGGATAGACCTGAACAGTACTCATTCTCTCATAAGAGTACGTGTATTTTTGTGTGAAGTTTTTGGTGTTATTTATGCGTTTTCAGTGAGTTGACGTAATTAAATAGTAGCGTGTATCATTCCTTGATATCTCCTCTTAACATGAGTGGAAAGGTATGTGCTGTGTTTGGCTGCAGTAATTACGAAGTAGAGAAAAATGCGCGGTCGTTCTTCAGGTTCCCTCGTGACAAGAACATGTAAGTAATATTGTGTTTGCATATATATTCTTCCAGTGACAGAGATTTTTATACTACTTCATAATCTTCTGAACTGCTCGACCCATATTTTAACTGGCATAAAATGTAATACGCATATTTTATTGTATAGTGCAGCAGTTAACCTTCAATACCGATGTGTTGTTGTAGGTGTGATCTGTGGGTTTTGAAATGTCACAGAAGTGATTTGGATAAGGTGTACAAGAAAGAAGGGACGTTACGCTTATATAAGAATGATAAGGTCTGTTCAGATCATTTCCAGGCCAGCAACTTTAAAAGTCCTCGACTATACAGCCAAGGGCATGTTACATTTTTACTCTAATTGTACGTAAATATTCCTCAAAGCATCACTATCGACAAAATTTTCATACTTTTCTTTCTTTAATCCCTCTTCTCAGATTAAAGCCGGAATTTTATAGATTTTCTTTCTGTTAGTAGGCTTCATGTTAATAGAAAAATTGTCCAGCTTTTAAATTGCATCATGTGTGTAAGGAATGTGCCGATATTTTTATTAACAAGTGTCTTAATGTGATCATACAATTTTTTTAAATGAGAAAAAAGACAAATCCCACCGCAAAATTTCAGGCAAGAATGCTAAAGCTAAAAAAGTAATGCATAAATGAAAGCCATTTCACAGCAGCCCATTTCCTATCTTGTTTATGTGTCTAATTTCAGTCTTTGAATAATAACCTTTTAAATAATTCTTCATTCATTTATCCAGAATTGCTTTAGCAACTTCGAAGTTAATATCTCAATACCACTTTCTTTCTAGACGTAATTTATTTATCCATTTCCGTATATACATTTCCATTGATATTTGAATTTAGCGCGATTTGTTCAGGTCAAGTCACTAGGAGCGCCACCGTCGAATTGTCTCCCATTTTAGCAAGGCGAAATCCGTAAGTGTTGCGTATTGTCTCTACTGTATTTGCTAGTAGGCATTTTTAGAAAACGTAAAACCATCTTAAAATAATTTTTTTTTTTGCTATTTGCTTTACGTCGCACCGACAAAGAGAGGTCTTTTGGCGATGATGGGATAGGAAAAGCTTAGGAATGGGAAGGTAGCGGCCGTGGCCTTAATTAAGGTACAGCCCCATCATTTGCCTGGTGTGGAAATGGGAAACCACGGAAAACCATCTTCAGGGCTGACGACAGTGGGGTTCGAACCCATTATCTCCCGGATGCAAGCTCACAGCTGCGCGACCCTAACCGCACGGCCAACTCGCCCGCTAAAGGACAATTTGAAGTATTCAGAACAAAGATTAAAATTTAACTACGCTTAAAGTCCAAATTGTCTTCATATAAGATAAATAAGTTATTAATTCAACAGTAGAGAAAACTTCGATAAAATCTGAAGATTTTCTTTCTCGATTTCATATCAGTCAAGTTATCAATCACTTTATCAACGTTAATCTGTCATGTCCCTTCACTTTCTGTTGGAAGAAGGGCCAAATCACTTAGGTGTTCTTGAATCATAGATGGGTGGTGATGGTGATTATTGTTTTAAGAGGAAGTATAACTAGGCAACCATCCAGTGGCGTAGGTAGCCCGAAAGGGGGGTTAGGTAATATTGGGGGTTCAGAAACCCCATAGAAATTTTATAAAAGGAAAATAATCAGAAACTGACAATAAATAATAAACTAAATGAACATTCAGAGACATAGTTGTAGAACCAACAGATCAGTAGGTAATTCACTTATATCAGTTTTCTTATAATGACATGTCGTGGATGCACCTTCATTGTGTTCTACCATCATTTTGTAACTATAAAAGAAACCATCGGCCGATTCTGGGTACGCTACTGCATAGAACCACTGTCCCACCAGTTTATTTGTTTTTCTTTTACCAAGAGATACCTTCAAAATACCGGTTTGAACAGGAACGCCACCTTTATTGAGGGTCCTCATTCAGTGTTTCTGACTTCAGGGACCCCAGTGATGTGCACCAGTTACACTAGACTAGCTACGCCCCTCGTTATGGAAATCAGGATGTGCAGAAAAACTATGATTCCAAATTTAATTTTCAACTGTCAATGGAAGTGGGTTTATTAGGAATAGTTTGGGGACTAATGGCATGGTTTAAAGTACAGGTCAAGATCTAGTCAGTGAAATTATACATGAATAAAATATAGAAATTGAGAATAAATCGCTGTTCACAAAGCACTTTATTATTCCTATGACAAAGTTAAATATTCCAACTGAACATAAGCTTTCTTGTTCTTCTCTTCCAATTACAAGCTATGTCATAGAAAATATGCTTTCCTGGAGGAGGGGTGCTTCATTTATAAACTTTCAATCTCTAACAAAGCTCTTTGATTAGTAGCAATAATGTCAATCATTTCATTTGTTTTCTCAAAATCCTTGTAAGCTTGTTCTAAGACATGTAATGGAAGCCAGTCATGATATAAAACTAAGAAAATATGAAGCGTTTGTTTTTAATGTCATGTTTTCACTCACTATCATTCTCGCAGAAGGCATTTTAATGAGAGATTGGCAACTTAACCTCTTTTGAATACCACTGTAGGATATTACGATTGTGATAACTAAAAAATAAATAAACACTATTTCAGCCAAGTAATGAAATATTGATTGACGGTAATGAACTGACAAATTTGCCCTGAATCGTACATCTTAGGTACTGAGAAATGAATAATAATAATAATAATAATAATAATAATAATAATAATAATAATAATAATAATAATAATAATAATAATAATAAGTACTGGAAAGTGACAGAAGAAACCAATATCTTAGTAGAATCCATCCCCCTCCTATTCAACACTGATTAAATAGTAAAAAATTGGAATCTAACAGAAACGTTTTAAAGTCAGTGTTCAAATTCATACTAGTAATGAGATCTGATATGGATGCTTTTGTTAGCTGAAGATTCAAATATGTTTTCTAAATCAATTAAATCCCTATATTGCTTAACCAAGTGATCTACGCATGTAACGTATTCTGTTGCTTGAACACTTTGGTGTCATACTGACTAGCTAGTTCTAGAAGAACTTCACGGAATATAACTGGGTTCAAATTTTTACCAAGCTGATTTAAAAAGAACCAGTCACCAAAGCTGATGTTCTGTACAATGGAGTCAATCTCTGATCGCGGCATGTATCGACATTGCGCTAAGAGCAGAAAGACTCTCATTCTTTTATGAACAACAAGAACGGCTCGATAAAACACTGCAACTGCACTAACTATAGCTAGAATGACATACCAAAACCAGAGAAAAACAAATATCTTCTCGTTAACTATATTCAGAGGCAAGACACATAAAGCATCTATCAACTGCAAGGTCCCACTTGGACCAAAGTAATAAAATGTGCATTTGGTCATTTTTGGAAATACTTTGTCCATAGGATTTACATCTTCATCACTAGAGAATAAAGCAACTGAAGGTCCATAGTGTCTGAACATTCCATCCAGGAAAAGATCAAGGAAGTAGATTTGTCCCACCTGAAAATCAAAACAGTATTAAGTTATGTTTTCTAACACAAATAAAAGCATTTGGATTCCAAACTTTTCTATAGACTACTTTTAAAGCACACAATTTTTTTAAAAAAAATGCTGAAATAAAATGAAATGGTTTATAAAATCAAAACTTGTCGATGAAAGACAAAAGACCTGACCAAGCAGTGATGCAACGGTCCCAGGTTTCTTGCTGTACTACTAACTTTTTATAACAAATTTATTTAGACCTATATGTTATTGGTAGTAAGAAGGGTATACCTTTGGCATACTTAAACTTGTTGAACTTTTCAGTTATTGATGCTAAACGCATATATAAACAATCACATTCGTGGAACCGAAATTTCGACGGAACATTTCAAATTGGAAAGAGAACTTTTCGTGAATAGGTAGTGACTTGTTTAACATATTCCAACATTTTACGCTCCAAATCTGAGAAACTTGATCTTGAGAATAAATGAGTTGTGACAGGTTCTATAAATTTTGAGACCAAGTATACCTCGTAGCACTGAACTTTGTTGCCGTTCACGGTCATAGTAACACTTGCAAGTGGGGAAGCATGAAAGTGAACATTTTTGTGATTTTGCCAGCCTCTTAAGGTTGCACTTAAAGAACTAAATTTTTCGTCGCTGGGCAATGGCGACACACCTGAAGATGACTTTTTGTTTGTGGTATACTCGGTATGCTCACACAGTTCGTCTGTCAAATACAGATCACCTTCAATGGGAAACAGGAAAGGGTCTACACCTAATATTTTGCTAATATTATGTTAATATGAGTGGACAGGACATTATATGTATCTGGCAAGTTTGATTCTGGAGTGTCACAGTTGATGATGTTCCCTTGTTAGTGTCTTGACTGTGTTTTTGAAGGTTGTAGATGCTTGCAGATAACCTTATGTTATTGTATGTTTTTACTGTGTTGAGAGCAGGTGAATAAAGTCTCGACTGAGATAGAAGCCTTTAACGTTTTCAAATTCTGTTGTAGAATAGAATACTCTCACTTGGTGGTTCCGGATCACATAAAACCTGGGAGAGAGTATTCATCTATTGTAATCTAATTTTTTTTGATATACAGTATACATTTGACTTTCCTTATTGCTTGCTAAGAAGGAAGCCATATTTTCCAGTGTCGACTTAGTAAAATGTAACATAAAAACTTTCCAGTCTGTCAAACACACAAAATCTCAATATAAATTGTAACACTAGAAACATACCTGTAAAAACAGACACTATAATACAGAGAATGACATGTTTCGTACTACAAGAACATCCTCAGATTCTATCAAATCACTTAAATCATGCGTATATACATACAGTATTGTTTACAGTATTGCACTTCCCCATACCCTCTCCACGGTACAGTATGCTAGATTGTAACATCCAATAGGAAGGATCTACAACGTTCCACTCGCTCCTCTCCTGCTTCTCCTCCCCTCTTCGCGGAACAGTATACTATGCCCAAAACTTTCCACTAGCGTCTCCATGACCACAGTCCTGAAATTGTGTTTGGAGACAACGGACTAAGCTTCGGCAGTCTAGATACGTACAGAAGTTCTTCATTACCGGTATATTACTAAACTTACTTAAAAATCATTATTTGTTAATACTTGTTCATATTATCACCTAACTCTCTATCATTGACAAGTTTATTATTATTAAAAGAATTGCGCACAATATGCATCAGTGTTTAGCATAAGTGCACAATGATTTGTTTCTCTTTTTGCAAAACTGCAAGTGGTATCTGTGACAAATTTCACCACACAGTTCGCATACACATCAGTCACAAGGATCATGGAATCTCTTATTACTGCAGACTACTTGATGGAAACCATGACAAGCAAACCGGGTCACCACATGCCTTAACTCGTAGTTACACTATGTCCACGCCTTATTCGTCATGGCGTCAGTGGCATAAAATTCGCACCAAATGTCACTTCGTTTTAGTTCTCGCTTTCTTAATTCATTTTGGAGGGCAGTCATTGATGGTAGTTGCATAGTATTTCTGATTTCTTGAATTAGATAGTCTTCTTTCGTTAGGACATATACAAGTCTCGATCGAGTGAATTGTGAAACACTGAGTGTTCTCTTAAGAAATGAAGCTTTCACTTTTTCTAGAGTTTCAAGATCACGTACTTTTAAATGGTCCCATATAATTTCTATTCCACATGTCAAAATTGGAATTATTTTCGCTTGAAAAAGTTTTATTGCTGTGGAGACAGACAATTTTTCCGGGCTTGGAATGTCTTTCATGGCCCTAATCGCTGCTGTTACTTTTTCTTTAACATGCATAGAGAAGGTGGTCTGAGTCGTCTGGAGACAAATGCCCAGGTATTTGAATTGGTTCACAATTGCTAATGTGTTTCCTTCTAGGCACAGTTGGTCTTTTAATGCATTCTTTCCTCCTTTCCGAAAAGTCATTTGAACTGTCTTCTTAGAATTAATTGAGAATTTGTTTTCAATTGCCCATTCCGATAGTCTATTGAGTGTATCTTGGACGTTTTGTAGCATTGGCCCTCCTATGACAGTGGCATCGGCATACATGTAAATCACGACGTCCTTATCCATCCCATGGGTGATTCTTGTGGTACATCAGATGTTACTATATTGAATAAGACGGGACTCAAGGGGTCCCCCTGAAGTACACCATTCATTTGCTTTATGGTACTGGATGTAGCAACGCCATCATCTATTATCACTCTTGTGTCAGATAGAATGTTTCTGATTATTATAGTTTTCTCGTCCTATTTGTTGCTCTAATTTCGTGATGAGTATTCCTCTGTCCAGAAAGTCGAAAGCCTTGTTGAAATCTATAAAAACTGCGAAGAACTTTCCTTTTTCCTTCCTTAATATATCATCGATGTCATTCAATAAATTCTTTATTGCATGAAGTGTTGATCTACCCCTTCTAAAACCAAATTGACGGTCTGGGATAGAATTGTCAACCAGGGGCCTATTCCACGAACGAACTTTGCAACTTTTCACTTTGCACTTTTCAGTTCAGATTTTGTTCCACCATCGCTTTTCAGATTTAGCTTGCAAAGTGAAAAGTTACAAATCTTTTCACTTTTCAAGCCTGTTATGATCCTCCATTGGTACAGAAATGCAAAGTGCAAAGAAATGAAGTGAAAAGTTTTCATAAATCTTGCAAAGAGATGATTCCCTTTTCATATGTTAATCAACAAGTATGTACATTAGTTTCTCGGTGTAGAATTTGGTTTAGTGATATAAACACATTACGACGTGAGCTTTTGTTAGCATCAAGTGAGGACAGTGATGAAGAATCCAATAATAGAACGTACAAAGACAGAATTAATTTTCATAACCTCACTTCGACGTAATATCGCGAGTGATTTCATATTATCCCAACAGAGGCTGACTATATTCTTGAAATGATCGGTCATTTATTGAAACATAAAGAAGTAAATTCCTTTCCGAAAAAGAACAAATTCTTATGTTTACATTTTTTAGTAAATGGTGCCCAGCTGTACTGTGTAACAGCAATGCACGGGACATCAAAAACAATTATTTGCAGAACTGTTACCAAAGTCGTAGATGTTATAGTAAATGTAATATTTCCTAACAGTACGTTGGCCTGATAATCCACTTAATATAGCGACGGGATTTCTAATGAAGGGTGAATGTCTCTGTGTGTATATGTGTTGAAGGTACTCTCGTTAACATTTCTGTGTGTCATCATTTGAGAGGTTATCTTTAAAGTTGTCAAAAAAGGATGTCATGTTTCTCCTTGACAACTTCCAGCACAGCCAGCTTCTTATAATAACCTTTCTTTCCCATGATAAAAAACTTTAACGGTACGACAATTATACCGCCAAGTTCGCCGCGAAAAGTAAAGCATTAAAATCACAGAGTATTAGGCGTATACAGTTTGCTCGTGGAATAAACTCGATCGGATCACTCATTCGCAAAGACTTTTCACTTTGCGAAGAAATTGAAAAG
Source organism: Anabrus simplex (assembly GCF_040414725.1). Classification (NCBI taxonomy): domain Eukaryota; kingdom Metazoa; phylum Arthropoda; class Insecta; order Orthoptera; family Tettigoniidae; genus Anabrus; species Anabrus simplex. The sequence continues at coordinate 96,647,420 of NC_090270.1, read as the reverse complement.
TACAGCCTAGTTCATGGTGGAACAGAAAGACTTTGCACTTTGCAAGAATTTAAAAGTGAAAAGTGCAAAGTTGAAAAGTTGCAAAGAATTTTAGTGAAGATTTTAAACAAATACAGTAGAGACAATACACGACACTGAGCGAGATATCGAGGGACAGCTATTGGAGCACACTCTAGCGGATAGACCTGAACGGTACTGATTCTGTCATAAGAGCACGTGTATTTTTGTGTGAAGTTTTTGGTGTTATTTATGCGTTTTCAGTGAGTTGACGTAATTAAATAGTAGCGTGTGTCATTCCTTGATATCTCCTCTCAACATGAGGGGAAAGGTATGTGCTGTGTTTGGCTGCAGTAATTACGAAGTAGAGAAAAATGCGCGGTCGTTCTTCAGGTTCCCTCGTGACAAGAACATGTAAGTAATATATTGCATATATATTCTTCCAGTGACAGAGATTTTTATAGTACTTCATAATCTTCTGACCTGCTCGACCCGTGTTTTAACGGGCTTAAAATATAATACGCATATTTTATTGTATAGTGCAGCAGTTAACCTTCAATACCGATGTGTTGTTGTAGGTGTGATCTGTGGGTTTTGAAATGTCACAGAAGCGATTTGGATAAAGTGTACAAGAAAGAAGGGACGTTACGCTTGTATAAGAATTATAAGATCTGTTCAGATCATTTCCAGGCCAGCGACTTTAAAAATCCTCGACTATACAGCCAAGGGTATGTTACATTTTTACTCTAATTGTACGTAAATATTCCTCAAAGCATCACTATCGACAACATTTTCAAACTTTTCTTTCTTTTATCCCTCTTCTCAGATTAAAGCCGGGATTTTATTAGATTTTCTTTCTGTTAGTAGGCTTCATGTTAAGAGGAAAATTGTCCAGCTATTAAATGTTAATTCATTGCATCATATGTGTAAGGAATGTGCCGATATTTTTATTGACAAATGTCTTAATGTGATGATACATTGTTTTTAAATGAGGAAAAAAGACAAATCCAACCATAAGATTTCAGGCAGGTATGCTAAAGCTAAAAAAGTAATGCATAAATGAAAGATCAAGCCATTTCACAGCAGTCCATTTCACACCTTTTTTATATGTCTAATTTCAGTCTTTGAATAATAACCTTTTAAATAATTCTTCGTTCATTTATCCAGAATTGCTTTAGCAACTTCGAAGTTAATATCTCAATACCACTTTCTTTCTAGACGTAATTTATTTATCCATTTCCGTATATACATTTCCATTGATATTTGAATTTAGCGCGATTTGTTCAGGTCAAGTCACTAGGAGCGCCACCGTCGAATTGTCTCCCATTTTAGCAAGGCGAAATCCGTAAGTGTCTGTATTGTCTCTACTGTATTTGTTTTAAAGCCATTGTTCTCTAGGGCGATACCTTGGTAGGAATTTGGATCTTCTGTGTTTCCTTTCCCTTTATAGAGAATTTTGATTTTGGAGTACCTCCAGCACTGTGGTATATCCCCTTTTTCTAAACACCTGTTGAACAATTTTGTCCATAACATGTTCATCTGTTCAAGTGAGCCTTTTAAGTGTTCATTCACTATATCGTCGGGGTCAGGGGCTTTCTTTTTGTTAAACTCTGTTATTATCTCTGCAACTTCTTGCTCAGTGATAGGTTGGTAATGCGAGACATACCGTATGTTGCATCTATTTTCATATTTGCACAACGTAAACAATACTGTACGTATATACGCATGATTTAAGTGATTTGATAGAATCTGAGGATGTTCTTGTAGAACAAAACATGTACCGTAATTCTTGTATAATAGTGTGTATTTTTTACAGATAGGCCTATGTTTAGTGTTATAATTAATATTGAAATTCTGTGTGTTTGACAGTCTGAAAAGTGTTTATGTTACATTTCTTTATCACAGTTGGTTTGTCCATTACTGCACTAAACATTTTTATTAAGCATAATAAATTTGCGCCTGTTTCTTTTGTCCTAGATGTTAAACAGTGCTATATAATCTTCGGCAACATATATCTTACGATTCATTAGTAGAATTAATACTTCCTTTATTTTCTCTCATTTTCTTTTGCCACAGATTTTTTAATTTAAGAAAGATTGCTGTCCTACCCTGTGCGATCCACTCTTTGTTTAATCATCTTGTAATTGTATGGAATTGTTTCTCTCTTTTGCTTTGGAATCACTACCCAGTTATTTGACCCATTCTCAACAGATGCAGCCAGTCCCTGCTATGAATGGTGTGAAAATGTTGCTCATAGGGTCAGTTGGTGCATGCATTTCAGTGGGCTTGGCAGGCTGATATGTAACAGCAACTTCTGGCTCGGTGAGGAAAGCAACGGGAAACTACCTCACTCCTCATTTCCCTAGTACGCCTCTTCAGTGATGCCTAGGCCTTTTATGACAGCTGATGGCGGAGCTGTTGAGGATCCAACCAGCCTTCGAGCTGAGGACTAAACATACACATCAACAGATGTGCCTCTTCCATTATTTCTTCACATAACAAACAAGAATTCTCTTCATGTTTCTCTCTTTGACTCTTATTCTTATAGATATGCATTAGCCATCGCACTATACCGCTTACTTCCCTACTGTGAGTTGGGAGAACACTAATTTCACAGAATTCCATTAATGTTGTTTAGGTTCTACATTCTGTCATGATCATCTGCTTTTCAGTATCCTTCACTTGAATAGTTACTTTCTTACTCAGCTTCTTTCTTCGTTCTGAACCTCTTTATCCCTGTTATCTCCCATTCTTAATCTATTTAACATCCTTTTCACCTAATTATTATCGTGCAAATGTTTGGCTCCATGGCTAAATAAGCTTGCTGTCCTTTGGTCCATGAGGTCGCGGGTTCGATCCCCAGCTGGGTTAGGGATTTTAACCTTCATTGGTTAATTCTGATGGTTTGGGGCTGGATGTGTGTGCTGTCCTCTTCATTAGAATTCGTTATAAGGAGGATCACATCTGCACAGACCCGCAGGTCACCTATAAGGTGTCAAATCAAAAGAACTGCACCAGGCTTCTCCGGAGGCTACACACCATAATAATCATCATCATCATCATCGTGTAAGTTAGATGTTTCATCTGATGTTGTTATGCTAAATTCAATGTTTTCCTCCTGTTACCTCTCTTTAACCTTAACCAATATTTTGTTACCTTTTAGCTATATCTGATTGTATACCTATATCTTCACACAGAAATCTAACTCTGCTATTAGTTGTACATTCTGGTAGTTCCAATAATATTTTTCAGAATTTAATATCTTTACATAAAATTCTAACTCCATTATTAGCTGTATATTCTGGTAGTCCCATTATTATTTTTCAAAATTTATCTATTACCTCTAGTTCTTTACAGGCTTCTTTAGTGCCCTGTACAATTCTCTGGCTTTTGCAAGCAAATTTAGAACATTTTCTGTTGTTTATATTCAGTAATTGGCATCTTCCTTTCCAAACATCTCATATTACATAAATCTGCCAATTCCCTTTCAATTTTGCTTATCTTATTTGTTCTTTCCACTTACGGTACCGTTAGATGCTAGTATAATTCCTAAATATTATTTTTTATTAACATATCCTAATTCTACATCTTCTATCCACCACATATTGTATCTTCTTTCTTTAGTTTATTTCCCTTTTTACATACCATTATTTCATTTTCTTAAATGTTAGTTTTTATATTCCATTCTGTACAATATTCAGAAGTTCTTGCTGTGTTTCTTTGCATACCAACTGATGTTAAAGACGGCAGAAGGATGTTGTCATTTGGTTGAACAGCCCTCATGTTAAATTGGTCAACACCCAACTAAGATATTCCACGAGATTAATCACTGGCTTAATCAGACCGGCTCCCACCTGTTGGCTTCCAGTTCTCAGCATCCTCATCTGCATAGGAACTAATATGTTGAGAATACAAGATCGTAGGAAACCCTGGACTGCCCATTCATGAAGACATATGACCTCAATTTGAAATGGCTAAAATCCAATCCAATGAGTTATGCCTAGAGATTAACAGAGAGTAATATTGATGCAAATGCCCAGTGGAGAGAAGAATGTGCAGCTTTGGTCTTATCTGAAGATAAACAACCCTGCTTCTACCATGAAGAACATCACTGCTTATAACAGGATTTAGACCAATCATGGATTTTGCACTGAATCTCTTGATAAGTGGGGTAAAGTTCCATCTCCTCAGTTTCGTTGTGCTGCTTCCATACAGTCTGTTCAGCACAATGTGTTTGCATGCTGCACCTCGAAAACACAGCTGCCAAAATTAGAAGGCACAATAACATATTGGTGAAGCTTTGTTGTACATCTTCCAGAAGTGGATCTAATTTCTTTTTTTTTTCTTCTACTTCCTTCCGGTTGAACTGAGCACGCCTTTACTGCCTTGGCTAGGCAGCCCTTTCTTTTTGTTAATACCTATGAGGTAATGTAATGGAAAATATAATGACCAACGGTGTGGAATTGTCGTGTAAACGTTATGTGGTTTGATTAATTTAGAATGCATATGAAATTAAAGGAGAGAGTGTTACTGGTATACCTTTCCACTGGGAGCAAAATTGGAAAATTAAATTTTCAACAAGAAATACACAAAAATCCAAACTTCCCATGTATTTCAAGTGTTGTATTGCACTTTATTTAATTTTAACACATGATTTAGAAGTCTTGTACTGAGTAAGTGGCTGCGCTATATGGGTCATGTAACTGTCAGCTTTCATTCAGGAGGTAGTGGGTTCTAACCCCACTGTCGGCACCCCTAAAGATGGTTTTCCGTGGTTTCCCATTTTCACACCAGGAATATCCCGGTAGTATACCTTATTTAAGGCCATGGTCACTTCCTTCCCACTCCTATCCCATTGTCACCATAAGACCTATCAGTGTTTTCAAGAGTTAAAAATGGACTGTTCTGAATAAGTGTCAGATTATCAGTATTTCTTCACAAATTTCTGGTGTCATGATATTATTGTAGAGGATTATATGGAGGTTGATGTTGCTCACGTCCATAGGTTTAACCTCAAAATACCCTACACGTGACCCCTCGGTGGTGCTAAGCAAGCAACAATATATTTGGCAGCCAGTCTATCACTGCGATCTCCTGGCAATTGCATACAATGATATATCAAACACATCACAACAGCTCTTATAAGAGCTCCCTAACGAGAAACATTGGACCAACCATTCGATTCCTCCAAGTAAATGTCGAGAGTATCAGCAAAGCAAAGTGTGACTATCTATCTAAACTTTTATTGGACAACAATATTGATATTGTCGCCATTCAGGAAACACACGTTTTCTAATGCAGATCAGTTTTGAAGCAGAGGTCGTATCCCTGGTTATACTGCTCTTGGAGTGTCATATTATGATGTGTATGGAATAGCCACTCAACTTGATTGTATGGGTCATACACTAAATAAATAAAGATGATTATATGTGAGATTTAATTGCTTCAAACTGCCTTTACCCCGTTTTATATTCGATATCCGTTTTGGCATTTTGCTATTTATGTGTGATGTATTAGAACAGTATGGCCATTCCTTATTGTTACACTCTGTATATTAATGACAAAGGCCATGGTAGACTTCTATTAAACCAGACAGAGAGGGCGATGACCTAGATGTTGGGATCATTAAAACATTAATAATAATAATCGTCATTATGATCAAGCCATATACAGAGTCCGCCAGAAAAATGTAATCACTCTCTGTTAGACGATATCGGGATATGGACATTGTCAACTGTTATCGTTGTTTTTAAATGTCGTAGTATGGTCTTTCACTCAACAGATGTTGGTACTTGCATCACCATAGTAGGAAAACAAAATGGCTGGAGCACACTTGACATTTGAGCAACGAAAGTACATTCTGAAGTGGTTTATCAAGTTTGATAATGCCGTTGAAGTGCAATGTCAGTGGAGGAGGGAATTTGAAACAGAACCCCCAACACACCTAACAATTAAACGCATTACTGGGAAGTTTGAGACGCATGGAACGATATGTGATATTCACAAAGGAAGATCGGGAAGAACGCGCACAGCTACCAGTCCTGCTTCGTCGGCTCACGTGTTGGGAAGTTTTGCTAATTCTCCACAGAAGTCTGCTACACAATGTGCATGGGAAGTGGGGATTAGCAGTACAAGTGTACGACGAATTTTGAAAACAGCTAAGTGGAAAGTTTACATCCCACGATTACTGCATGCGCTTAATGAGGATGATCCCGATTGTCGAATGCAATTTTGCGAATGGTATCAGCAAATGGAAACTCAAGATGAACAATTTCTGACGAAGTTAGTGTGGTCTGATGAAACCCAGTTTAAACTTAATGGAACAGTGAATCGACATAACTGTGTCTACTGGGCTTCGGAATATCCGCATGTTCATGTGAACAAGGCAGTCAATCTACCAGGGATTAATGTCTGGTGTGGACTGTCGTCGAGGGGCTTACTAAGACCCTTTTTATTTGATGGTACTGTAACTGGAGCAGTGGAAATGTTACACACATTAATTTTACCAGCTATACGTGCGCTTTATGGAGCCGATGATGAATCAAATCAAATCAAAATCTCTTTATTTGCAAATGAGGAGTCTACCTCGGTGGCAAATGGTACACTAAAACACACTATTGTCAAGCACTAAATATTAAATTAACAAGAGAAGAAAATTTTCCTATAATACAATATTATACAATTTACGCTAACAATTTTTTCTATTAAACACACAGCTCATCCTTAATAAATTTATATTTTTTACAAAATTCTACTTATAATATCTCTGTACTACTTACAAATATAGTCAACTGATATACAGTATGTGGAATTACTTCAAATGATACTATACAACTGGTATAAGATTAAAATTTACATTGCATTTATTTATTTATTTATTTTTTTTTTTTTACCCATTCTGGAACCTAAGTAGCATAACGACCTGCTGCGTCTTAACCAGAGCCCCTTTTGCCACCACTTTTCAGAGTTCCTGAAGGGCCTTCACAGCTACCATAGCGGTCCCAGGGCCCTCGAAGTCCCCACTGTACTTCACCCCTACAAGCAGTCCCCTATTTTGGCTGTCCAAACTCCTTAGACCAGGGGATGGAATTAATTTATTCACACACATTTTTTTTATTTACAATAACCTGCACTGGTTGAATGCCCTCTAACACTTCATTTATTTTCTCTCTTCTTGTTTATTCTCTTCTTGAATATCTGTACAGATTTTGGAATGTGGTCAGCCCTGCCGATATAGTTATTTTCCAACTGAAGCCTCTCACGGATATCTCCCCATGCTTCTTCTCTTGTATAGGCTCTCTATATTCCTATAAGTCTAGTTTTCTCCCTTCTCTTACTTAAAGTTTCCCACCCAAGTTCCTTTAACATTTCTGATACACTACTCTTTCTCCTGAAATCCCCTGTTACAAATCTTGCTGATTTCCTCTGTACACTATCTATTTCTTTTATTAGGTATTCTTGGTGAGGATCCCAAACACTGTTTGCATATTCCAATAATGGATGAACCATACTCAAATAACTTTTTTCTTTTAATTCTTTGTTGCATCCTTTAAGTAGCCTCATTATGACATGTAACAATCTGTATGCTTTCCCAATAATGTCATCAACATGACCCTTCCAGTGCAAAATACTTTCAAATCTCACACCTAAGTATTTGCACTTGCCATCTCTTGGGATAACTATCTCATCCAAAGTATATTCAAATTCAGTTTTAAAGCTCCTGTTTGTAAAAGTTGTAACAGTTGATTTGCCTCCATTAACCTTCATATTATTTTCTTCAACCCATTGTTGGATACTTTCAAGGTCCCTTTATAATTCTGAACAATCCTCAATGTTGTTTATATCCCTATAAACAATTATGTCAACTGCGTACAATCTTATTTTTGATGTTATATTGTTCCCTAAATCATTTGCGTATATTATGAAAAGTAACGGACCAATTATACTACCCTGTGCAATTCCCTTCTACCAACAGGATGGGGCGCCACCACACTACCATGTAGCAGTATGAGCTTTCCTGGATGACAATCTGCTGGGACACTGGATTGGATGACGAGGGCCCAGTTGCCAGATCTTACCCCTATGGACTTTTACTTGTGGGGAACTGTGAAAAATCAAGTCTATCGACGTAAGCCATACACGCTGGAGGCCCTTTGCCAGGAGGTTACAGCAGCATGTGCAGAGATCCCCATTCAAACATTGACGGACGTAGTTGCAGCAACCGCTCGTCGTTCTCCTATGTATCTGGCAGCCAACGGTGAACATTTTGAACATCTCATGTAACCATATGTTTAACTGAAGACAGTACTACATGTGTAATCAAAATTTAAATGTAAAAAAACCACACAATAAATAGTTTTTTTTCTGTAAAGAGTGTATACAATTTTTGGACCCTGTATTACAGTACTGTATAACTAAACACTGATCAGTTTTCTTTAAAATGGACATTGTTCTTCAACTAACACTAGGTTATAAATAAGATTGGGCTATTCACTCGATTGCACTGACTACGAGGATTGGGGCAAAAGTCTTGGCAACTATTTTTTTTCTTGTAGATATGTGAATGGATCACAAACGTATATGTGTCGTGTGGAAGTTCTGCAGGCATAGTGTGTATGCAGAACAACAGATGGCTCTGTGATAGCTGGTAGTAGCGCAGCGAGGGCTGTGAAATCAGTCAGTTGGTGAGTGTCATGCGAGATGGATGTAACCCGTGTTGAGCAGCATGCTTACATCAAAATAGCCATTTTCCGAGGGAGAAATGCGATGGAATGTCACAGTGAATTAGTGGAAGCCCTTGGGAATAATGCCCTACCATACCGTACAGTAGCATGGTGGGTAGGAAAGTTTCAGCAAGGACATGTGTCAACCAGTGATGAGCAACATTCGGGACAACCTGTCAGTGTGCAGACCGACATGACACGTGCCGTCATCGAGCAGCTCCTGGATGAAGACAGACGATGGATGTCAACTTTATGTGTACTGTGTTGTCATTCTTTTGCACCGGTAAGGCCATATTGCCCTGTATACTACCGTAATAACATTAGTGTGTTACGATATTTCAGTGCTATTCATTGTCCACACATGTAGTTAACACCTTGTCCTTTTGCCTGTATATGTCACATTTTCCAACCAGACTGGTATCTTCAGGAAAAAAAATAGTTGTCATGACTTTTGCCCCAACCCTCGTATAAAATAATCTGCTGTACAAGGTTTGATACATATTATGGTGGAGGCAATGCAGTTATTGCATATTAGAGCCAACCTGAATATTGTGAAAATTAGTATTAATGCTCTTCAGGTTGATAGTGCTAGAATGACATTCTCTTGAATTATTTCAATCATAGGTACTAAGGCTACTAAGGCTATCGGTGAAGCCCAAACTTCAGTTGAGAATGATGGAAGTCGAAAGCACATTATAGTGTAAGCATCTGACATATTGTTCCATTTACAAAACTTGAAAGCAGTGAGAAAGAACGTCGCACGTATTTTGAGAGCAAGGCATCGGTGACTGATATTGCAGCCCAGGCTCTTGTCCCTCACCCCTCTACTCACCCCACGCGGCTTGCTGTTGTGTATCGAATGGGAGCGAGGACCGGCGGGGATAGGTGTGCTAGGCTACATTCTGTCAGATCGCCACTGCTATCAACTATGCGTTACTCATTGTATAAACTTCCTCACCTCATACTTCTGACTTAATGATATAGTAACAGAGTGCTGGTATTTCACTTCCATTTACTTCTACATTCTTGTAGGAAGACACTGCAGGGCTGCTGTTACAGGAGTAATATTTTTATAGGTAGATCTGCTAAAATGGAGTGCAATCTTTCAGGTTCTCTTTTGTTGGTTGGAATCGAATCCGTGATCATGGGTCGGACCACCACTGATCTCCTGAGGAAGCTAATTAACCAGTGAATGATAGGTACGGTCGCTGTAAAATTCAATATTTGTATTTAATAATAATAATATAATTTTTTTGTTGTTTTGTTATTTGCTTTACGTCGCACCGACACAGATAGGTTTTATGGTGACGATGGGACAGGGAAGGGCTAGGAGTGGGAAGGAAGCGGCCGTGGCCTTAATTAAGGTACAGCCCCAGCATTTGCCTGGTATGAAAATGGAAAACCATCTTCAGGGCTGCCGACAGTGGGGTTCGAACCCACGATCTCCTGAATACTGGATACTGGCCACAATTAAGTGACTGCAGCTATCGAGCTCGGTAATAATAATAATACTAATCATAATAATAATAATAATAATAATAATAATAATAATGGTGCATGGCATCTGTATAGGCTTGGTGGTGTCCTGATAAGGATAAAATGAATGGCAAAGATGTCATAAACACCCAGTCCTCAAGTCAGGGGAATTAACAGTATGAGGGGGTTGATTCTGAAAATTGACCCTGGGCCAGCGGACAAAAGGCAAGCATCCTATCCATTTAGCCACAAAACCAGACTTGAATTTGCTAAACCTTAGACTACCATCTCCACCGATCAGGGGTTGAGCATTGGCAGTAGCAGAGGCCAGGGCAGTAGCTTGTGAAGCAGCCTTCACAACAGAACAGGCTTCTCCATTGGCTATTGGCTGCAGCTCAAAATGCCGAAGGCTTGATGCTCACTAAACCAACCATCGAAAAGGCGTAACCTAACTCTAGTGGTAGCCCACATCGTGATCCCAGCATACGCCATTGATAGGTACACTCTTAAGAAAGTAGACATGATACGCAGTTCATCTAAAATATCAGAAATAATTTTGTGAGCTCCAGGGAAATGTTATGGATGATTTTTGACACTGTTACTTTTCTCCAATTAAAAACCAGAACAAAATTACTTATATTATATTTTTCCATGCATATTTCACTGTGTTAATATTAACCTTGACTTGATCACTATTTTCACAGCAAGATATGACTTAAACCAATGGAAACAGAAAATAATCTGAATTTGGCCAAATGTGGATTTATGTCACTCTTCTCTGGAACTCGTGTTTTAGTATATTAACATTATGTTCAAATGTACTTACCACATTTATCAGGTTGAGGAATTCACATATGGCGAAACGTGCTGCGTAGAAGTTGTGGGTGTGTTGAGTGGTAGCAGTTAGATATTCCACGAGCATTTTCTTGCGATCAGCATTCCAAGTATCCCCTACCAAAGGACAGCCTATTACAGAGGATGAAATTAATAAAGGAGAAGGTAAAAGAATCTCTAATATTTATACAATTTGAATGAAAGTTTCCAAGAATAGCTTCTCTAAAGCTATGTGGAACCAAAACATAAATTGCACTAATTTTCTTTCTCTTAGAAATAAAATCTGACACTTTCCTATTGTCTAAATGGATGTATGAACTAATTATATTGCAATGGTCATCTTTAGTTTTCATATTTACAGTTATTTTTGGATGCAGTAAATATTCAGACAATGGTATGATGGTATATGGGACAAAAAGTCAGGTTTTAAGTTTCACTAAGAGGAAATGCCTTCTCAGTTTTATTTACTGTGTTAATGGGGTGTTGGTACCTCATGAGGATCACTACAAGTACCTAGGTGTTAACATAATGAATGATCTTCATTAGTGTAATAATATTAATGAGGTTTTTAAGAATGGTTATAGAACTGTTCTCATGGTTATGAGAGTATTTAGGGGTTGTAGTAAAGATGTAAAGGAGAGAGCATAAGATTCCAGTTAGAGTATGGTTCCAGTGTATGGGAACCATACCAGTACTAGACACGAGAATTGGAAAAGATCCAAAGAAAATCAGCACGATTTGTTCTGGATGATTTCCAACAAAGGAGTAGTGTTACAAAAATCTTGCTAACTTTGGGCTGGGAAGATTTGGGAGTAAGGAGACGAGATGCTTGACAAAAGTTAGAATTTGTTTTTACGTCGCACTGACACAGATAGGACTTAGTATGGCGACGATGGAATAGGAAAGGCTTAGGAGTGGGAACAAAGTGGCTGTAGCCTTGATTAAGGTACAGCCCCAGCATTTGCCTGGTCTGAAAATGGGAAACCATGGAAAACCATCTGCACGGCTGCCGACAGTGGGGTTCGAACCCACTATCTCTCGGATGCAGGCTCACAGCTGTGCGCCCCTAACCGCACGATCAACTTGCCTGGTTTTGACTAAAGTGGTATATTCCGAGCTGTTAGGTGAGAGATGGCGTGGAATGATATTAGTAGACGAATAAGCTTGAGTGGGGCTTTTAAATGTAGGGAAGATCATAATATGAAGATAAAGTTAGAATGCAAGAGGAAAAATTAAGGCAAATCTTCATTTATTGGACGAGGAGTAAGGGATTGGAATAACTTATCACGGGAAATACTTTATACATTTCCAAGTTCTTTGAAAATGTTTGATGATGATGTGATGATGATTCTTGTTTTTTAAAGGGGCCTAACATCTAGGTCATCAGCCCTAGATGAGAAGGTTTCATGGAAGGTTAGGTAAAAAAAAAATTGACAGAATATCCACCATCTGGGTGACAGCCCTAAATGCAGATCACCAATGATTGACTGATTGTATTATAGCACCCCTACCCACAGGGGAGGTATGGTTCACAGTTTTATTTCCTTCATAGGTATTCCACTAATTGCTCGTCAGCACAAAACTGAGAATGAACTGTGACTGACCCATAATGCACTTTGCAAGAGGGATGGAAAGATTAATGGTACACTATTTACAGCCTAGTGGGGCCATCGTAACCTTCTGTACTGAGTGAGATGGCCATGTGTTTAGGAACGTGCAGCTGTGAGCTTGCATTCGAGAGACAATGGGTTCGGACCACACTCTCGGCAGCCCTGAAGCTGGTTTTTTTATGGTTTCCCCATTTTCACACAGGTAAATGCTGGAGCTGTATCTTAATTAAGGCCATGGCTGCTTCCTTCCCACTCCTAGCCCTTTCATGTCCTATCATCGCCGTAAATCTATCTGTGTCGGTGCAACGTAAAGCAACTTGTAAAATAAAACAAAAAATAATCTTCTGTAGCACAAACAGAAAAGTATAGTACTCTGCCAAGAATACTACGGAATCTTCCAGGAATCCCTGAAGAAAGCAATCACCTAGGGGTTATTGGTTTCTTGAAGGTCCGAGTACACTCAGTCTCAAAAATAATTCCTTGCTTGCTATCACAACTGAAAATGATTTGATAGAGTTTAGTTACAATTACGCTTCAATGGTTGCGTTCTTATTAGGTTATTTATGCAAATGGTACCAAAAACAGTTCTGTTTCCATGTTTAGCTGTTTTTCATTTTAAAGTATTATTTACAATTGGAAATTCCTCCATTCCTAAATTTATTTTCCATTTTTACAGCATTCCGTTATATAGGGGGTCTGGTTCAAACAGTTTTTACTATAATATATACATTTGTGTACAACCTGAATATCCCTGAACTTATCCTTTTCATTTCTAAGCAGTAGCGGCAATTAGGGGGGCAGAGGGGAAAGTTGCTCACCCAACTTTGTGGAGAAAAAAATACATTTTTATTGTATTTTAGCCACCTACTGTGAAACTAGAAATTATTACAAAAAGAACAATTTATACAAACCTTGTTATTTCATACCTAAATCTCTCCTTTAATGTCCATAAATGTTAAAAGAATACTAAGCAGAAATACGCACAAAATGTCATTCGATGCAGCTAACCGATTTTTCAGCGCCACAGCAAGTAGTGGAGACATGCGTAGCAGCGTGTAGAAGCACAATTAGTATCTGATGGCACAAAATCTTAGTTGCGCACATGTGTAAATGAGAAGGGTCTGTTTAAAAGATGTGATTTCCACCTTAAGAAGTTCTGGGAAAATCGCAAGAAATGTAAAATAAACGGCCCATGGAACGTACCCATGATTGGCTTTGGTACAACTTCTAAGGAATCATATCTTTCTGGTCTGGATTGCCAATGTCAATCGATAGTATTCAACTACCATAATGCATGTAGACGAAATACTGATTTATTTTTGGAAGTGGAAATAGCACCTTTCTAAGACACTCCTCAGTTCTTTCTTTGGTGAAAGTGTTATATTTTAGTATTGAATATAAACCTAAAAATAAAAAAAAAACTATTTTTGCCACATTTAAGTTGATAAACTGTCAACCTTTATTTCTCTGTCTAAATTCACTCAGACAGCATTAAAAATGTACCATTTTTGTAGCTTTTTGTTTCAGCTTTGTTTCCTACCTCCACTATATTACCCAAGCTCCCTGTACTCTTTTGTTTTCTATAAATTTCTGTGCCCCCCTACTTCTAATTCCTAATCACCGCACTGTTTCTAAGCAGGGCTGTGGTCGAGGGTAATCGCGGTATCTTCTCTACTTAACTCCACTCATTAGGGTATGCCTTCTTATTTCTTGTTTATACCTTCTACCTTGGTTTCTTTTCTTTTTAATTTTGCCATTCTGTCTGTGAGTTTTAACTCTCCAGCTAAGCTCGTAATCATGAACATCGAAGGTTTACTTTGATGAATAACATTATCAGCCATCATTTATAGGTCATCACTAAGGTTCGGAAGTTTATGACCTAAAGAAGTACAAAATATGCAAGCAAATATGCCCTAAAAACTAGCTAAATATGATCTAAAAAGGTAAAATTAGACAAACAGGTCTCCAAAAAAGGAACCAAAAATTAAGTATTAGATTGCTTCTTGGTATCAGTCGGCATATGTTCGTTCAGCATCTCTTTCTCAGAATCATGTCTTCTAAACCTGTTACCTATATTTTTCAGGAAAAGAAAAAATATACATCTACTACAGTATTTTGAAAAGGGCGCTTCAACTTAGCACAAATGCTCAAAATAAAACCAAATAGGACCTTTATCTCTAAACTGAGCAAAATATAACCAAAGCAAAAAAAAAAAAAAAAAGACCAAATATGCATTTATATACAATATAAAATTCTTTAAACAGAGTCAGAAACCCAGAATTCACACTTATTTTTCAGATACCGGGTAAAATAACCTCAGGAAAGAAATAAGACTTTTCCTTAACACCCGAACCGTAGTCATCACTATTCGTTGCTTACAGCTCCTACATTAATAATAATAATAGCATATAGCCTCCAGAGAGGCCTGGTGCAGGTCTTTTTCTAGTAGACGGCCTATTAGGCGACCTGCATGTCTGTGAAGATAAGGGCCCTACCTAGGATGATTTCTAATGTTGAATACACCACACACAGCCAGCCCCCGAGCCATTGGAATTAACCAATTAAGGTTAAAATCCCCGACCCGACCGGGAATCGAACCGGGGATGCTCTGAACCGAAGGTCAGTACACTGACCATTCAACCAACGAGTCGGACAGCTCTTACATTCAAAATCCTTAACAACTGATGGTCTTAAGCCTGATAAATAAATGAAGACATGGCTGCAAAACCACCATTTCAAGAATTTGTTCCAGCGGGAAGTGTGATCGCAAATCAAAAGAGGCACCTTGGATTGTTTTTTAATAAATAGCTGGAAGTAAGTCCTAGAGAACAACAACCTACTGCGTAAGCAAATTATGATTTTTCAAGCTAGTGCATTAAAACATGAATTTTTTCTTTATCATAATAAAATACCTTCTATATGCCTGATTTATGCCAAACTGAGGGAACTTCTTAATAACTAGCTGTAACTCACTCATTTTAAATGCCAGAGTGGTCTGACATCCTGGATTTGTCGTGCCCTGACTTAGACTATACCCTGTGAGAATTTTGGGACTACAGCGCTGGTTCTAAGGATTTCCAGATGAGCAGGCAATTCTACACAGAATTATTTTCGGAACGATGCACCTTTTGAAGCTTAGGATCAAAAGAAACCATCCATCTTTTAACTACTTTGTTACGTATGTATATATAAAACCATTTCTTCGTATTTTAATAATTTTAAGTGGGTAGTAAACTGAAAGAGTTATGCCTGTTGCCATTTCTTGATGGATATAATATTTTTGCTTCTGTATTTTCATACAGACCATAACAAAATTACGCTTCCCCGAAGTCTCAGTCTAATCTATGATTGTTGACAGTATGGACGCTGCTGAGGTAGGATGGTGCAGAGTAATAATGACTTTCAGAGCACAACTAGTGTGTCCGAACGTTTATGAAACTTATTAATCATGGAATCAGTCGTGTTGTAATAACACTTTCATACCCAGTGAGGAAAGCAATGGCAAACTACCTCATTCCACATCTTGTCTGGGATGCCTAATTTTGATGCCGCTATCGGTTTTTGCAGTTTTCCTATAATTTCATAACCATTAGGAGAGCTATTTGAGGACCCAACCAGCCTTCAGGCTGATGACCGACCAAACAGAAAAACAAACAAACAAAACAAACAAACAGACTGAAGAAAAGCAAATTTCTGTGGAGAATCTTGCATTGTAATTATGTACTTAATCCTTTGTTGACTGACAGTACTTTTAAGTACAAAGTTATATTATTGCATGTAAAAGATATAGTTCACTTCGAAATACATAATTGACCGATGGTACATTTAAGTTCCATGTTTAAGGATCATGGAACACTTATTTCTAGATTGATCAAACTGTTTGCGTATTTCATATTTCGTCTTTTATTATCGATGCAGTGTTCCAGATTGAGTCATTCAAGTGTGACAATTGGATTGTTATAAACAACAAGTAAGGTTAATTATTGGTCCTAAAATGTGCTTTATGAAAGTTTTGTGATTACTGTAGCAATTTGAGTGGATAGATGCATACATTTAGTAACATTACTGTAATTGTATCTTGGACTTATAAGTACCAACGGGCAGCTAGGCAAACTTGCCTATGGTTCAATCATAACCTAATATCTGATTTGTTAGTTTGTGCTATAAGTTTACAATTTATTTTTCAGAGCTTGCGATGTCTGCTCACAGGCAAATTTATGTAGATGAGAAAGAGATAAAAGAATTACTGGATATTCCATTGGATAATGATGCCGACACAGACACTGAAAGCGATGGTGAAGAATTTGGACCTGACGTGAATGCATTTGGTCGAGTGTTTCTGTAATTTTGGTGCATGCTTGATGTGCGGTTTGTCAATGCATGTATCATTTATAATGAACTGTTTGAAAAAATTACATTGTTACAGTTTAGGAGATCGGTAGCTTGCAGAATAATGGAAATGAAGACTATGCTACCATCCAAGAGACTGTCAAACATTCCGAAGAGGGCAAGTCCACAACACCAGCCTATTCACAACAAACGTCGTCATAAAGCATGTGTTACTGTGGCCAAAATATTCGTCTTGCAAATTGTGGAGCACATTTGGTCAAATATTGAAGTACACGAGGCAGATGCGAAGTGTGCTCCAGTAAACAAATTCAATTAAGACCAAATTCTCAGCGTACTTTTTGTGGCATCTTTCTCTGCTGCAATGAGAACAAGAACCGTTTTGCTGAATACCACTGAGTAGATTTATAATTTGGTAACTGTTAATGAGAATGCAAAATAATTGAGTGCTGATTCTGATCAGAAAATGTAGCTCTTATGACACTACAAGTTTGATACAATTTTGAGTTTTAGCATCTGGTATTTCTTTTTTATTATTTATTTTTATTATTTTATTATTTGTTATTATTTTATTATTAGTTATTATTATATTATACAGCTCACACTGTAAATACGAATTAATAATACAAATCCACTTTGTGTAGACCAGTTATTGTAAATTTTTCATTTTGTTTGAGGTCACCATTACCTTCAGTTACCTCATTGCTTGACGGTACTTATAAGTGCCATCCAAAACTTTTCCAAAATATGTTGAGGTAAAATTTTCAAAACATTAACTTACTTCTTTTGAGCTCCCTTGAAGAGAATTTTACAGGAATTAATATAAAATATTGAATATATGTAGCCTTAGGCAACAAAGGGTTAAACCACTAAGAATGCCCTCAAAATCACCTTCTGATTGTCCATTAGGGATTTGTTCAGTTAGTCGATCAGAAGACAGATTCGAACAAATTTTGTGTTCAGCTGCCCTCCATTTTTACATGCTAAGAGACTACTTCCAGTTCTAAAGAGTGTCATGTGATGCCTTGTTAAGTCTACATCCTAATAACATTGCTACAACCAGCTGTATGTTGATAGTGCTGAATCGTTTCGTCGACAGCAGTCTAAAGAAGAAATAAGGAATTTCGAGAAATTCTGTTAAAAATTATGTAAGATATTTTCCCGTGGCATCGTAACAGGCAGACATAAACATACAAAAAATGAACAGAGCTTACCTTCGAGTTTTCTATACCTAATCTGAGATAGACACGATGAAGCAAAATTGTAAAGTGTACACAAACAATGATAATTTTATTTGTATAGGCAATTGATAATTTTCATCTTTGAGAATTGTAAGTATTCAAGTACTTTGTATTTCCCACATGGTGCAAAGCTATACACCATCTTGCAATACATTCCTTTCTTCCAATGATATAATTGAAACAAACTTAAAATGAACAAGCGGGTTGTGGTCTATTATTATTATTTTTTTTGCTAGTTGCTGTACGTCGCACCAACACAGATAGGTCTTATGGCGACGATGGGACAGGAAAGGCCTAGGAGTTGGAAGGAAGCAGCCGTGGCCTTAATTAAAGTACAGCCCCAGCATTTGCCTGGTGTGAAAATGGGAAACCACGGAAATGTGGTCTATTCAAACAAGTATGCAACATTCCTATTTTTCATACTCACATTTTCTCATTCTCTCTTTCTTTTGCATGCGCAAATACACACATAAATAGAATAGCAAACTTACCTTCCAACAACCGTTGACACTCCCCATCTCTCCATCTAATGGTTTAGACCACATGGCGATAAATTAAGTACATCCTACGTCCCTCTTCGCTGGCAAATTTATTTATTACCAGAACAAAGAAAGCAAGCATGTGGGCAAGTAGCAAGGTAGCAAATTCTGCATCATAACACACCTTTCATTCTACTGGCCTGTTCTAACCAGTGCAAGTAATTCACCTAACTGGGGGTGAGTGAGTAATTAGGATCTCCAAGAAGTGAGCCAGTGGTGGTATAATGTAATAAAGGCATGTGGCCTGCGCAGAGGCCTGCTACAGGTTTTTCAAGTTGATGCCTGATATGTACCTGTAGGTCTGTGAGAATGGGGCCCTACCTATGATGAATTCTAATGTTGAAGACATACACACACCCAGCCTCCCAACCTATGGAATTAACCAATGAATGTTAACATGGCCAACATGGCCGGGAGTCAAACTCGGGATCCCTTCGACCAAAGACCAGCACATTAACTCTTTAGCCATGGAGCTGGATTGGCAATGGTAGTGAAAGTTGTTTGGACTGTGTAGAGGTTTTGTTTACCACCCATTGCAACTTGCAAAAGCACATGCGCAGAACCTATCACAATATTCATAGCTTTGTCTCCAAATGTCAATTACGAGATTGTCTTTTCCCCTACTCTCCGCTGTCAGTTTCGGTTTCACAAAGCTCAAAGGACCACTTGCATGAACCCGACACTGTGATTCTGTCAGGAAACAACATGTATGCATGAGGTGTCAATAGCAGTGGGGAAAGCGAGCGCAAATTGAAACCATAGTTTACAAGATCGGAAACTTGTATTTTCTTTAATGTCCTTTACTTTAAAATATATGCCATGTATGTTAACCAATTCAGGTGTGCACTTGCAAGTATGAGAATAGCCAGAATGGCTAAAGAAAAGGTACAGAGGAAAGAAGGTTGGTTACAAACCCAAATCTACTGCCAGCATGCGTAAGCGTCCTCCTTCCCATATCTTCCACAGATGACGTGGTATGGAGAACAAAACTGCTTGAAAGAAGAGCATGAAGCAGACCCATTGGTAATACTTGTGGTAAGTTATCATGTCCTCCTCGGGGATGTGGTGAGCTACTCCAGGGTGAGCAACCTCCTGTCCAACTTTACCTGAGAGACAGAAAGCTGATGTAAGAATACAAAATAACACACATTTGCTGACTCATAACATGTTGATGGTGAATAATAATAATAATAATAATAATAATAATAATAATAGAACCTGAAAAAAGAAAGGGTGGGACGTGGAGGAAGAGGAGAAATGAAGATCTAGACAGAGAAGATCACATACACCATACGTAAGAGGAGACTTTTTATGGGCACCTCACAAGAATGAACATGAATCGACTAACAAAGAAAATCATTAACTATATCATAAAATTAAAAGCAACTATTAAATGGGTATGTACCGAGGGCACCTTCCCCGGCCAGTTAAACTGCGCTTCTTCTCTACACACATTGCGACTTGAAAAAGCACATGCGCGAACCTATCACAATATTCATAACTTTGTCTCCAAATGTCAATTACGAGTTTCTGTGGCAAGTTTGTGTAAACAAACTTGAACTGGTTTATTACAAGATACTTTAGTCTTCAACTGTTAGATGTCTCTACCATCGGTTTAATTGCTCCCTCTAGCGGGATGAACTCTAATTATTATTTCATAAAGGAATGTTTATTTATGCAGTTGGAAAACCTTAGGTTTTGAGGATTGTTTTATATATTGAAGTTGTCAACACTTCAGATAGTTCCATCTTCAATATTATAATCAACCTATCAGAAACTTGTAAATATTTTCTCTAGTCAATTACTGTAAAATTGGGGGTGCGTACAGGAATCCAGCCTATCAGTAAAGAGTTCTGGAAGCTTTCCCTTAAAAATACTATAAAAGCAGGGCACTTTAAGGCCGTTTTGTCTGAATCGCTCCAGTTATTGTGAGTATGGCATGTCCATGGGAAAGCAGGGGAGTGGCTTGCATGAGGAAAGCCCAGCAACTCAAGGTAATGGCAGAATTTTCATACATATGTAATAGAGCCTGCGGATAGTGTGAGGGGAAGGTTTCAAACTCTTTCATTTAATGTAAATTTCTAAATTTGGTGGTTTAAATGTAGAATCTGTGGCGAGTCTGAAGACTCTGTTCTATTGCCTACAGAGAAATATGTAATGTAAGGGAACAAAGAGTGATTGCCCTCTGTCTGTTCCCATTCAACTTGGCAATTGGTGACTAAAGTTTTCAAAACCTCTAAATTTCCTAAAACTTATTTGGCATTAACATTTCTCATTCAGTCACCCACGGTGTAGTATAGGACTAGCCTCTGTATCTTCGGGCCATAAGCCCACTTAGGATTTTAACTATTTCTAGAAGGAGTGCATGTGTTTTACCTTTTTGCATTTTGTTTATGGCTGGTTACAACCAATCTTTTTCTTTTGTCATTAAGGCCATTTAGTATGTGCAATCATATCCTTGTTTATTCTGTAATTGTCTCTGGTATTAGTTCCTTTTGGGAACAGCAATAGGTAAGCCCACATCGGGGCAACTGTGTACAAATACTTTAATTGAGGCCAACCGATAAGTTATAAGGCGGAACTGGAGAGCGCTATAAGAAACTAATTGCCTCTGTGAGGCAGGACTATGGTATATTTGGAGCGCAGACTCCTATGTTGTGTAAATAATCGGAACAAAACATGCTCTTTTAAAATATTGTTCCTGTCAAGAGCAATAATGCTCTTTTCTATGCAAATCAACCACATTATTAACGATTTTGTATCTAATTTTTGGACTTCTTTATTGCTAGAGCTGATGAGCTAATTAATACTGTTGCTATTCATTCAGATTTTTTATTTATCAATTTTTAAAGTAGAAAAAAGGAAAGGAAAGGAATACAATTTCAAAATTTGCTGTGTTAAGTTCTGCTCTAGTTAATTCCTTATCCAGCTATTCAAACCAGGCGCTTCTTATGCCTCTGTGATCCATGGAAATCTAACAGGGTAAAAGAAACAAGAAAGGACAAGGAAGAAGTTGGCATCAATCCAAAAGAAAATTTTAATAAAGATATGTTTTGAGCTAAAATTGATAAATTCAGGGGGTTCCAGGAAAAGCAAGATGAAAAGTCCAAGAACAAATAGTCAGATGATAGGAAGAGGAACCACAGTGGAATGATGAAGTTCTGGGAGATAAAAGGACTAACCAGTGAGTCAATTGCTCACCATGGTCCAAAATAGGCCAAAATCAAATAAAGTAGAATAATTTAATAAAGGGCTATGTTTGAGAGATAGAAGGTCTGGCGAATTGTGTAAATGTGGTCCATAGATTACCTTAATGATAATGGTGATGATGATGATGATAATAATAATAATAATAATAATAATAATAATAATAATAATAATAATAATAATAAAAATAAATATAATATATTTCTGTTTATTTAGGAACCAATTATTTATAGGTTCTCATTAAAACTAGGCATATTATATCTATAAAATTCTATTAATTAAGGAAATCATTAAAATGTAGTGAAAATATGGTATTACAGTGTAATTTTTGGGTCATCAGTCCTTAGACTGGTTTGATGCAGCTCTCCATGCCACTCTGTTCTGTGTTAATATTTTCATTTCTGCCCAACTACTACAACCTGCATTTACTCAATCTGCTCGTCATATTCGTGCCTTGGTCCACCTCTACCATTCTAACCACGTACATTTCCCTCCCTCCCCCCCACCCCCCCAAAAAAAACTGAACAAGTCCTGGGTGTCTTAAGGTGTGCCCTACACTGATCTCTATAACAACATGGATCGCTGAAGGCAGCTCTCCGCTGCAGGAGAAAGTACGCCAAGTTGAGCGCGCGGTCCGCCATGTTGGTGTACCCACCCTAGAGCTCTCCTTGTGGGGAAGCAATGATAACATAGTCAATTTTAAATCGCAATTAATGGCGCATTGGAATAATTAAAAATATAGAGGCATGTTCACTCAAAGCATCAGGACATTGGGATCACTGACACGTCATTCCGAGGTCAGAAAATCTCTGGAATAGCAATAAAAATGAGTGTATAATAACGGCCGAAAAAAAATTACTACTGCCTGAAAATGACATGAAACTAGGGGTGTAAAAATGAAAGGGTGGGGAAATGTGATCAAAACACCCTCGCCACTTGCAAGCCTATGACATTGAATAGAGTAAATTAAGGTTATGGTTTTATGACTTCGTTCCAGCTCATAAATTGTTACCCTAAATAACTATTATAGACCTCTTTAATTAAATTCAGCTAGCAAAGCAACATTGATGGTCATCATCATACCAATGTAACACCCCTTAAAAGAGCCCCAAAAACGACAAACATTATAACAGGATAGCCTAAAACACCCACCACACTTTCCCTTCTCTCACTACTCCAGTGTCTGAAACCCATAATTATTACTGATGTAATAAGGCCTAGAACTTCTCCAGATTTCATTCTCTAAGATTGTTATAAGATCACGTAAATTATTTCAGCTAAACCGTCAGATTAATAATGACAAATAAATAAAAATATGAGTAAATCCTTACTTGCAATAAATGTTCAGGAAAATTGAAAACAGTTGGCTGTGCATCACTTCTAAGGCATACAGTTTGTCCAGTTCTATCAAAAACAGTCTTCCTCAGAGTGATCCAACCAGAGAACAGCTGTTTTAGAAGGCTCCCAATTCTCCCGCCTGATACTCCTAATCCATGATCTTAGAAGTTCGGGTCACGAGAAAGGAAACCTACAAAAATTAATTGCCATTTTGCTCCCAGAATATGCGAAATGAGATACAATAAACCTAAAACTCAAAACAGTACCCTAGAAACATTATTATGTACAGTATAAAAGTCAACATCCGTCTCCGTGGTGTAGTGGTTAGTGTGATTAGCTGCCACCCCCGGAGGCCCGGGTTCGATTCCCGGCTCTGCCATGAAATTTGAAAAGTCGTACGAGGGCTGGAATGGGGTCAACTGAGTAGAGGTGGGTTCGATTCCCACCTCAGCCATCCTGGAAGGGATTTTCCGTGGTTTCCCACTTTTCCAGGCAAATATCGGGATGCTACCTAACTTAAGGCCACGGCAGCTCCCTTCCCTCTTCCTTGTCTATCCCTTCTAATGTTTCCATTCCCCCGCAAGGCCCCTGTTCAGCATAGCAGGTGAGGCCACCTGGCCGAGATACTGGTCATCCTCCTCGGTTGTATCCCCCGTCCCAGAGTCTGAAGCTCCATGACACTGCCCTTGAGGCGGTAGAGGTGAGATCCTTCACGGAGTTCGAGGAAAAACCGACCCTGGAGGGTAAACAGATAAAGAAGAAGAAGAAGATAAAACGCACCGATGAAATGATTTCTCCTTCTGCTGATCGGTTCTGTTTGTACATCCATAAGCTGAATACTGCGGCATGTTAATAACCCGTACTCTTCATTCAGATTTCACATAAACACATACACATTGAAATTGAATTTTGTAATTTACAGGCATACTACAAGGCAACGAACCTAAATTCGTAAAGTACACCACTATTTCCTTTGCAATAACACAGCACAAAACACCCGTGGAACTACAATCAAGAGGCCTGGCGTCCCTGAACTAAGCATAAGTAAGCGTGCTCCTCGTGGTCTACTGCACCATGCACTCGCTGCCATCTTACTACGCCAGTCATCTTCTATTCGGCTTACTGCTACCCAAGCTACCAGCCATCCATGTATAGAGATCAGTGGTGCCCTATCATTCTATCTCCTCTGGTCAAATTTAGCCTAATCGTTCTCTCACCAATTCAGTCTCCATTCCTAATCTGATTTACTCATCTCACCTTCAACATTCTTCTGTAGCACCACATTTCAAAAGCTTCTATTTTTTTCCAATGTAATTATTGTCCATGTTTCACTTCCACAAATAATAGACTAATAATAATAATAAAATAACTGGCCTTCTGAACCCACATTGGTGCGTTCCATCTAGCTCTGTCTGGTGGTGTTAAGGCATTTATATATGCCAGCGTCGTGTAGTTAGATTTACCGGTAAAAATAACGCCAGTGAGACAACATTCCAGCACCCCGGCGTCTCCAAAATAAATAAATAATAAATTCCATGATAATTGTTAGTGTAGTGTGTAAACGAAGAGGTGTGTATGAAACCAAACACCCAATCCACTGGCTAGAGGAATTAAGCAGGCACGGCTAAAATACCTGGCGTGGTTGGGAAACACACCCAGCACTTTCTGAAGCTAAGTCCCCTACGCTGATGAGTCAGTTAGGAAGCCGGACTCCACAACAATAGTAATAGTCTGCTGTTAGGTCGTCAGCCTGACGGCTGGTTTTATCCTCAGACAGCACCACCAAATGTTATGCAGTTATACACAAACCCCAAATCAGTAAAAAATTTAAATTAACAAAAATAAATAAATAAATAAATAAATAAATAAATAAATAAAGAAATAAATAAATAAATAAGTAAATAATAATAATAATAATAATAATAACTGGGCTATTTCTGAGGTCACTGCAGGGCTTATTTTGGATAAAAATTCCTTTGTATGACTCATCGGTATCCGAACCTCGTCTGTCTGGGCGGAATGCCAGCAGGTAGGTTACTGTATCAATCACACCCCAAATAATAATAATAATAATAATAATAATAATAATAATAATAATAATAATAATATGGCGCAACAGCTCAAAGGGTCATGTCCTACCAAGCGGCCGCTGCTCAGCCCGAATGCCTTCAAAATACGAGGTGGCGTGTGGTCAGCCCAACGAATGCTCTCGGCCGTTATCCTTGGCTTTCTAGACCGGGGCCGCCATCTCACCGTCAGATATCTGCTCAACTGTAATCGCGTAGGCTGAGTGGACCTCAAACTAGCCCTCAAATCCAGGTAAAAATTCCTGACCTGGCCGGGAACCGAATCCCGGGCCTCTGGGTAAGAAATGGGCACGCTACCCCTAAGCCGCGGGGGCAGCCTCAATAATAACAATAATAATTCTCTTTTCTACCGCTTTTCCCACACTCGTGGGCTCGCGGGTGCGAACTGTGTCGCACATGTGGTTTTGGCCCTGTTTTATGTCCGGATGCCCTTCCTGATGCCAACCCTATTTGGAGGGATGTAATCACTATTACGTATATATGTGTTGGTTTGTAGTGCAGTGTGTTGTCTGAATATGAAGAGGAAAGTGTTGGGACAAACACAAACACCCAGTCCCCGGGCTAGAAGAATTAATCAAAGGCGATTTAAATCCCCGACACGGCCGGGAATCGAGACCGGGACCCTCTGAACCGAAGGCCTCAACGCTGACCAGTCAGCCAATGAATCGAATAATAATAATAATAATAATAATAATAATAATAATAATAATAATAATAATAATAATAATAATCAAGCGCGTAGTTTTATCCAGCCTGTTGATTTTGTGACTATGAAACTATGAAATACAAACCACGCGAACAAGGTCAAATAAATGCACATGGTCCTACTTATTTTCGGTGAAATATTCTTAATGACTGAAGTAGGCTGACTAATTATTTTTAACTGTTAATCATGTATATTGGATGAAATTATTCCTATTACAAGACATAGATAGTTTATATTTGCTTTTTGCAACTATTTTCTCCTTCCTTTCTTAATGTTCTTTGAAATATCGTACAACATATTTTTGCTCACCCGTTAACACATTTAAACGATAAAATATAGATCTGTCCATGACCGCCTCAAATAAAGAAGTTCGTAATTTACATACGATACCGTATGTGAAAAATGGCATTGTATACTTTTCACAGTAACGGAGAAAGTAAATCTTAAACTGCCTGACATCCCTAAGAATGATAGCTGACCGACTAAAACTGATGACCACATAGCGCATTATTCAGCTAGCTTTACAAAACTCGAGTAGATCGTAGATAGCATCATTGTTCGTGGAACTTTCATTTTTAGAACTTGTTCGCTGCTGTCCACATTTTGAACTTCTCTGTGAACCACGTTTCATTATTGAAACTATTTTTACGTGATTGGGACCTCTTCTCTTTATATCCGATCCTCATTTAGAACCCACACCTAGTCAAATATATCCAAAGCGAATTTCCCCTAAAAATTTCAGTGAGAACCTTGTGAACAACGCGAAGCACAGTGGACCATAACGAGAGGTACTGACTGGATAATGGTACTAGCAACAGAATAACGACGCCTCATTTTTGCTACAGGAACGAGGCATCTAATAGCCAGTAGCAATAGGGGCCAATATTATATTCGCATATATTCCTCATTTTTTTTTTTCGATTTAGTATAAAATTGTGATTGAAATTCAAATATTTCATTTCGTGTTATTTTCCAAAAGAAAAAGCCATTCACCTTCTTCCAACCAGAGACGGCCCGAAGGCTGGTTTGATCTTCCTCAGCTCTGCCAACAGCTGTCATGATAGCCTAGGCATCACTGAAGAGGCGTACTAGGGAAATGAGGAGTGAGTTTCACGTTGCTTTCCTCACTGGACGAGAAGTTGCTATTACATACCAGTCTGCCAAGCCCACTGAAATGCATGCACCAACCGACCCTATGAGCTATATTTTCACACCATTCATAACAGGGACTGGCTGTATAAGGAATGGCATTACTAGCATCACTCATACCTTGAGCACTTTCATATTGTCAAAGCCAAAACTGAGACAGGTCAATGAAAGTAACAAATTTATTCTAGCCTATACGAGAAGACACAGTGCAATGTAAACACTACATCTCGCCAGAAAAGGCTATCATAAGTCTGAACACTTAAATAATCTGGAGGTTTTGTTTTGCCACGAGTTTGAGGTTCTTAGAGCCTGATGAGAGGATTTCCACGTTTTGAAGCTGGCAACGCTGGTTCGCAAACATACTTCACTAATTAGGCTACACCCATGGCTAAATGGTTAGCGTGCTGGCCTTTGGTCACAGGGGTGCCGGGTTCGATTCCCGGTGGGGTCGGGAATTTTAACCTTAATTGTTTAATTTCGCTGGCACGGGTCTGGGTGTATGTTCCGTCTTCATCATCATTTCATCCTCATTACGACACGACGCTCAGGTCGCCTACGGGAATGAAATCAAAAGACCTGCATCTGGCGATCCGAACTTGTCCTCGGACACTCCCGGCACTGAAAGCCATACGCCATTTTATTTCAATTAGGCTGCAGTATATAGATTTGATTTTCCTGTAACCCCAGCTTATAGGGGCATAGCCGGGGGGGGGGGGGCGGTTACAAAAAGAAAATAAACAGAACTTGATAATAAACAACGAACATTGGGGGACGTACTTGTAGAACCAACAGATCTGTTTTCTAGGAAGCCTTGAAAGTTTGATTTTAGATTGTAAACTGAACATATTCGCTGTAAATCTCTTGATCTTCATCGCATTGTTCTTGATCTGTATTTTTGTAGTGTACTGCAATCTGAATATCAAGATAATTCACTTGAATCAGTAGTCCAGCTCCATAGCTAAATGGTTAGCATGCTGGCCTTTGGTCTCAGGGGTCCCGGGTTCGATTCCCGGCAGGGTCTGGAATTGTAACCATCATTGGTTAATTTCTCTGGCACGGGGGCTGGGTGTATGTGTCGTCTTCATCATCATCATCACGACGCGCAGGTCGTCTACGGGAGTCAAATCAAAAGACCTGCACCTGGCGGGTCGAACATGTCCTCGGACACTCCCGGCACTAAAAGCCATACGCCATTTCATTTCACTTGAATCAGTGTCATTATAATGACAAATCTTGCATGCGCTCGCCGCACACGCACAAGCACCCCCATTGTGTTCTATCATCATTCTATAACTATACCCCCCCCCCCCAATAGGCCGATCCTGTCACCTTATATTCATTTCAAAAACTACAAGTGTTCTCGCATTTCTTTTCTAATACAGCTACTACGAGAGGAAACTATGACTAATGGAAACATACACATCCCAAAATTGCGTCATGTAGAAGAAAATAAACCAAAAGACCAGAAATCACACTGGTTTGTAACAAATATCAGAGCTGACAGGACGAAATTGAAGGTTATGATTTATGATTACAGAACAATCTCTGGGGATTCCTGTTAAATGGTTTATTCAATATCTGATACCGAATTTGAGAATACGATCGGCTACACTCCTGAAATTTATTTTATTATAAAGGAGTTTTGACAGAATAATTAACGGAACATAACATCCGGAGTTGTTGTAGTTACTGTTGAAATTACATTAAATACCTGTAGTGAATTCAACAGGGAGAGCGATACAAAACAATGCTCTGTGTTTACAACAATAAATACGCCACCTAACATTTTTGATAATTTTCTTTTGTAACTTAAGAGAAAAGGTTTATACACTATGGCATAATTATTATTTTATCTCCAACGGCATTATTAACATATCACAGAAAATGACCAGTTTCTCGACAGTAGCAATACGATACTACAGTATTATAATGATGTGAATATGAGTCAAATGTTGAGATGAACGTCTTGCAAAAGTTATAAGCAGAAGACCACAGAATTAGCTTATAATAATGATAATGAATTCTGTGCAGAAGTCTAACCTTTTCCGCCTCATGTTATAAGCAGATCGATGGTAATAGGTTAATATGTGCAGAAATAAAGCCCATCTCTTATCCTCTGATAGACTGGCATTCACTGTCCAACAGTTTTACTGAAACCTGGATGTCACTGATGCCACAGTTCAAGAGAAATGATAAATTAGAAACTTAAATCTTCAGCTACTCATATATACTTAAGTAGCCCTAACCTAAGCCTGTTGACAAAGAACAAACAAGTTTTAACTTTTGTTTACCTTTGAGATGACGCACAACTGTAAAAGTTGAGTGGACCCAGCAGTAGGTATCGATTGCCCTGGAGGGTATAGAATCCTTTTTCACAATGCAGTCTATTGGATCGCCGAAATATTGCTTGGACGTAACTAGTAGTGAAGACACCACTAACATGATAACTGTTGCTTTATAGTGAAGCCGAAATACATTGTTATCGGTACAGATCCTCTCGAGTTTTAAGAGAACACGAACCGAGCCGAACAGATCGAACATTGCAGACTCCAAGTCATCCAAATAGCCTTTATTACGGGTTTATATGTCTATAAACTGACTGTCACAATTTGCACGTTATACAGTTGCAGGATGACACTTAAAATACTTCTAAATAAGATCTATTTCCTGCTACTTTTGGAGTGAAGTTTAAGAAAGCGTGTTGTTTACAGGATACCTAAGAGCACCAACATATTCTACAAATTCGAAGGCTCATTGTTGCCAGGTTGTAAACGGATAATTGAAGAGAAACAATGTAAAAATGAATGGCTAATGAGCACGATCGACAATAGAATAAACGCCCATTATATCATTTTCAGGTATTGTTAAATTAATGTCCTGTACTACATAAGACATGCCGTACAGAAGAAATTTACATTCACTTAATGCTCTTCATATTCAACGCAAATGCTGCTTATTTCTTGCTCTTCTTTCATTTAGCTCCGGGCGGGTGAGCTCCCTTAGGAGGGCAGTGGACCCTCAGAGGAGGAAATGCCATTTGAATCCACGGATAGTAATAGGCAGCAGTGAAGTGAGGCTTCTTAGGGCCATATCATACAACTACATCATTACCCATTTTCCAGCTGACACTAGGTTGGGGCAAATGTGGTTCCTCTCTACCTCATCCTGTCTCTCCACTATTCCTCACCCAACCAACAGGTTCCGTGGTCCTGTGCTGTTCTTCAGAGTCCATCCATCGTATATCTTGATCTTCCTTGCCCTCTCTTCCCTGTCATATGCTTTACCAGTACCGGAACTAGTCTTTGCAGTGTTTCTTCTTTCATTTAGCTCCGGGCGGGTGAGCTCCCTTAGGAGGGCAGTGGACCCTCAGAGGAGGAAATGCCATTTGAATCCACGGATAGTAATAGGCAGCAGTGAAGTGAGGCTTCTTAGGGCCATATCATACAACTACAAGCACTGCAGAAGCTGTGATGCTGCGGGATGGAAAGCAACGAAAACAATCATTGTGATACAGGATAATACAAAGGGCCCTGTACTTCTAATAGAATCATTAAAGATCGGTTAGGCAGGTCTTATGGCGACGATGGGAAGGGAAAGGCCTAGGAGTGGGAAGGAAGCGGCCGTAGCCTTAATTAAGGTACAGCCCAGCATTTGCCTGGTGTACAAATAGGAAACCACGGAAACCAATTTCAGGGCTTCCGACAGTGGGGTTCGAACCCATTATCTCCCGGATGCAAGCTCACAGCTGCGCGCCCCTAACCGCACGGCCAACTCACCCGGTTGACTGTACTGAAGGTTTTCAGCGTCTGGTAGACAGAATCGTAGCAGAAGGAGATAAACATTTACTCAGAATTAACACCAACAAGAAAAAGGTGATGGTCATCACTAGAAATCGTAGCATTGGAAGCACGCACATTCTTACGAACAGAAGCCTCAGCTTGTAGACACGTCAAAACGTTATCAGATGCTACGTATCTTCAGTGCTTCTGTACAGCGCTGAAATACGGACTCCTGAAATTTGACACCATTAGGAGAATGCCTTCGAGATAGGAGTTTTTCGAAAGATGTTACGGATCTCGTGGATTGACTACGTCACCAATGCTGTTCTACTCAGACGCATGAGGAGGGAACGAATGTTAGTGCGTACAACGTACTACAATGTATCGCACAGGGTAGAATTGAAGCACGTTGAGGTTGCAGTCGAAGGAAACACTTAAGGCTGAGGAACTTACGAGGCTGGAGAGCAGTAGGTCCGAGTAGACTGATAAGAACAGGGGAACATCGTGCAGACTCCGTTGTGATTGTAGCCAACCGCCAGTAAAGGAGAAGGCAATACACGAAGAACAAACTCTTTCCGTTTGTCTTCATTTCTTACTCTATCCCTCCTTGCCTCCCGGCTGGCCCCGTGGTCTAGGGGTAGCGTGCCTACCTATGAAGCGGAGGCCCCGGGTTCGATTCTCGTCCAGGTCAGAGAATTTTACCTGGATCTGAGGGCTGGTTCGAGTTCCACTCAACCTACGTGATTACAGTTGATGAGCTATCTGACGGTGAGATAGCGACCCCGGTTTAGAAAGCCAAGAATAATGGCCGAGAGGATTCGTCGTGTTGACCACACGATACCTCGTAATCTGCAGGCCTTCGGGCTGTGCAGTGGTCGCTTGGTAGGCCAAGGCACTTCAAGGGCTGTAATGCCATGGTGTTAGGTTAGATGTAGGCCTACTCTACTCTCATCTCTCCGAGTCATTGTCCAAGTTTCTGCTGCATATGCCATTATAGGTAAGTAATATCCCTTGTAGATTACTTCTTAGCTCTCATTGGCACATCTTTATTCTATATTAGTTGGCTGAATGGTCAGCGTACTGGCCTTCGGTTCAGAGGGTCCCCAACATCCCTGCAACTCACACACCACACATAACACTATCTTCCGCCACAGTAACACGCAGTCACCCACACATGGCAGATGCCGCCCACCCTCATCGGAGGGTCTGCCTTACAAGGGCTGCACTCGGCTAGAAATAGCCACACGAAAATTTAATTCCATATTAATCTCCATACCTGGTGGTAAAAGGCACACCCCAGCTGTAACATTCTACTAATTTCCATATCCAGTCTTCCATTTTCTATCAGTTCATTTCCCAAGTATTTGAAGTGTTCTACTGTTTCCAGTTCCTTATCTCCAATTTTGATAGCTCCTTTTCCTGTTTTGTTTACTTCCTCTACTTACGAGCAAGATATTGGCACGATATTTAATGGATCGTAATTGTAATACTGATATAAATGTATGCAAATAAATAATAATTTTGAATTGAGCTAAAAAAAAAAGTTGAAACTTTTTTTTTGCTAGGGGCTTTACGTCGCACCGACACAGATAGGTCTTATGGCGACGATGGGATAGGAAAGGCCTAGGAATTGGAAGGAAGCGGCCGTGGCCTTAATTAAGGTACAGCCCCAGCATTTGCCTGGTGTGAAAATGGGAAACCACGGAAAACCATCTTCAGGGCTGCCGATAGTGGGATTCGAACCTACTATCTCCCGGATGCAAGCTCACAGCCGCGCGCCTCAACGCGCACGGCCAACTCGCCCGGTAAGTTGAAACTTAACTGATACCGTAGCCCTAAAGATGAGTGCAATCTCTTACGTGCTTAATTTAATGTTGTTGACTGGAACCTCAATGTTTTCAGTATCAGTGCTAGTTTGTATTTCTCCTGTAACAAAATAATGCATTTATTTACTTATCAATCTCATTTTTATGAAAATTTTGATATGCAAATATATGAACGACAAATAACACTACTGTACTCCAGAAAAAAAGGTAATAGAATTAAAATAGGTTTTCATACAGTTACGGTCTTTAAAAACTAGTCTGTTCGAAAAGCGAAAGTTATAACTAATATTTTGAGAATTTAATAAAAATAATTACACAAGCTGAAATTCTTACCCAGATACTCTGCATTGCAATCATAAAGATTTTTGTCCGGTTAAAAATGATCGTTGAGCAATCTCAAAACTAGAGTCTTTGAACTGAAAGACGAAATCAGAATTTTTCATTGATGAGTGTGGCTTTAGGCATTAACAAGAAACGTCAATTCGTCAACTTCCTCAACGACTAAGAACCAGTCAAGGTAATCCCTTTCTTGAGTGCCAATATTTACCACTTAAACAATCTTACTACTACATTACAGGGACCAGGAAATCGGTATATGAACTGCATGATGCTGTACGACTCTTTCGAGCTAAGTTCTTTTTATTCAGGAGTTAAAAGAGGAAATAATTCATTTTCCCAAACTTTGTTCGGTGTCAAGAAACGAAGGTTTGTTGCGAAAATTGTCAAATATTTTCCCAACTACAGCTGCAGATGACTGAAGAAAGGTCAGAGAAAGTTGATGGGCCATTTTGCCTTTCTTTTAAAAGAGATTCATACCCTAACATGCGTAAATTTTCGAAATATGTGCTAACAATGTTGGGTCAACATATGGGTGTGAAATTATGTTTTCCAACATGAATTTTGTGAACATCAGTTTCAGATTCAGAATAACTAATAAGGCACGTGAAGTACTCCTGAAACTTCGTACACTCCAGACTTTGAAAAGATTTCGAAAGACAAGACATGCCACTTCACTTGCTCCATTCTGAAGCACAAGTCATTGATTTGTTTCGTTTTCAAACTCATTGCTCAGACTTCACATCAGTTGAGACTACGTGAGGGGATTTTATTGACGAGGTACATTTACACACTTTCACTATTATTAATTCCATTTTAAACATTTACTTAATCATCACATAATAATGAAAATTCGTAAACTACAAGGTTATAGAATTACAATTTTGCCTCGCTGAGTGGCTCAGACGGTGAAGGCGCTGGCTTTCTGAGCCCATGTTGGCCGGTTCGATCCTGACTCAGTCCAGTGGTATTTCAAGGTGCTCAAATACTTCAGCCCCGTGTCGATAGATTTACTGGTACGTAAAAGAACTCGTACGGGACAAAATCGCGGCACTCCGGCGTCTCCGAAAACCGTAAAAGTTATTAATGGGACGTAAAATAAATAACACTATTAATTACTATTTCAAATCAAAGTATGAATTTAATCATGGGACACTACCCAGCTAAAACACAAGGAATTTCTGGACTTCTTTCATTGTCAAAAACCGCGGCAACTATTGCGTGAACCTTTTCCATTGAATCTATGATTTCGAACTGAATCTTCACCATTTCGCCAGTACCTGTAGTATTAAAGATAGATACAAACCGAAATCATAAAATTCATAAATTAAAGGTGATATGATACACATATTGGTACGATAAATCCTGTTAAAATTAAAATAAGTAGTACC
Organism: Anabrus simplex; assembly: GCF_040414725.1. Lineage (NCBI taxonomy): Eukaryota > Metazoa > Arthropoda > Insecta > Orthoptera > Tettigoniidae > Anabrus > Anabrus simplex. The sequence goes on along the minus strand of NC_090270.1, from coordinate 96,612,834 downwards.
GAGTTTAACGTGTTTGATATATCAATTTGCGTACCTCAGACGCCATTTTACTTACATTTCAGTTACCGGTACATGAATTGATAGGGAAAATGCCTCCTGGATGACGGCCCTAAATGCAGATCATTGATTGATTGATTGATTGATTGATTGATTGATTGATTGAACTGTTGTGTTCGCGTAATTGCTGCATTAATGCCATTTAGTGGCAGCAGGGGAGGCACAGGACATCTCAACTAAGAACAATAGTCAGCTGGTGCAAGGCAGTGGTGTAGCCATGTATTGTTGATGGGGAGGGTTCACCCCTAACTTACATGCAGCATGCTTTTGATATAAGCTTGGGTTGGTAGCATCTGAGGATTCAGCAGATACACCTAGTTTAGAAATGAAATGGCGTATGGCGTTTAGTGCCGGGAGTGTCCGAGGACAAGTTCGGCTTGCCAGATGCAGGTCTTTTGATTTGACTCCCGTAGGCGACCTGCGCGTCGTGGTGAGAATGAAGTGCTGATGAAGACGACACATACACCCAGCCCATGGTGCCAGCGAAATTAACCAATTATGGTTAAAATTCCCGACCCTGCCAGGAATCGAACCCGGGACCCCTGTGACCAAAGGCCAGCACGCTAACCATTTAGCCATGGAGCCGGACATCCAGTTTACAATCTCCTTCCCATATTTTCTGCTAAATGGCGCGGCTTTCTTTTTTGTGAAAAAATCAGCAATCTTTTGTTGTTGATTTTGAGTTTATTACCAAACTGTACTGGTCGACTCTAAAACCTGTAGCTAACTGAGCTCTCAATAAGCATTATTATATTGAGTCTATCCTGACGGCCCATAAGAGATACTCAGATTATTATTTGATATAATATATAATTTTATTGAAATGCATTTCAGTCATATTTGATAAGAGTAATGAATCGCAGGATAGCAGAGACCGGAAGCCCATGGAGACATCAAGTCGCTGGATATTGCGCGATACTTCCTCGGGACCGTGAGAAAGGCTTAGCGTCATCAGAAGTTAGCACATCTCGGCACGTGTACATGATGTTGGCCAAGAGTAATATTCAGCCAATGAGAACGCGTGGGGGTGGCAAATATGGAGTCTTGATAGCGCGAAGTAATAGTCCCAGGTTAACCAACATGGACAGTTGCTTGATATAAATTCTGTTATTTGACGAATTTGCACAGGTCTACAAGTGAAATATAATCAGGAGTACGCGATAGAAATAATCTGAAGAAATTTGATGTTATTTGAAGTGTGTTTTATGATATGTTATAATTAATATTAAGTCATAATGAATGGCAAGCACGCTGATTGGTGGTTTGTCTAAACATGCGGGAATCCCATAGCTACAACGGCGTTAGCCACGCTTCCTTAGCGTCACAAGCTCTGGAGAGCGTCACTCTGATCGTGGAAGCCGATGTGATGTGAACGTTGTTCGGTAGTGCTCCGATACATGTACGTGAAAGTTGCCACGTGAATATATCAATAACAGTGTATGGTTTTTAAGACCGATAAACAGAGTTTTCAGTCGTGCAGTTGAATAAATTAACTGGTGCAGTGTTAAATTGCAGAATATGTTATGGCGCAAAGTCCACTACAGATAAATAGACGGTAATGATTAGCCGCAGACTGGAAAGTGAAGAAGAGACGCTCAGTTGTTTCATATTTTCGTGTCGGTCGCGTTTCGCGAGGAACTCTCGATCCGTACCGCGAGCCGCTCTCAATAACTGTATATAGAAACCCCAATTTGTTAAATTTCAAGTGTATTTGTGTGTCAGTGTGTTGGCTGAGTTCACAGCTAACAAGGGTTTGTTCGGTACGTGCAGAATTGAGCGGTGAAGAGATATACATCTAAAGCCTTCTGTGTTGCAGTGTTCAGTAACTTTCAGCAAGAAGATGGTACCGCCCATGGAAGAAGGAATATTGTTTCTATGTGTTAAAGCAGTGATAAACATGGAGTAACCACATAACACAGCAGAGATGTGAGCTTTTGCCAGTGTCCTGAGAATCTTCCAAGATAAGACGCATGTTTTTATTATGGAATGTTATATGGGTTATGTTAAAATACTAGTGCAGTTTAGTGTAGGGATTTTCTTTAACGTAAATTAAGCCTGACGGCATGTGTTTATTTCACCTTTGTAATGTTGTAGATACGGATAAGAGAGGAATGCATGATCTCTATATTTTTATTTACGATTAGTTAGATGGGATAAAGAGAGAGTTGTTAGGATTATTTTGTTGTTATATTATGCATGAATTAGTTTAGTGTTATTCTGATTTTTCCTTGTATATTAGTGATAGGAGGATTAGATTGACAAGATCATCCAATTTCCAAGTTAAACCCTTGCTACACTGAGAGTAAATTCAATTTAATTTTGGTTATTTAGAATGTTAGTAACAGTTACATTGCACGACGCATGGTATTTCAGAAGCTGACACATATAGAGCTGCATAACAACGTTGAAGGAATAGGATCTTCAAATGTAGGTTGGAAACTGTTTCGCCCAATGATTTGTACGGGAATTGAACCTAGATTCATAATGGAAAGAATTGTAAGATATATAAGAGGTTTTAATGCTTGCTAATGTATGAAGTAGATTATGCAGGCCGATTGCATGCCTGATGAAGTGAAAAGAATGATGTGCAGTGAATGTGTCCCTGCTATTGTCTTCTGAGAGAATATTAATTATCAGAATTGACGGAAATTGATTCCAGACCGAGGAGTCTGATGTGTGTAATAAATAATCGAAGCATGCCAGTAAGAAGTACGATTATTCGTGAGCTTCCGTGTAGCCGAAGGAAGATGATATTGCCTCACAAGCTTACTTGTTAGCCGTGTTTACATAGACAGCGTGAATGAAATGGTATTTCCGTGATACAATCTTGGCGAACAGATCCAAGCCTCAGTACAGTACTGAATTATAACATTTCCTTTCAGCCCACAGCACAGCAGGAAGTGTGTGTGGGATGAACGCGCTTTTGGGTGGGCAAATGCAGCAGAAGAACGTAATGTTGCCACATGGTTAATAACGATAATAATATGTTTTCTCTTACAGGATGATATTTTGTGATATTTTACGTTGTTTGGAAATGTTGTCTGGTTGTTTAATGGGGAACAGCCCGAGTGCTGAGTAATATTGATGGTCAATCTAGTTCTCACTAGATCCTTTGGTGAACCGCGTTTCACGTTGAGTCAGTGTAGTATGTAAGTTTTCCTTTCTTTATCCGATGTACATATGTGAGATACTTTGCTTATTTTGTACTTATTGTAAATACAGCGTAGGGAAATGCCACTAGTATTTTACATAATTCATATCGTGTCCCATTGCGTCTTAATTTTTCTTTTTATTAGAAATTTTATTGTATCTTAATTTTTCCTTTTAACGTTTAATCTTGCGACGACTCGATAAAATTATAAACCCGTATCAATGTGATACTTTAAATTATGTGGCTCCATTCGATTACGAATCAGTATACGCGTACGTATACTATTACCTGAAAGTGAACACTGGACAATCAGATGAAGAATACTTTGAAATGTTTACAAGTATTTAATGTTGTGTTTGATATTTCATTTCACATTTAATTTTTTTGATTAATGAACGTTTTAATGTCCAGTTCTTTTTTCTAATTTTGAGATTATCTCAATGTCATTTTTATTTTTGATTTTCTTGACTTTTATTAGTATGATTCGGGGCTATTTTGTGAATAAATTCATCCTACCCCATATTATTGTTTCTCATTCGAGTTATACGTTCATTTTCCTGTCATTTATATTTAAGTGAGAAACTTCGACTTTTAGCCTGACCCATCGACAACCAGCCCACTTCTCTGCCCAACCCTGAGTTAGTCGGATGTTTATACAGGAATGGAGGCATCGTCCTAGTGGGTTACGACCCCTGGGTACGGTACAATATGGTGTATCAGCTAGCTGGAACTGAATACAATACCCTTTTGATAGGGGGCTGCAAATCGATTCCTTTGATTTGGGCTGCTGAATCTAAGTAACAATACTCGTGTTACAGTTGACACTAAAGTAATACATTCGCCGGATCAGACCTAGGAAAAATAAGCCATTGTTTTATATGCCACCTCTGATATAGATTTAGTTTTATTTCGGATTAAGATAACATAGCCACAGGGACAGTACATAGACACCTCCGTAGAAACATAGGAACTTTTTCAGTGTCATTTGTGCTCGTAACAGTAGAGATAGATTGATTCTTCATGCTGTAATTCTGATTAAAATTTGAAAATATTTCTATAATGTTAGTGAAGGCTTCAGCCGGGGAGTCTATTCCTGCCTACGCCACTGGTGTAATGTTAGGACGCTGTTAGCCCAGGGTGACTAGTGGCACAATTTGTGAATAATTGCTCAGTTCACACCGGGGAACAGTCACCTGCGTGAGAATGGCGTTCTATGATGAACGATTTCTCGTTGCTCTTCTATTAAAAAAGAAATGCCAAAGGGCTAGGAAAATGTGAAAACGTCCTATGCTTGTTTCTCGATTGAACAGAGGATTATGTTATACATTGACGATCTAATGTAGGATGACAGAAATTTTTTCAATTATCTTCACATGTCGAAATCGTAAATTTACAAATTGCTTGTCTCCATAAAAGAAGATATAACGGAAAATGACACAGGACTAAACTAGCGTTTCCCAGCAGAAGAAAAATATTGGTCCTCACATTGAGAGAAGTCATGCCATAGTTCGGCCACTAGTCACCCTCGGCTAATAGCACCATTATTGTTGATAAGTTTGTTTAAGGCGCTTGGAACGTTGCAGGTCATTGCACTTCCTTTTCTTGCTGCTCGGCGATATTACGGCACTCAAAACCTAGGCTTTCAACTCCTACCTCTTTGAAAAAGAAATCTATCGCCTTTATTCTTCAAAGTGATTGTTCTTTCACATTTCCCTTCCCTATTCGATTGTCAAGTCATCTTCATTATCTTCCTGGCCAATATGAGCTAATGACCACGCAGTTTGGAAGCTTAGAAAACAATCACTACAGCGGCCACCACCATCGTAAATTAATTCGTTACCATGGCGACTGGACAATATTTCCACGTCAACGATGCTCGCCGTTGATAGGGCTTGGCAATACAAATATAAATTCGTGAATATCCCCATTTTAAGGGTCCTTGTTTGAAAGGTGAACGCGTCGTGGCCTTAAGTTTAGAGGGCCCCGGGTTCGATTACCAGCGGGGCCGGGAGTTTTAACTGAGTGTTGTTAATTCCCCCGTCTCGAGGATTGGGTGTTTGTATTCGCCTTAACACACATTTATTTACACACAACCCAGCACACTACAAACCACCACAAAACACACAATAGTGAATACATCTAGGCCTATATACAATAGTTCCGATGTAGTCGTGTAATGTGTGTTGTTCTCAGTCTCCAGACCACGTGACCACAGTGGAGTTCAGTAGTTGCCGAGTGTTTCGTAATAATAATAATAATAATAATAATAATAATAATAATAATAATAATAATAATAATAATAATAATAATAATAATAATTGTTGTGGGGTATCTGTGGAACGCAGATATGGTGAAAGAAGGTGCGGATTTGAATGGGTCTAACTACAATACCAAGAATTGAATTAAAATAACAAAGGTTATATTTCTTTCAGTATTAAAAAAAAACAAATTTAACAATTTTCCACTAGGTGAAATCACAATAAAAAAGGTACAATGTCAATCTTGAAAAGAGATTTGGAGAAATCCAGGATTCAGAACTTTAACAATTTTGGGCTTCAAGACCCTAGTTTTACAATTTTTGAGCTACGAACTCAACTTTACAAAATTTCAATTCAACATGAGGAGCAATGTAGTCACGGGCAGAAATTCCCTAATTCAAGAGCACTTGCTCCCTAAATACAAATATCTAGCCTTCCAGAGACACTCTTTACTATTACAAAACTTTGAAAAGAGCTAACAGGCTCTCTGTTCCTTACAGCCCGCTCAAGGCAATATTACATCAAAATGTTACACTCTCTGGCCTCATAAGGCACGAATTACAAATAGAAATAGTTTTATACAGGGGTATCTAGTACCCAACCTACAGGGCCTTTGCGAAAAAAGAACAGGTTAAATAAGGGACCCGAACACAACCAGAACGGAGGCATACACTGCGCCCCCAGATAATGAAATATAAAAACCTATCGGGCTCTCGGCCGATGAAATGGGGCTAGTTCCGAACTACTGGGGTGGCACGCATGGAAATAACTGTAATACATTACAGGAAAGAAAGGTTGCGAAATCGTAGTCAACTCAAACCAAGATGAAGGGGAGCTCGAGAGGGTAACTCACTATATATCCCCGATTTACAGTTAAAGATTTTATGAAATTTTACATTAGCCGAAAGAAAATTTACATTTTAGAAAAGTATTTTACATACCGGTAGTTAAGATTCGGACATTCCCCTCTGATAAAGTTGCGGAGACAGCAAGAAAGATAGAATTTACGTGGCCATTACCTTGTAGATGTTCGGCCGGCCTGCCTTAAAACACACACTTGGAAAGACGGCGATTAATTGACGAGGAAACTCGAAAAGCCGCAACTTATATACCCTCAGGGAAGATTCGATAGAATTCAGGACTAATCCAGACACGCCCTCTCAATATTTATTGGTTAACACAAAGTGAACAAGAAATGCGGAATTGGTTGAAAATTAATTACAAAAAATCCTGATTGGCTAGATTAAAAACTGGCGGAAAGGAAAAGAAGTGTTGCCAACCCAAAAATAAATGAACATAGATTCAGTTATGGAAAACCTAGAAATACGAAACTTCTTTAAGTTATAAGTTCTTCCACCTTACACCAGAGTGCATGATCATAGTTTTTTGGTAGTGACATCTGTGGAAAAATGTCCAAACTTCTTGATGTATAGCAAACAAAACAAGGAGAAATTCAATCAGTTTAGGAAACTTAACAATAACATAATTACTTAGCATTTCAGTGGCGACATCTTCCGACTAAAGTTCCAAGTTCATGTAGTATCAGTTTCAACTTTTGTTCGATAGAGGAGTTCATTAAGGCGCTTATTTTGAATGAGCAGAGTTGAGGTGTACCTCCCGGTACAATAATAATAATAATAATAATAATAATAATAATAATAATAATAATAATAATAATAATAATAATAATAATAATAATAATAATAAAAGAGATGTTGTGGTTGAGATGATGGAACGCCGTCGAGAGTTTCTATGTTCGTGGGATATCAAAAGCGAGACCTACTCCAAGAGAGAAAATCGAAATGAAGCCTATAGTTCTTTGACCTCATCACTTGTGACAACAATAACACTCAATGCTAGTCCGATCTTTAGTTATTTTGAAAGATACGGAAGCATTATATAGCGCAAACGGCTCTATACAGGATATAAACACAACTGGCTGCAATGAAGACCCCGGTTAGTCTGAAGGTGTATAGCCTCTATCGAACCTCAGACGGTCTGTCGGTTTTCTCTGGACTGATAGTGTGCACTAATGATGGGATAATCGAATACAAAATAATAGCTTATTCGATGAAATGAAATGGCGTATGGCTTTTAGAGCCGGGGGTGTCCGAAGACAAGTTCGGCTCGCCAGGTGCAGGTCTTTTTATTTGACTCCCGTAGGCGACCTGCGCGTCGTGATGAGGATGAAATGATGATGAAGACGTCACATACACCCAGTCCCCGTGCCAGCGAAATTAACCAATTATGGTTAAAATTACCGACCCTGCCGGGAAACGAACCCGGGACCCCCGTGACCAAAGGCCAGCACGCTAACCATTTAGCCATGGAGGCAGCTTATTCGATTATTTCATTTTATTCGATTATATTCCTTTCGATTATTTTTGATTATTCATTCGAATGAACAAGGCAATCGAATAGTGAATATTTTTCCATCCGATTTTTTTCGTTTATTCATTCGAAACTCCATTCGAATCAATGAGCCAATCGAATAGTGAATTTTTCCATTCGATTATTTTTCGATTATTCATTCGGAACTGCATTCGAATCACTGAGCCAATTGTAGATTATGTCGTAAATACACCTTATTTTTGTATCAACTAATTCAGTTTTCAGCATTCATAAACAACTTTTATTCGCAATCAAAACATGTTAACACCCGACCACAGAATACACAAAACCCAAAGAGTAAAGGAATAAACATTGCCAACTTTAACATCTACAAATATCTCGACATACTCCCACCTAATTTACAATTTTCTCAAAATTGGAAATTATCAAAACATTGAGGGTAACTGAACAATGGATGCCAAGTGGATTCTCTCTCCCCGGCCTCATGAAATCGAAGATTTAGTCTTTTAGGAGGAACCACATTTCTTCCTGCTCTTGTTCTTAATTCTTCAGGGGATTTAGAAAAAACCTCTTCCTTGAGCTGGGCTTTTGTTTGGCAACTCTCGATGCTAGAGTGAACCTCTAAGGGGTACACTCTCTGTAGAGGACGCACAACGGTACCACAACTAGTCTTCAGTTGAACCACCCGGACTCTTCCATCTCGCCCTGGAATGAGATGCTCAATTCTTGCCAAAGGCCAATCCATCCTCTTTCGATTGTCCTTTTGATCTTGGAATACTTGGAAATTCTTAAGTCTCTGATCGTCTGGGAATTCGAAGGGCTCTGCCTGAATGAGCAGAACAAGTTTATCTTCAGCTGCAGCTACCTCACTTGTCGATAACGAACCTCTTCTTTTAATTTCAGTGCGTCGACAGTTGTTGAGAAATCTGAAGATCCATCCCACCATCCGCACAATATTTTCATATTTGCTGAACCGGTGATACAGCCACGTAGTATTGTGAGTGACTGCAATAAGATTATATTCGTTTGCCACTCCATAGCTTATGTGAGATTCAGGCTAGTTTTCTTCTCCTTCAGCAAGCCATTTAGGCCCTTTCCACCATTCGGATTCGAGCAGTTGCACGACAGTACATCCTCTTGAGGGCAGATCTGCGGGGTTCAACTCACCTGGTATGTGTCTCCAGCTTCGTACATCAGTGAGTTCCCTTATCTCCTTCACTCGATTCCTAACAAACACAGTCTTGTCTTCATTGCCAAGAATCCAGGCTAGCACAGTGCTTGAATCGGTCCAACAATGAGCAGGGACTTCTTTCCAATCTAGACTTTCTCGAACTGATTTCAGTAGACGAGCTCCAATAGGAGTTCCTAATAATTCCACTTGAGGAATGGTTAGGCGCATAAGCGGTGTTACTATTGCTTTGGCTACCGCTAACCGAATGTGTACCTCTCCCTGGTAACCACTCCTGATAAAGACAACAGCTGCATATGCATTCTGACTTCCATCACAGAATACATGCAGTGAGATATCCTCCTCGCTGCCGAGTTGGCGCATCATCCCGATTTCTCTTAGGTGAGGCAGGTCCTTCAACCACCTCTCAAATTGTCGTCGAGTATCTTTGTCAATAGGGTCGTCCCATCCTAACTTTCTGGTCCATAACTCTTGAATTAACATTTTCAACCTTATTGTTACTGGAACGGTTAGTCCAATCGGATCAAAAATGTGGTGAACTATTGAAAGAACAGTCCTTTTCGTCAGATTTTCCATTTCCCACGATTTCTCCCACCAATCCATATTGATCTTCAAAGTGTCATCTCGATGATTCCACCTAATGCCAAACAGTGTAGACTCCTGGGGAGAGTTGTCTCCAATCCACTCCCACCCTCGAAGTTCGAACCCGGCCCTCGCCATAATGGTCTTCGAAAGATAAACGAATTCCTCTACTTCTTCTGCTCGGTCGAGGCTTGTCACTAGATTATCAACATAAAAATTATTCTTCAACGATGCCGCGATTTTTGCCTCGTTTGGATCAGTTGATTCCATACATTTTTCTAGGTGGTACCCAATAACTGCTCCAAGAAGAAACGGACTACTGGTAACACCGAATACCACTCTGGCATGAAGAAGGACTCGTAGGTCTTTCTCATTATCTTCATACCACAAGAACTTCAAGTAGTCTCTCTCGTCTGGGTGTATTCTTATCTGCAAAAATGCCTTTTTTATATCAGCTGTGATACCTATCCTCCGTTGTCGAAACCTCAAGAGCAATTCTGGTATGATTTCAACGAGGTTCGGTCCTTCTTCAAGGCAGTCGTTCAGTGATGGGAAACCTCTCTCTTTCGCCGATGCATCGAATACGAGACGCACTTTCGTGGTTGCACTAGTTTCCTTCAATACCGGGCGGTGAGGAAGGTAGTGTCCTGTAGATAGATCCATTGCAAGTTTTCGTGAACAATGTGCGGATAACAGCTCTTTTCTTAGTTACTTGTGTAGACGTCATGATTACGATGTACCGGTACGAATGTAAACAACAGGATACGGTATACTGGATATACAGACACAGTTATATTCGCTATCAAATTATAACTCAACGAAGTCTACGCTAAGTCCTGTCACGGTCGCCATATGTAGATTATGTCGTAAATACACCTTATTTTTGTATCAACTAATTCAGTTTTCAACATTCATAAACAACTTTTATTCGCAATCAAAACATGTTAACACCCGACCACAGAATACACAAAACCCAAAACATCTACAAATATCTCGACACCAATCGAATAGTGAATTTTTCCATTCGATTATTTCATTTTATTCGATTATTCAATTATATTTCTCTTTCGATTATTTTCGATTATTCATTCGAATCAATGAGCCAATCGAATAGTCAATATTTTTCCATTCGGTTATTTTTCGATTATTCATCCGGAACTGCATTCGAATCACTGAGCCAATCGAATAGTGAATTTTTCCATTCGATTATTTTTCGATTATTCACTCGGAACTGCATTCGAATGAATGGGGCAGTTGAATAGTGAATACTTTCGAAATAATCGAATGAAAAGTGATGTTATTAAGATAGTCAATTATCTCATTCAGTTTCAACATTTGGATATACGTCTGGAAAAAGGCGTATTTCTATTTTTCATAAGAGTTTATCTATTCGCTTATTTCAATCGATTATCTACCCGACACACTTAACTCGAAAAATTGATGCATGACGCATCCGAATATTCTATGCGATACAACTGAATAATGTTTGAAACTCATTCGATTATTTATTCTATTATCTAAATAATCGGATGAAGGTTATTCGATTATTAAAATTATTCGATTATCCCATCACTAGTGTGTACCGTGCTAAGATCCCTTTTCGAGTTCCTCAGCGTGCAGCCCATGTGAATGTGACGTACACTTCTAAACCGAACATCATCCCAAAAGAGTTGAGCCAATAAGCACCAATCTAAAGTGTGTGTGTGAGTGAAGAGTTTTAAGGGAAAGTACAACTAGGCAGCCATCATCATTCTAAACACCAATCAGTGGAAGAAAGAGTTCCGACCCTTCAATGAATAAGGGTATCGGCAAAAGAGATAGAAAGGCCACGGAAGGGATGAAAGTAAAATATTCTTTATGCTCGACGATGCCGAAATATAAATATTATATGCCAAAAGACTGAATCTTAATGAGGCTCATTATAGTTCAAGTTTCATTACGATATAGGCTAGGACAAAATAAATTATATTTAATATAGTAATAGTCAAATAACTGTTAGAAAGAAATGTAAGTCATGTATCATACTTAATGAATTGCAATAAACGAATGCTCTCTCCCCATTTTCAGGCGATCCGGAACTGGGAGACGGGAGTATTCTATTCTATTCTATTCTATTCTATTCTATTCTATTCTATTCTATTCTATTCTATTCTATTCTATTCTATTTAAATTTGGCGCCAGATGACTATCAAAGAACACTAGACCTAATGCAAAAAGAACCAGATTTGCAATACTGAATACAAGCTTCTCCTGGATCTCTTGCACTCATGTGTGGCAGTTAAAGGTTAAGAGAACGAAAAGAGAGGGAGAGAGAAAGAGAGAAAGAAGACAAGCGAGATGTATACAAGAAATAATCGTTGCGGCACTGTTTTCTTATGCAAGGCTGTTAGGGAGCGGGCATCTAGCATGTTAAACAATTTGTCAAACAGTCTCTCCGAAGCCTGTCAAAGTAAATAGTGACTTAACAAAATGCAGCAATGTTTTATTCTCTCACGTGTACTTCACCCGGAAAATAGTATCCCTGAATAATAATAATAATAATAATAATAATAATAATAATAATAATAATAATAATAATAATAATAATAATAATAATAATAATAATATCTGATCGACCTCATTGGTACAGAAAATTAGACGTTGTTGATTTGACCCAAATATGGTGAGTTCGATCACAGATTACCGTATGCTGGTAGAATTCAGATTGTTTAGGGGGTGGCAACTGTATCTCTTTGACTTCCTGCATGAACTTCTGCGGGGAAACAATACAAACATCCCAGAAGATCCCAAAATTAGGTATAGCGAATTATTATTATTATTATTATTATTATTATTATTATTATTATTATTATTATTATTATTAGATAGTATTGCAGAATTAAAAAATGCGGATGGCTTTTAGTGCGGGGGGTGTCCGAGAACAAATTCTGATCGCCAGATGCAGGTCTTTTGCTTTGATTCCCGTAGGCGACCTGCACGTCGTGGTGAGGATCAAATGATCATGAAGACGACACATACACCCAGGCCCCATGTTAGCGGAATTAACCAATTATGGTTAAAATTCCCGACTCTGCCGGGACCACTGTGACCAAAGGCCAACACGCTAACCATTTAGCCATTGAGTCGGACAATATTGCAGTAAAGTTTGTTTAAGCGGTATGACAAATGTCTTTTAAATGTAGTATGTAAAATTCCTTAACATGACCTACACCTAACACGAAAAATCATTAATAATAATAATAATAATAATAATAATAATAATAATAATAATAATAATAATAATAATAATAATAATGTTTTTACGTTCCACTAAATACTTTTTGACGGTTTTCGGAGACGCCAGGGTGCCGGAATTTCTCCCCACATGAGTTATTTTACGTGCCAGTAAATCTACTGACACGGGGCTGACGTATTTGAGCAGCCTCAAATAATACCAGACTGAGCCAGGAAAGAATCTGCTAAGTTGGGGTCAGAAGGCCAGCCTCTCAACCGTCTGAGTCACTCAGCCGGCAATAACATAAGATGCCGTATTAAAATTAATATTATCGAAAGCATCACACAACCTCTAGTTCCTATGTGCAATATTAACGTTTAATGGACAACATTGACGCAGAGGAGCAATGGGAAGTTTACCACTGGGTGATTTTAAAAGCATTTCCCTCTGAACTGCGTCAGCGCCGTTTTAAACTTTTTTCTCGACAATTCCCAACGTTATTGTGGGTCAGGTACGTATGTATCTCTACCCCTTATACTCGTTTCTTGAATTGGGGTCGGGGATGAGGAGAGATTACATTTTTGACATGTTATACGACAGGATGTTCTTCCTGACGCCAACCTCCGTTGAGGAGTTAATGAAGATAAAGTGAATAATGGTAAATGAAATTGTGTAAGGAGATGGAAAGAATAGGCTGAGGCCTGTAAGTACTTAGGTGTTAAAATAAGAAGTGATCTTCATTGGGGTCATTATATTAACAAGGTTGTTAAGAAAGTTTACAGATCTCTTCACATGATTATGAAAGTATTTAAGGGTTGTAGTAAGGGCAAAGGAGAGGGCGTATAGTCTCTGGTAAGACCGCAGTTAGAGTATGGTTCCAGGACAACTTGATACGAGAACTGAAAAAAAAATCAAAGGAAAGCAGCACGATTTGTTCTGGGTGATTTCTGACAAAGGAATAGTGTTACGAAAATGTTGTAAACTTTGGGCTGGGAAGACTTGGAAGTAAGGAGACGAGCTGCTCGACTATGTGGTATGTTTCGAGCTGTCAGTGGAGAGTTGGCGTGGAAGATATAAGTAGACGGATAAGCTTGAGCGAAGTTTTCAAGAGTAGGAAAGGTCATATGAAGATAAAGAGGACATTTCCTTTTATTTTTACAATTGGCTTTACGTCGCACCGACACATACAGGTCTTATGGCGTCAATGGAATAGGAAAGGGCCAGGAGTAGGAAGGAAGCGGCCGTGACCTTAACTAAGGTACAGCCCCAGCATTTGCCTGCATGAAAATGGGAAACCACGGAAAACCAGGGTTGCCGACAGTGGGGTTCCAACCTACTGTCTCCCGAATGCGAGCTTACCGCTGCGTGCCCCTAATCGCACGGTCAACTTGCTCGGTCAAGAGAACAAATTGGGGAAAATATTCATTTATAAGACGAGAAGTAAGGGATTGCAAAAAAAAAAAAAAAAAAATCAAGAGAAATGTTAGATAAATGTCCATGTTCTTTGAAAATGTTTAAGGAAAAAAACTAGGTAAACAATTGATAGGGAATCTGCCACCTGAGCGACAGCCCTGAATGCAGATCATTGATGATTGATTGATTGATTGATTGATTGATTGATTGATTGATTGATTGATTGATTGATTGATTGATTGATTGATTGATTGATTGATTGATTGATTGATTGAAACTGTCCCGGCATTTGCCTGGAAGTGAATATGGAAAACCACAGAAAACCATTGTTAGGACAACCGACAGGTTCCTTCCCTGTCTTAACCCTCCCCTATTCCATCGTTCCCGAAAACCTGTCTGAATTAGTGCGACTTCAATTCACTTGCTTTATATATAAAAAAGAAAGAAAAAACATTTCCCCATATCAATTCCGCTGATAGGCTTGCCAGATATAGGGTTCTAGCAGAACAGCATGAAATGTTCCCGGTCTGTTCCACGTACGGTGCAAATCGCAAACAGTACGCCAAGTGTTCCGATTTTGAAAATTACTGTATGAGGACTTATATTTTTGAATCTAACGCCATATCATAAGTGGTTTCATTTTGCTGATTACAGTTTTGTGTCCGTAATGTATTACAAATCCCCTGAAGAACCATGTTATCGTAAGATTTTAAGATTTTTTTTTTTTTTGCTAGGGGCTTTACGTCGCACCGACACAGATAGGTCTTATGGCGACGATGGGATAGGAAAGGCCTAGGAGTTGGAAGGAAGCGGCCGTGGCCTTAATTAAGGTACAGCCCCAGCATTTGCCTGGTGTGAAAATGGGAAACCACGGAAAACCATCTTCAGGGCTGCCGATAGTGGGATTCGAACCTACTATCTCCCGGATGCAAGCTCACAGCCGCGCGCCTCTACGCGCACGGCCAACTCGCCCGGTGATTTTAAGATTAGCAGAGTCGCTTTGTGTTATAGGTCGCATCACTTTAATAAGATATGTATTTAGTTTTGTTTTCTGATTTGTTGTGTGAGGAAGGAAATGAACAATTGAAGTCAAAATTAACTACTCGGACAATACTGCGGAGTTGGCTGTACATTACTCAGTTGCTTAGTGCATCAAAACTGCGCAGTGTTTTAATTGTAGAATGTGTCATAAGTAGCTTGTATTTGGAACAAATGCATTCATAGAAAAAAATGAAATGGCATATGACTTTTAATGCCGAGAGTGTCCGAGGACATGTTCGGCTCACCAGGGGCAGGTCTTTCTATTTGACTCCCGTAGGCGACCTGCGCGTCGTGATGAGGATGAAATGATGATGAAGACGACACATACACACTGCCCCCGAGCCAGCGAAATTAACCAATGATGGTTAAAATTCCCGACCCTGCCGGGAATCGATCCCGGACCCTTGTGACCAAAGACCAGCACGCTAACCATTTTTTAAACTTCACCTTGTTTCGACTACATTTTCAATTAGAATCACCATTAGTTCATTCAACACGTCTTAAACATCTTTTCTCTTGTTAATACATATATTTGAACCATATCTGAAAAGAGAGACAATGAAATAGAAAATGTATATAATGCTTGAAAAAAGCAGGTGTGTCAAATTATGTGCAAAATAAGTAAAATATTGAGACAATTTTGATGTGAGTGTTTTGAAGAGGAAGATCTCACTTGCTTCAAGTATGAACCCTTAACATCCGTTGACGTTGAGAGAAGTGTCTCGATGTTACGCATTGTGCTGTCTGAAAACCGACGATCCCATACACCTAAGAACCTGGAGATGACTGTTGTGATATACTGCAAAGCCAACTGAGATAAGGTTTCCGAACTCCAATTTCCCTAACCCCAGTGTGGTTAAGCGAAATAGGCTACCAATTTCAATTTCTTTCTCCACGATGTCCATTTCGGGTTCGCTGAATTCATTCTAGGTGGAAAAAATATTTCATTTTTAATTCTGCAAGTACCCTACTTTTTTATACAAACACGGAATTCCTTTTTTAAATTTGTTAATCTAAAATTAAATGCAGTACTGTCTGAAAGAAGAAGTCTTATTCTTCTTCTTTTACTACCGCTTTTCCCACACCTGTGGGGTCGCGGGTACTAACTGCGTCGCACATGTGATTTGGCCCTGTTTTACGTCCGGATGTCCTTCCTGACGCCAACCCTATACGGAGGGATGTAATCACTATTGCGTGTTTCTGTGGTGGTTGGTAGTGTAGTGTGTTGTGTGAATACGAAGAGGAGAAGTTTGGTACGAATACATAAAACCAGTTCCTGAGCCAGAATTAATCAGAAGCGATTAAAATCCCCGACCCGGCCGGGAATCGAACCCGGGACCCTCTGAACCGAAGGCCAGTACGCTGACCATTCAGGCGAATCGGACTGTCTGAAAGAAGAAGTATTTCATTCATATATTTTTACACTGTATGTTGCATACCACCAGAATTTTGCAATTTTAAACATTATATTCCTTCCTTAAATACGTAATTAAAACTAAAATTATGAATAAATTTGGATAGCATTTTCACGTCCTTTTGCCAGTTTTTGGTCCTTTCTTTGTGGATATTTTTGAATACGGAATTCGAACTTCCGAGCCCTAGTTACAAGACAGTGCTTCCTAATAAAAAAAACCATGTTATTAAGTGTACCCTCAGGTTAAAACAATATTGATTTGTTTATATGTGTATCAAATACCCGAAGTATATTTTGTGTTACAAAGAGATGTCCCAATATTGAAACAGACTAACCTGTTTTTGACCTACTGCTTCATTGTTGTACCAGGCGTTCACCGTCAATAAATCGCTCCTCTCTGAAATCTGACATCTCTACCCCTGATGTACTGAAAATCTCCTCTGGAGGAAATGGTATAAATTGATCATCACCGAGCAAGTGGTTGAGCGGTTTAGGTCACGGGAGGCAGTGGGTTCGAACTCCCTGTCGGCAGCCCTGAAGATGATTTACCGTGGTTTTCCATTTTCACACCAGGCAAGTGCTGGGACTGTACCTTAACCAAGGCCACGATCGATCCCGTCCCACTCCTAGTCCTATCCCATCGTTGCCATAAGACCTATCTGTGTCGTTGCGACGTAAAAAATTTTAATTTAAATTTTGAAACATATTTAGCTGTTGGGAAGATGTTTACAAACTCCTCGGCAGGTGCAGTGTTTGTTGACCCGACGCTATCTGACCTCGGTACGGATGTTAAGGTTGTGTTGATAACATAGTCAAGTTATTCGGTAAAACAATACATATTTATGCAACGCATTCTTGGAATACACAAGCAGCTGACGTAATGATAACCTACTACAATTTCATCTCCCGGAGGTCAGTCGTATTTAAAGTGATGGAGCGAGCAGCCGGTATCAGAAGGCTCTGAGCGACCACGGTGGAGTGTCCACTTGCAACTCCTGAGGTTACAGCGATGAAAAGATAGTAGAAAATCAAATAAATTATTGTTTGTAAATATTACAGTCATCAGTCATCAGTTACTGCACGCCTCTCATTCTGGCGTAGTGGATACAGTTCCTTAGTTACACACATTCATAACTAATTTTTATAGTGACTATCAACAGCAGCCCTGCAGAACAGAGCCACCACCGGTAACCGAGTCTGTGCCACAACAGTTTTATCATCCACTGTGAGTACTTTTCCCTAATGAATACATTAGTCAAGGTAATAATAATAATAATAATAATAATAATAATAATAATAATAATAATAATAATAATAATAATAATAATAATTTACAAGGGGTAGATATCTGACATGATGTTTATTGTTTCCAGTGCAGTTTTTCATGCTGATATCAAATCCGAAAACCGATTTGCTCTGATCACGTCCGGTTTTGAAGATGTTGATAAAGTTTTATTTTTCATGAACAGCGTCCATCGAGAACTGTTTTCATTTTTTCGTTATTTTTCACACAAAGCTGAACAATCTCAATTGCTTCTTCTTTATTATCTGTGAAAGTGGACATTATGGAGTCCAGAGGTTGCATAAATTCACCAGATCTGTTTTGCTACATGTGAGGTTATGTAACGAACATATCCAATATGTGACATGTGGTGCATTTGTACTAATCTTATTATAGCTACAGCCATGTCCATTAGTATTCCATGTAAATATCAATGCTCTAGTGAAACTTCTGTCTGTGTGAGTTGTTTTCCTTGGTACAATGTTAAAAATATGTAAATGGTTGAGGCAGGGTATATCTCAATTACGGTGGGCGTTAGAGACAAATGGTTTGCATGTTTTGAATCAACATGTTTCAGTTGTCTTAGAACGCGTTTTGGATATCAAAATACCCACAGAAAGTCACTTTTTTGTTGATCAGTGTAATAATTACACCCCGCTAACTTTGCGGAAGAGCATGAGTCGGGATGGTAGTGGTGATTTTTTTACAAAATTGGCTTAACGTCGCACCGACACAGATAGGTCTTATGGCGATGATGGGATAGGAAAAGCCTAGGAGTGGGAAGGAAGCGGCCGTGGCCTTAATTAAGGTACAGCCCCAGCATTTGTCTGGTGTGAAAATGGGAAAAGACGGAAAACCATCTTCAGGGCTGCCGACAGCTGGGCTTGAACCCACTATCTCCAGGATGAAAGCTCACAGCTGTGCGCCCCTAACCGCACGGCCAACTCGCCCTGTGATTATTGTTCTAAAAGGATCAACAGCTATCCTCTCTTCACTTTTTTTTCTTTCTTTCCAATTGGCTTTACTTCACGCTGATTCACAGACAAGTCTTACAGTGACGATGGGATAGGAAAGGGCTAAGAGTGGGAAGGAAACGGCTGTGCCCGTAATTTCTCTTTGCATTAACCAGAGGGAAAATGCCATTTTCACATCAGGAAAATGCTGGGGTTGTACATTTTTGAAGGCCACGGTCGCTTCTTTCACACTCCTAGCCCTTTCTTGTACTATCGTCACCATAAGACTTATCGGTGCCGGTGCGACGTAAATGATGATGGTGATGCTTGTTGTTTAAAGGGGCCTAACATCTAGGTCATCGGCCCTGTGCGACGTAAAGCGAACTGCAAACATAAGAGGGAAAATGAGAGATGTCTGGCCATTCGAAGAATGAGGGTATTGGCAAAAGGAAGGAAAGGCGTAAAGACTCCCCAGGCCTCGCAAGCCTAATACTGGCGAGGTCGGAAGACAATATAGCCTATTCGAGTTGACCACGGGAAGTCGGGTAGCGAGGACCCTGTCGCAAGAAACTAGAAGCAATGCTGGACTAATCTAAGAGCCCCGCGGTCACCATGCCACTTTCCCAAGCTGAGATACCTTGGGTTACCCTTTCAGTGGAGACCGCAAGTCTTTTAACTGAGTCCAGGATTGCTTCCAGTTATTAGGATCTGGCACTTCACCATCCTTCCTGTCCACTGCGTTGAGTGGCACAGACGGTAGAGCGGTATGGTTCGATTCCGACTACCGGGCAAGTTGGCCATGCGCTTAGGGACGCGCATCTCTGAGCTTGCATCCGGGAGAGAGTGGGTTCCAATCCCACTGTTGGCAGCCCTGAAGATGGTTTTCCGTGGTTTCCCATTTTCACACCAGGCTGTACCTTAATTAAGGCCACGACCACTTCTTTCCCAGTCCTAGCCTTTTTATATCCCATCGTCGCCATAAGACCTATCTGTGTCGGTGCGACGTAAAGCCACTAGCTATTCCGACTTGGTCCGCTGGTATTTGAGGGTGCTGAAATACTTAAGACTCCTGTAAGCAGATTTCTCGGCAGGAAAAATAACTCCTTCGGGTTAAAGTTACAGCAACTCGGCGTCTGAAAACTGTAGAAGTATTAAGTGGGACGTAAAACTAATAACGTTATCACTTTCTATCCGACCTCCCATGGTCAAGACTTGCTCACTTCCAATTCCTATGGTATTGGTTTGCAAAGCCTATGAATCTGAAATAATTCTGTACTGTAAGTAGCGCAGCCTTTTAGTGACTAGATCATTCATTACAAAGAATAAATTATTGTCTCACTCCTTGGCTGAATGGTCAAGTGTTGAGGCCTTCGGTTCAGAGAGTCCCGTTTCCGATTCCCGGTCGGGCCGGAGATTTTAATCACGTCTGTTCTTCTGACTCGGGGATTGGGTGTTCGTGTTTGTTCCAACACTCTCCTCTTCATATTCAGACAACACACCATACTACCAACCTCCGCAGAAACACGCAATGCTGGATATATCCCTGCAGACAGGTTTGGTGTCAGGAAGGGCATCTGGTCGTAAAACAGAGCCAAATCCATGTGTGCGATACAGTTCGCACCCACGACCCCACAGCTGTAGGTTAAACAGGAGACGAATTATATAATAATAATAATAATAATAATAATAATAATAATAATAATAATAATAATAATAATAATAATAATAATGTCCGACTCGTTGGATGAATGGTCAGCGTACTGACCTTCGGTTCAGAGGGTCTCGGGTTCGATTCCCGGCCGGGTCGGGGATTTTAACCCACATTGATTAATTCCAATGGCCCGGGGGCTAGGTGTTTGTGCTGTCCCCAACATGCCTGCAACTCACACACCACACATAACACTATCCTCCACCACAATAACACGCAGTTACCTACACATGGCAGATGCCGCCCACCCTCATCGGAGGGTCTGCCTTACAAAGGCTGCACTCGGCTAGAAATAGCCACACGAAATTTAAAAGAAATAATAACAATAATAATATTATAATAATTTCATGTGGCTTATTCCTAGCCTGGTGCAGCCCTTGTAAGGCAGACCCCCCAATGAGGGTGGGCGGTATCTGCCATGTATGGGAACTGCGTGTTTTTCTAGTGGAGGATAGTGCTGTGTGTGAGTTGCAGGAATTTTGGATACAGTACAAACATCCAGTCCCAGAGCCAGGGGAAATAACCATTTAAGGTTAAAATCTCCGACCCGGACGGGGATCGAACCCGGGTTCCTCTAAACCGATGGCGACTACGCTGACCATTCAATCAAGGAGCCGGACAAAAACGGGAAGTAAACTCGTGTCCTCACCCCGAGGTGCAGCTCTTTTCATGTACACTCCCAATGGAAGTGAGCTGCATGCACCATTTTAATCAGACTCCAGTCTTCCAGCCTTCTTCATTTCTGGCAGTACCGGGAATCGAACCTGGACCCCCGAGGACGGTAGTTAATAGCGCTAACCTTTACGCTATGGAGGCGGACATAAATAATAATATTTTTTATTAGTAGTAGTAGTCAGTGACGATCAGATAAGAGAGGGCGTGGCCTTAATTAAAATAGAGCCCGAGCATTTACCTTGCGTGAAAATTGTCCCGAAAACAATCTTTAGGGCTGGCGATGTTGGGGCTCGAACCCATCATCTCCCGAATGCAAGCTCACAGCTACGCGGACAGTACCACGCAGCTATCGCTCTGTTAAAGACGATTTGACTGGCAACTACTTATGAGCAGAATTTCAGGAAGATAAAATGTTATATCTATCTTATGCCAACAGCCGTAGCCGTGTTGAAACACCGGATCCCGTGAGATCTCTGAAGTTAAGCAACAGTGGGCGTGGTCAAGATTTGGATGTGTTGCCACACGCTGTTGGTGGGAATGGGGGAGCGGAAAGGAACTGGCCACCCTACCGTACGTAAACTCCGACTCAGGCACACCTCTGCGGAGGTTCGGACCTGTCTTCGGGCAGAATACACCCTTACCTTATATATCTTATTCCTTGACTAATTGGTTACCATACAAACACGTGTTTTCGAAAAATTCAGAAACATCTTGCCAACTTAAATAAAAGCAGACTTAGTCGTTAACCGTTTGACGATCTTCAAGGCTACCACGTCAAACTTACCTTCGAACAGCCAAAACTAGTAGATTCCCTGAAAGTGTTGAGCATTCTCAAAATAAATAAATAAATAAATAAATAAATAAATAAATAAATAAATAAATAAATAAATAAATAAATAAATAAATAAATAAATTAGCATGTGATTTTTTAAGTAGCTATGAGTGAAATTAATGTTGGTTCGGAGCAATAGCGTTGTAAATGTGCGGTGGTTACACCCACCCAGGAATCGAATCCAGGACTCTCTGAACCGAAGGCTGCGACGCTGACCGTTCAGCTAAGGGGCCGCATTATTATTATTATTATTATTATTATTATTATTATTATTATTATTATTATTATTATTATTATTATTATTATTATTATTATTATTATCATCAATAACAACATCGTAGAGCTGGCTGAGTGATCTCTCAAACTGAATGCAACTTAAAAAGAAAATTACTTACCCGATGAGTTGACTATGCGGTACGGTTCGTGTAGCTTTCAATTCGAATTCCGGATATAGAGCGTTCGAATCGCAAAGTCGACGACCTAAAATGGGGTTTCCCCAGATCCTATATTCACACCAAGCAAATGCTGGGCTTGCACCTATTTTTTTAAAAAATTCTATTTATTCGGGGCGTCGACCTAAGTAGATTTTTTGCCCCTACTTTGCACTATATGTTGTGAACCTGCGTGTATTTGGTAATGGCGGAAGCGTGAAGTGTTGAATGTGAAGAAAGGAACATTAAGGACGACACAAACACCCAGTCCCCAGGCCAGGGATATTAAACGTTTACAATTTAAAACCCCTGACCCGGCCGGGAATCGAACCCGGGGCCGCCGGACGGGGTAGTACCTTAATAATGACCGCAGGTGTGCCATTTCCCAGTCCTGGCCATCGTTGCCAAAACCTGTAACAGTTAGTGAAGCATTTGACACATAGTAAAAGTAAATTACGCAGGGGTCATAAAAAAAAAGTCGTACATATAGGAAATGAGAAGGATGATAATTTAACCAAACACCCAACGTGAGCCCACCCGACCTTCGACTGCAGGATTTAAACTGTCAGTGAAATTAGCATTCACTCTGCCAGGAAAGAAAGAATTTCTGACTAACAACTGACCAGTTTGTTTTTCTACCATATGACGTAACTTAAGAGTGTTGATGTTGAAAGGCGGATAACCTTGAACCATGTTTCATCCAATCCGCTGGACTAAAATAAAACAGACTTGATATTATGTATTCCAGAATGAAACATATCCGTCCTTACTCGTATTACCAAACGGAAAAAGATAAAAGGAACATTTAAAAAAATGACTTTGATCTCCAAGGAGCCATGCAGCCAGCAGCCCACAATCATATATAATTATACACTAACAAATAAAATCAACATTAAAAAGCACAAATACACATAAAAGAAATTAACAACTTTGGAAAAACAACTTGTGGTCCACTGATCAAATTAAAGTCTCCTGTCAAAAATAGTCCTTGCAACGTTCTGACAACATTAAATAAACATTTATTACAAACTTCATTTACAAATGTAAATTAAAACACCATCGTATACAATTACACATTATAACATATCTAAGAACATGATTAACATTCCTCACCCACTAACCCAGGAAAAAATAAGATAACCGAGCTCGATAGCTGCAGTCGCTTAAGTGCGGCCAGTATCCAGTAATCGGGAGATAGTGGGTTCGAGCCCCACTGTCGGCAACCCTGAAAATGGTTTTCCGTGGTTTCTCATATTCACACCAAGCAAATGCTGGAGCTGTAGCTTAATTAAGGCCACGGCCGCTTCCTTCCAACTCCTAGGCCTTTCCTCTCCCACCGTCGCCAAAAGACCTATTTGTGTCGGCGCGACGTAAAGCAAATAGCAAATAATAATAATAATAATAATAATAATAATAATAATAATAATAATAATAATAATAATAATAATAATAATAACAATTAAATTTTCACTTTTTGATGTTTTTAAACCCTCCTGAAATTGTAACCTGACTCTATTCCAGACTTGAATTTTAAAAATATCTGGTTAATAATCTTGATATTTTGCTCTGGTTTTAGAAGTTTTGCTTCTATCAGATTATTTAAGTCAGGAGTTAGTTAGTGCTTGTTAGTTTATGCCTGTCGAGAGAAAAAAAATTCGTTGTTGAAGTAAATTCCTAAATACTTGATTCGTTCATTGTTTGTTTTTATCGATGGTATTACTGATCCTTCAAGTGTAGTGATGTTTTCTTCAGTTAATTTGTCTTTGCCGGGCGACTGCTCGGGTGTGAGCTTGCAACCGGGAGATAGTGGGTTCGAATCCCACTGTCGGCAACCCTGAAGATGGTTTTCCGTGGTTTCTCATATTTACACCAAGCAAATGCTGGAGCTGTACCTTAATTAAGGCCACGGCCGCTTCCTTCCAACTCCTAGACCTTTCCTATCCCACCGTCGCCATAAGACCTAACTGTGTCGTTGCGACGTAAAGCCACTAGCAAAAAAAGAATCTTTCTTCAGAATTATAGATTTGCTTTTAAGAGGATGGATATGTAAATCAATTTCTGCAAAGCTGTTTTCGGATAAATTTAACAAAAACAAAATTTAACAAACATGATTTTACAATAATGTAAATAAGATTGTCTTAGGAAAGAAGAAATGGCATTATAAACCTGAAACGTGTTCCAGGAAAGTAAACACTCAATATTAACTTGCAACTGAAATCCCAGCACACCCAAACCGTTCAAGAAAGGTCAAGAAAGGTCGTGGTAGGTAGATGCTAAGTGAGTCTCGGCCCATAAGTGGCCACGGCTGGTCAGTGGTCCAACAGCACTGCACTCTGACTGGCCAACCGAGTTCTACCGTGGCTCTACACCTCTGCATTCGGGAGACGGGACAAGGCTGGACCTCACGGCTGGCCCGAACCGTCGGCTGTCCTCAGAATGGTTGTCCGTGGTTTTCCATTCTCCTGTACTAAGGCGAATGCCGGGATAGTTCACAGTATAAGCCACGACCGCCAACCCTCTCACGTTCTCCGAGCATCTCCTTCACCGTAACAAATCTCCCAGTCTGAGAGATGGCGTCACCGTCTAAGAGGCCCGCCTCACCCTTCAGGGGAGGAATGAAGACATTTTAGTAGTAGTAGTAGTAGTAGTAGTAGTAGTAGTAGTAGTAGTAGTAGACTAGTACAAAAGTCGTCTTTGTTCTCGATAGAGGTTACACGCAAAGAAAATGTGTCTTAAGTCCTGAATTATCATTATCGCATGAACAGTAGGGAGTGTCAGTATCTTCAATGCAACATGAGTTAAGTGGCTTCTAAAGCTTGTTAGGTCTGGTTGATGTGAGGCATACAATAAATTTTTCTCCGAAGTTGAGACCATTAAGACCCTCTATGATCGAGTCGCATACGTATGATAGATGTTATGTATCTTCTGTCGGTGTTCCATTTGGAGAACCAAAGATATGTTGGCAGGTCTGGTTGATGTCCGACTCGTTGGCTGAATGGTCAGCATATTGGCGTTCGGTTCAGAAGGTTCCGGGTTCGATTCCCGGCCGGGTCGGGAATTTTAACCTTCATTGGTTAATTCCAATGGCTCGGGGGCTGGGTGTTTGTGCTGTCCCCAACATCCCTGCAACTGACACACCACACATAACACTATCCTCCACCACAATAACACGCAGTTACCTACACATGGCAGATGCCGCCCACCCTCATCGGAGGGTCTGCCTTACAAGGGATGCACTCGGCTAGAAATAGCCACACGAAATTATTGTTAGGTCTGGTTGATGTGAGGCATACAATAAATTTTTCTCCGAAGTTGAGACCATTCTTCTCGAGTGCGATGATGAAGCAGTGGAAAGAAGTATCTAAACGAAAGAGCAACGGCATCAAAAGGTACACCAGTTATTGCCTATTCAGCAAGTTGGCCGACTGTATCATTGTCGATAATGCCTATATGTCCATAAATCCAAACGATATTAATGTCAGTACCTTAAGATCGCGATTTCCGCACCATTTGCCGAGTTCCATAAATGTATTTGTGACATTTCAAGTCTAATGTGGGGTTTGTAAGGATTGTACAGGGCTTTGTGAATTTGAGAGCCTAAGATTTTTTTTCGAAGAAATGTTTCAGCAGTTTCTCCAGGTAAAGAGAATTTAGCGAATTTACCCAGAAGAGGACAGTAATATGCATATCCAACTCCAGCTGATGCTTTAGAGCCATCGATAAAGACGTGGACAAATTGTGTTCACGTGATGCGTAGAAATGGCATTACACCGTTATATAGGTTAGGTTCTTTGCCTACAAAGTTGGGTAAACAATGCACTGGCATTTGACAGAGAGACAATCACATAGCAAAACAGACAGTAGCACCTGTATGTTTTAAATCTCTGTAACTGTTCGCCAGCAGTGGAATCCTTTGTGTGCGTACTTTGCGCCGTACGTAACCGTATTGGAGTTGTTTCTATTTATTTAAAATAGTAACCTATGTTACGGTAGCATTTATCAGTTAAAAACTTATTAGTCGGGAATTGACGTAGTAAATGGAGAGGTATTCCTTACGCTTCTTTAATAAAGCAGCAGTCAGTGTTGATGGTAAGGCTCATTAACACACTCTTATTGCAAGCTTGCAAAGGACGTAGTGAGGTGCATTTCCACTGAATATACTACCATAATCCAGGACGGATAGTATCAGAGCTCTGTGCATAAAAGTATTGCAGGATCCGCTCCCCACCACGTACGAGTTACAGCACGTAGAGTTGTGAGATTGATTGATTTTTGTAGTTACATGTTAAAGGCGTGCAAACCATGTTAATTTACTGTCTAGGTGGAAGCCCAGTAGTTTTGCTGATGTTCGAAGAGGAAAGGAATATGGACCCAGCTTGATGATTCATGAGGTTAACATTCGCCGTTTCCGAGAGAAGGTTACCACGGATGATTTTGCCGCAGATAGAGATAAGTCAGTCTCGAACGTCCAACTTTGAAGAGACGAGGAAGCATCAGCCAGGCGTAAACTCGTTACCCACAAGCATGAAGAATCTATGCAAAAACAAATATCATCTGCACGTTGTAGTACTTTGACAGCAGGACTGAAAATCTTGTCGAGTTCCGCAACATAGAGGCCATACAGGAGGGGACTTAATATAGCACCTTGAGGGAGTCCCTTAGTCAGCGTGCGCGGGCCATATAAACTACTATCATGACCTCGAATGTGGACTAAATGATAACTGAAAATATTGTAAATAGTCCTGATGCACTGCAATGGGAGACACAATGAATGTAATTTTTGAGCAAGGATTGTCAGATCCACGTTGACGTAATCTACACTTACATCCAGAAACACTGCTGCCAAAATAACCTTGAGAAGAATACCCTGCGCTCAATGTCTGTGGTGAGGAGGCTGAGATGATGAAGTGCACTCCTAGATTTGTGGAAGCTGTATTGAGAACTCGGAAGTACTTGTTTATGTTCGAGCCACCATTCCAAACGTGATGAAGCCGTTCGATGGTTTTGGCGATACAGTAGGATTATGTGATTGGTCGGTATGAATTTGCCTCATTGGGATCCTCACCAGGTTTGAAAATACGTACAATAATATGAGTGGTCTAATCAGAAGCAAAAATCCCAAATTGCAAGACGTTTCGAAACAACTGTAATAGGAAGTATTTAGCATATGTGGGTAAATGGGACAGTATTAAATAATGATTATTATCATACCCTGTGGCTGCGGACTGAGTCTGTTTTAAAGCATCTTCCCGCTCGTCACGAGTAAAATGTCGAAGAAGAGTTCCTTCTAAATGTTGCTGGTAGAAATGAACTACAGTATGCAGTACAGCATGGCAATGAGGGTGGAGCTATAATATCTGCACATTCTTCCTTCCAACAGTTGAGGGGCACGTTTATTTTCTAAGTTCCGAATCATTATCCATACATCTGAAATTGGAGTGTCCCTCTGCTAGCTGATAAGTTGTTTAATTTGAGAAATGATGTGTATTGGTCCAGAGTAAAGAGACCTTCAAACCCATGGCTTTCCGAAGAAATACGCGACCAGATGAAAATCAGAGACGCAGCCTATAGTTATTACTTGAAATATCCTACATCAGACAATTTCGGAAAGTATAAAAAAGTCCGAAACAAAACCCTTGTGATATATTGAACACTCAAAATTCTAATGAGATTTGGAAATCCCTTCGCGAAATGAGATTATGCAAAAACAAGACAAATAACAACGACTGTAATGTACCGCTAGCTGACCTAAATTCATATTTTAGCACACGATCCTCTCAGATGGACCAACATAACAAAGTAACAGTAATCAACAGAATACCCTCAAAAGTAAGACATAATGACGAGCAGTTCTACTTTTCTCATGTGACCCTCAGTGAGATTAGGAGCGTCTTCAGTGAAATAAAGTCAGGGTCCACTGGCCATGATGGAATCAACATTTCTCTTTAAAAGAATCATAGACATCATACTTACAACAGTCACGCGTATCATTAGTAACTCACTCATGACTGGGGTCTTTCCTTCGAATTGGAAACATGCAATCATCCAACCCTTCCCTAAAATCAACCACCTCGACTGACCCGAAGATTATCGTCCTGTTAGTATCCTTCCTATATTAGGAAACATATTGGGGACAATAGTACATAAGCAAATGACTGAATATCTTATACATAACAACTTACTTGACAAATATCAAACGGGGTTCAGACAAAACTACACTACTACCACGGCATTAGTTCAAGTGACAAATGACATGCAACTAGCTTTAGATAAAGGACAAATGACTATACTTGTTCTCTTGGACTTAAGCAAAGCCTTCGACTGTGTAGACAGAGACATATTATTCGCTAAACTCAAGACGCTGAAATTTTCTTACAGCACTTTAACCTGGGTACTATCCTATCTTGGTGGTCGTCACCAGCGTGTGTCAGTGAGAAACGATACATCTTCGTGGCAAACCACTAAGGTGGGCGTGGAACAGGGTGGAGTACCGTCACCTCTTCTGTTCTCATTATACACGAACGACTTATCTGAGATGTTGACCAATTGTAAATATCACCTGTATGCATATGAAATTCAATTATACATTCACACGAAGCCTAATGACTTAAACAATTCAATCACTAAGTTAAACGAAGACCTAGCAAATGTTAAAGACTGGACTAGCAGACATGGCCTGAAAATGAACCCATCAAAATCATAGGCCATCATAACTGGTACTTATAAATCTCATACAAAACACATCTATACCCAGTGTTATGCTCAATGGAATACCAATAACATTTAGTGATCATGTAAAGAACCTTGGATTAGTATTCGATAAATATTTAAGTTGGTCGGAACATGTTACAAAAATTTGTCACTCTGCAAAAAGGATGAGGGACTTCCTTCCAAAGAAGCAAAAGAAAATTATTAGTTCAGAATATAATATTCCCAATATTTGACTACGGAGATGTAGTTTATAATAGTATGAGCAAAACACTTTCATGTCGACTACAGTGAGCCTACAATGCTTTTGCTCGATTCGTATTAAATATCCCAATACAAACTCATATTAGCCCCTTCC
The DNA here is from genome assembly GCF_040414725.1 of Anabrus simplex. Lineage (NCBI taxonomy): Eukaryota > Metazoa > Arthropoda > Insecta > Orthoptera > Tettigoniidae > Anabrus > Anabrus simplex. Next base: position 96,583,216 of record NC_090270.1, on the reverse strand, counting down.
TCTCTCAGATGTCGTGGCTAAGATTGACTGAACGACACAAATACCAGGCTGTTTCTCTTCTCCACAGTGTTCTGCACACAAGCAAACCAGACTTTCTTAGAACAGACGTTAAATACCTCTCCCCTTCCGATAGAGCTCCCTCAAGCTCATTCACACGATCCCTCTTGTCCATTCCCATTCATCATAGAAACTCGCACAACTCATTCGTACCTGCTACCATACGTTTCTGGAACTCAATCCCAGCTGAAATTAGAGGCATAGGCAATCCGAGGTTAGTTAAAAGGAAATGTTTAACGTGGTACTCAAATCTGTAGAAAGTAGATCTCACTAACGTAAAAAAGTAATAATTAATTCTCAGTTGTCAATAAGGATACAAAATCATAGAGATTAAGTAAATTAATTTTAGTGATATTTATAAATATGTGTAACTAATGATTATATGTACACTATTCACATTATTCTGTAAATTGTATAACGATATTGTACAATATGGTTTGGCATAAAAGCAGGCTTCATAGCCTGAGCCCCGCCATATAAGAAAAGCAATAAAACAAACAAACAAACAAACAAACAAACAAACAAACAAACAAACAAGCAAACAAACAAATATATGGGACAGTAGAATCAAAGGCGGATAGTTCATTGTTAATCACGTTCTTGTATGCGTTCCAGTGAGCTCCTTTCACAATCAATCAATCAATCAATCAATCAATCAATCAATCAATCAATCAATCAATCAATCAATCAATCAATCAATCAATCAATCAATCAATCAATCAATCAATCAATCAATCAATCAATCAATCAATCAATCAATCAATCAATCAATCAATCAATCAATCAATCAATCAATCAATCAATCAATCAATCAATCAATCAATCAATCAATCAATCAATCAATCAATCAATCAATCAATCAATCAATCAATCAATCAATCAATCAATCAATCAATCAATCAATCAATCAATCAATCAATCAATCAATCAATCCCATCTGCATTTAGGGCAGTCGCCCGGGTGGCAGATTCCCTACCGGTTGTTTTCTTAGCCTTTTCTTAAATGATTGCAAAGAAATTGGAAATTTACTGAACTTTTTCCTTGGTAAGTTATTTCAATCCCTAACTCCCCTTCCTACAAATGAATATTTGCCCCAATTTGTTCTCTTGAATTCTAACTTTATCTTCATATTGTGATCTTTACTACTTTTAAAGACACCGCTCATACTTATTCGTCTACTAATGTCATTTCACGCCATCTGCCCACTGACAGCTCGGAACATACCACTTAGTTGAGCAGCTCGTCTCCTTTCTCCTTAGGCTTCCCAGCCCAAACTTTGCAACAGTTTTGTAACGCTACTGTTTTGGTGGTAATCACCCAGAAGAAATCAAGCTGCTTTTCTTTGGATTTTTCCACTTCTTGAATCAAGTAATCGTAGTGAGGGTCGCATGCACTGGAACCATGCTCTAGTTGAGGTATTACCAGAGACGTATATGCCGTCTCCTTTACATCCTTACTATAACCCCTAAATACCCTCATAACCTTTCCAATACGGCGAGCGAGTTGGCCGTGCGGTTAGGGGCGCGCAGTTGTGAGTTTGTTTGTTGGTACTTGTTGTTTAGAGGGGACTAACATCTAAGGTCATCGGCCTTGTGAGTTTGCATTCGGGAGATAGTGGGTTTGAACCACACTGGTGATAGTCCTGAAGATGGTTTTCTGTGGTTTCCCATTTTCACACCACGCAAATGCTAGGGCTGTGCCCTAATCAAGGCCACGGTCGCTTACTTGCCAGTCCTAGACCTTTCCTATCCCATAGTTGCCATAAGACCTACCTGTGTCGTGCGACATAAAGCCACTTGTAAAAAAATAACCTTCCAATTTCTGAATGATCTATCACTACCAGTATCGCCCTATGTGGCACATAATTTTTTATGATTAGAACGATACTACCATCGTCTCAATAATGACATGATATGGAATTCTATACAGTTTAAAACATGTTCGGACTCAGATAGTGCTTCTATAGATACATTTCGGCTGTGGATCTCGCGATCTAAAACGTCTCTATTCGAGTTCACCGACCGGCTGTTCGGCTGTAAGATTTTAAAAACCATTTTCAGTGGCAGAAATGTTACTATTCATGTCGCGGATTGCTGTTGGATGAATGTTGCTAGATGCTGGAGATTGAGGTTGACTTACTATGAGCATAATAATACGAGTATTATTGCTCTATTTGCTGGTCGCTGTTCTTAGCAGGATTGGATACTGCCCGATGGGATTGGGGGAGGGTATTAATTGTAGTTAACCGGAGTAACAGGTAAAGGTTGGGGAAGATAAGCCAGTTGAGAAATTGGGTGGGTGGTTAGGTTGAAGAGATTGTGACGGTCGTCTTGACGGGGTGACGGGAAGTGATATCTTACCCTGAGAGGCGAATGCACGGGTGAGTTGTTGGTTAATTGTTGTTGTGGAGAGTTCTGTTGTGTTATAGGCTATTCCATTATGGTTCTACAGTAAAAATTAGTTTCAGGGGTTCATGTTGTCTCCGAGTGTTTCTTAGTGATGACACTTTCGAGGTTAGAGAAATATTATACAGTGGGGGAAATTCCACCTGATTTTGATAATTAACCTGTGGGAATGATGCTAAGTTCGCGTGAGCTCTGTTGTTATAAATATTGAGCGCAGTCACTTGCAAGATTATGTTAAAATCCATAAGTTCCCGAACAGAAAAATACTATTTATATCCTGAGCAGATTTTATCTGTGGAAAGACGAGCTCCTTTGCAGTGAACACAAGAGGGAGTAGAGCCTAATTAATTCCCAACACTGACTCAAGTCATGAGGCCCAGAGCAACAGCTACAGCGTTGGGCGCTTCCACATAGCAGGCTAGAATGATTAAATCTCAAACAACGCTCACATAATCGCACAGACATCACAACGGTTGCACTGGGTATCTAATTCCGAGTAAGTTAACATACGTTGGCAGTTGTACACGGAACGTTAATAGACAAACTGGAATCGGCCTTTACTCTCCACGAATAATCTTAGTGAAGCGTTTTACGCGAACAAATAGTAACAGGGATTGTATCTACCGTAAATTTCAGTTCCACTAAGTATAGGATGGACATTTTTTATTAAGCCTTGGCTTTTATTTAAACTAGATGGAATGTAGACGTTTAGATTTTGTTTACGAAAAAAATATGATTCCACAAGTTGATTCGCCACTGCTCCTGATGTGATTTCAAGTTAAAGCCCGTTTCACCGTATGGGTTTTATGTCCTGGATGTTTTTTGACGACGGAAGACCTGCTTGTTATATAACACCCTACCGAGAGCCATTGGATGGAGACGATCCACTTCTTTGTTGATATTTTCAACGGTAACAATGAAAGGACCTTGATCATTGCGACTGTCTATTTTTCGCTGCTCTTGCGAGATTGACTAACGTTGATGTATATATGTGGATGAAGTATTTATTTCTCCCACAGTTGTAGTCTGAGGTAAATCAGAACTGTTTATGGTATCAGTTGAACTGAACTGTTTATGGTATCCACGAGCATGCTGAACTTCTCTATGGAACGTGGTTCATTTCCATTAGGACGCATTCTTTTATACTGGGGGATGAATTCACTTAAAAATTCAGCGTCAGAATTACCTGGGTAGAACCTCCGTAGGTTTAGGCGTCAGCGTGCTGGCCTCTCACCGCTGGGTTCCGTGGTTCAATTCCCGGTCACTCCATGCGAGATTTGTGCTGGATAAAGCGGAGGCGCGACAGGTTTTTCTCAGGGTATTCCGGTTTTCCCCGTCATCTTTCATTCCAGTAACACTTTCCAATATAATTTTATTTCACCTGCCAGTCATTAATCATTGCCCAATAGGAGTGCGACAGGCTTCGGCAGCCGGTACAATTCCTATCCTCGCCGCTACATGGTGGCTTTATTCATTCCATTCCCGATCCAGTCGAATGATTGGAAACAGGCTGGGATTTTCATTTTCAATTACCTGGGTACTGTTTTCTGACCTCTTTGTTGTATCGCAGTAATTGCTCCTTGCACTTCTGTTGAGTGAGTGTTGACAGGTTTTTGTTATGACAAAAGTTGCTGGGAATTTTGAACACTTCTGACACTTGAAGCAAAGTGGGAAATTATCGGCAGGGTGTTAGTTCCCGTAGCATATTTGAAAGGCAATATGAATTAGCTGACCCGTGTCAGGTGGGTTGTTCATGAAGCACACCCAAAATTACACTCACACAAACGATACTTCCGAACTGATATTACAATTGTTTGAAGCAAGAAGGAAAAGACAATCAACGTGTTAGCAGAAGATAGGTAAATTTTAATTATAAATACCTGTTACACACGTAAACACTGTATTCTTGGACTGCAGCGAAGCGCACGATGTGAACTCAACCTCACCTCACTGCGAGCTGTAAAACAAACAATATCAAATAGATGAGACGAAGACGAATTATACTGACTTTATCACATCTGCCGAATCCGTCCCTAGTACTTTGTAGCCATCGTGACGAGTGTAATCCCACTGTGGGTGGAGGCGGTAGCATTCATCCATTCCCTGTCTGTCGTAAAAGGCGACTAAAATGGGACGTAGAGGCTTGCATCGACACCAGCATTTAGGACAAGAGAATTTAATTTTCCGAAGGGTAGGAATAGCCTATTCTTTGCTTCTTGTGATTAGCGTTAAGAGGAGATGGTTGCCTAGTTCTATTTTCACTTAAAACAATATCCCCCCCTCCCAAATACCCTAACCTCGTGTTAGTAAATTTATCGGCACGTAATGAACTCTTGCGGGTCGACATTTCCAGCATCTCAGCGTCTTTAAAAGCCCAAAAATCAGTTAATGGGACGTAAAACCAACATTATTATTATTATTATTATTATTATTATTATTATTATTATTATTATTATTATTATTATTATTATTATTATTATTATTATTATTATTATTATTATTATTATTATTCCAAATGTAGTTTAATACCTTATAGCCCCAAGGATGGTCGCGCTTTTCATTCAAATTTTGGTATTCAAAAGCTGATATGAAAATTCAGTGTGCAGCCTTACAAAAATATCCTTTATGATAACCCATTGCATTAAGAAGGGGAACGGTAAATGCGTACTTGGTTCGCCCGGAAGAACGTGGGTTCGATTCCCCATCAGGATATCTTCACAATCATTTAAAAATACTATGTACAGAATTTATAGGTAATCTGTCACCGGGCGACAGCCCTAAATGCAGATTGATTGACGATTGCATCGTACATACTTATTGTCATTTACACTTATGTTAACCAGCTTTCTTTAACACGGCTTAAAGTACAATAATCGCTTCGGGCAGCTAAAATAGAAAAAATCAGTTTTTTTCAATTTGCTTTACGTCGCATCGACACAGATAGGTGTTATGGCGACGATGGGATAGGAAAGGCTCAGGAGTGGGAAGGGCGCAATAATTATACATTATCCCTACCCCATCGTCACCGTAAGACCTATCTGTGTCGGTGAGACGTAAAGCAAACTGTAAATAAATAAATAAATAAATAAATAAATAAATAAATAAATAAATAAATAAATAAATAAATAAATAAATAAATAAATAAATAAATAAATAAATAAATAAATAAATAAATAAATAAATAAATAAATAAACAAATAAATAAATAAATAAATAAATAAATAAATAAATAAATAAATAAATAAATAAATAATATAATTATAATAATAATAATAATTTGAAACAATAACCCAATCACTATGAACGGTGTCTCTATGCAGTTATATCGAACAATGTTGAATGAATGCCGACCTTGACTTTCATGCAGAAGTTATGGTTGACTTATATAACCACCACTTATCCCCTTGCCCGTGAGCAACATAGAGGTCAAATAAATAATGATAGTAATAAGAGTTGACTTCCTCTTGAGCTGCCTCGTCCAATGGAGAATTGAGGCAGTTATTGCTGTCTCTAATCTCCCCTTAGCGTTACAAGGTTAGTTCGCCAATTTTCTGACAAACATTGGTAAAATATTGAACACGAGTGAATTTCTACTGAAAAGTCCGTTTGCTGTACTAATTTCAGACATAAATGAGGTGAAATCGGCTAAATTCGCGAAATTAAATCCATCTCTGTCATTGCCAGCTCCGTTTTAAAGCACTACAGGAAACCAAACCTGAGACAAAACTGAGGCATGTATTCGTACTGTCATGGTAAGAGTTCAAAATTACGAACTGTATTGTAAACATTACGCTCAACAGTGAGTACCATGACGATTAATAAAATGATAATGCGCTGAGTAAACGTATGGAAAGCTAATTTATAAAAAAAAATCAAAACAAATTCCATGTAAATCCAGGTACAAAAGAAAGTTATAACTCAAAGTGAAATTTTCCGTGACAATGTATCTAAATTCATTGAATTATAAAATGTTTTTTTCCTAATAGCATACATGCTGATGAACTTAGGCAGACGATTGGTAATATTAAGCAAGTACTTTGTCCTAGTTGATGTTAAAAGGTGAGTAACGTTTGGTAGTGTTACGAAATAAATGCTGACTGTTTTATTTAACCAATTTAATCGAAGATGACCCAATTAGTAGTACGCACAATTGCTGTATACTCGACAATAAATGCCAACGCTTCACTAATTACTGGCTATTTAAAAAGGTATCTTGTCCCCAAAGCGGGACTTCGGCTGGCATTCATTGCCTCGAAGAGGAGATTCTTCGTAGTCTTGACCGACATGTTTCAATTTCCACTTCACACGCACCACAGTCACTTTACACAGCAGTTCTGTGCGATCAGGTTCTAACGCTTGAACGTTGGATATCACAACGCATGATGACTATACACTTGGCTCGACTCCAGACAAGATCGATAACGCACACAGTAAATAATTTCGTGTGGCTATTTCTAGCCGGGTGCAGCCCTTGTAAGGCAGACCCTCCGATGAGGGTGGGCGGCATCTGCCATATATAGGTAACTGTGTGTTATTGTGGTGGAGGATGGTGTTATGTGTGGTGTGTGAGTTGCAGGGATGTTGGGGACATCACAAACACCCAGCCCCCGGGCCATTGGAATTAACCAATTAAGGTTAAAATCCCCGACCCGGCCGGGAATCGAACCTGGGACCCTCTGAACCGAAGGCCAGTACGCTGACCATTCAGCCAACGAGTCGGACAACTCACACAGTCAATTCGCGTGACTGCTCTACACAGTGAACTTTCAGCTTACGGCTCTTAACCGGTACCTGCCACCAACTACAACTGTTCGCGAAGAATCTACTTTTTTACAGGGTAAGTGGCCTAACATTACTGCCGGCAATATTTCCAACAAGGAATTTTGAGAAACAACTTCCACAGTCAAAACGTTAGTAGAGGGACTCATGAAATTAGTGAACATAATTTTAAAATGTGTGGAAGTTAAATTTTCAATACGTATTTTTAATTGGAAACCCCCTGCTAACTTTAGCATAATTGAACGCAGAAAAGAAAACGACATTAACAATAGGGTCAATGACCTAGATGTTAGGCCCCTATAAACAACAAGCAAACAAGACATTAACAATGTCGTTTGTTATAATGTAGGCCTAATACGTTAATTCAGTTCCGATTGGTTATAATGTGAAGGTGACGCTTGGGATACACTCCTCAGCAGGACAGTCATGTGTCTTGAAGAAAATGTGATGAAGAAAGGACAGTGATAATGTAACAATGCAGGATTCTTTTACAATTTGCTTTACGTCGCACAGACACAGATAGGCTTTAATGGTGACTATGAATGGTTTGTTAAGAAATAAACATGCGTAATAGAGTCATTAAGTTCGTTGACTGAACGTCTAGTATCGCTTTGGTGCACTACAGCGGAAAGTTTGCACCACAAGATGTTAGCGTGACAGTTCTTCGCTAGTCCCAGCAAGAGGCAGTTGAATGTCAGCGGCGGAACTTGAGAATGTCATGGTATCTGGTAGCGAAACGTTTGAGATGATCAAGTCGAAATCGCCCGGATCACCACAACGGGATGCGAAAAGGCGGTTCAAAAGACTATGTGAATCTTGATCTGTTAGTGCCAGTCCACGGACATATTGACTGTAGTGCGTACAAAGGGGTACACTGTGTTGCCTACAGTGTAGGCGCCAGTCCAAGAAATAGTAAACAGCGCATTACATGCATATGCCGACATTTCATTAACATTGTTCTTGAATAATTCTGTACTGCATGGAATACCGTTATCAGAGAATTGTACACATTCAATTACAAAAATGCTCAAAGTGTTTCCCATTATTTTCAACGCCCATTTGTAATTAGCTGCGCAATGAATGGTCAACACGGCGCAGCATTTCTAATGAAATCCTACGGCAGGCTGCTTCTATGCATTGTTTAATGTCTTCGGGTGTTGTAACTGCTGAGGAGTGTATCTCAAGCGTCAGCTTCGCATTACAGTTACTCTGGATTGTAACAAACGAAACTATTAATCTCCTTTTCTTCCGACCGAGTGAGTTGACTGTGCGGTTAGGGCCACGTAGCTGTGAGCTTGCATTCAGGAGATGATGGGTTCGAATCCCATCGTTGGCAGCCATGAAAACGGTTTTCCGTGGCTCTTAATTAAGGGCATGGCAATTTCCTTCCCAACCCTGACCCTAATCCACTATCCACTAATTATCCACTAATTTCATGAGCCCCTAACGTTCTGTCTGTGCAAGTTTTTTTAAATTCCTTGTTGTTCATGAAGTATTGCTGGTTGTAAGGTTAGGTGACTACTCTGTATAACTGGTTCTTGTACCTTCGGGGTACGATCAAAATACGAGTGTTCTAGTGTCGCCTTCCAGAAAATTCACGGATAATCTAGACGAAACAGACAACATAAGCCGATGTCGTCACGTGCTCGCAGACTTCCGGTAGCTCCCCAGCTTGTCTCACTCATCTTTCCTTCTTCTTTTTTTAAAAAGTTTGCTTTACGTCACAATGGCACAGATAGGTATTATGGTGACGGTGGGTTAGAAACGTGCTAGGAGTGAGCAGGAAGCGACCGTCGCCTTGATTAAGGCACAGCCCCTACATTTGCCTGGTGTGAAAATGGGAAGCTACAGACAACTATCTTCAGGGCTGCCGACAGTGGGGTTCGAACCCACTATCTCGAGAATGCAAACTGACAGCTACGTAACCCAAACCACACAGTCACTCGCTCGGTACTCACTCATCTTTTCCAGGAAATACCGAGTGGGGGTTGGGGGTGGTTCAAGAGGGCTGACAGTTGCCTGATAAAAGTAGTCTTGGAACGAATGGTTTCTTAGATATGAAGCTAGCGGGTGGGCAAAATAAAACTGGCAAAATAAGACTGACGCGAGTTTTACCCTTGTTAACGAATATCACTGAAGATGTTGGAAATGGGCACCTTTGAAGTCGATGCAGCACTGTGCTCCATTTATCAAACTGTGAGACTCTCGTAGCAGCTCTGCCTGAGGGATAGCAGCAATAGCGTTTTCAGTGTTCTGCTGTAACTCTTCCAGTGTGTGGAGGGTTATTGGAGTAGACATATACCTGACCTTTCAGTTTGCCCCTCACGTAAAAATCACAGGGAGAGAAATCAGGTGATCGAGGTGGCCAGTCGACTGTACTGCCTCTGCTGGTATTCGAACTCTTTTCGGATAGTTACAGTTTTTATTCGCTACAGAGGCCGTTTAGCGTCATATTGCCACTAAGATTTTCACTGCAGGCTTTGCTGAAAGTTTTGCCAAACCCCTTCCGATCTTAAACTCTTGCGCAAACAGTTCCGTACAGGCATTACCTTCGACAATGAACACGCGCTGTTTTATCATGAGCACCATTTTGCGTTGTATTCAACTGGACACTAAACACGTCTGCTCCTTTCACTCACTCATAGGTAATGACACAGCGACGTACTCGAGACAGAGTATGCGGGAGATGCGTACGCGCAGACGTGTGACAGCAATTGATTGGTGCATCCAAATCACGGTTTCCAGCATTTGCTGTGATGGGAAGTTCTCCTGTTCATTAAAAGGGCCAATTCCGCATCAGTCTTATAAATATTTTCCGAGCCAATTTTATTTTGCCGGTATAAAATGGACTTTTAAACATGTAGATTCCATGTCGAGGCTCCCTGGTATCCATCATAATCATTGATGTCAGGTCAAATATTTTCTGTTTCAGATGAGCATCGTAAATGCTGTTGGAATACCGGTGGCGCTTCCTGATTGGGTGCTTGCCACAGGGGCCTTATTACTCTTGTTCTACGTATATGCGACATGGACATATGACGTCTTCAAGAAAAGGAAAATTCCATTCCTTCAGCCACTTCCCATGGTGGGGAATATGAAGTCCACCCTCTTTCGTTCTCAGTCGATATCAGAATTTGTGAGAGATACTTACACAAAAATGAAAGGACACAGAATATCAGGGATCTACGAGTTTAGGAATCCGCTTTTCTTTATCAGAGATCCAGAGATCGTCAAACAGGTGTGTGTTAAGGACTTCGACCACTTCATGAATCATCGTAAGGCTGTGAGTGAAAAAACAGATCCCTTCTTCAGCAAATCTCTCTTTGGACTTCAAGGTAAGTCGACTGATGAATGAAACTGAAGTATAGTTTTAGAGGGTGATTTTCTATTTAAATTTGTTATTTATGGATAGAATAACGGAAAAATATTGCAGAATCTTCTTCCACATCGACTGTTTTCCAGTTCTATTTTGATCAGTACTTAATGTGGACACGGCCCAGGTTTATGACCGGATTCCCTTCCTGACACCCACGCTTATCTGCCTCCCGTTACACAGCGTAGAGACAGAACGGGAATGCCTGCACTTCGCAGTTCATGTCCGTGCTCAGAACGTGTATTAAGTGTTGATCTGTCGCTCCGACTGTTCTTGAGTTGTGAAGTGTTACTTGGAGGTATAATTCTCATAATGACTCCATATGTGTACAAGGTTAGAGAAAAGGGCATTTATGTACGATAATTATGTGAAAACAGAGTTTTGCGGGGAAGTCGTTAGGCGACTTGTAACACAATTTCTGGGTGTACGCCTTCCACATAGAGAGAGACTGTGCGGAAACTCGTAAATTAACTTAGAGAAACGGGTTCTTTACTCGATAAAAAGTGAAGGGTAAAAAACGTGTGCTGAATGAAGAGAAAGTAAACAAAATCGCAGACAAATTAGAATATTCGCCTACAAAATCCCTACAACAACTTAGACAAGAAACCGGGGTTTCGAAGAGCTCAGAATGGAGAGCCACGAAGCATTTCAGGAGAGAAAAATAATCTCAATTGCGGAATTGTGAAACTGAGTTTCCTAAGACGATGCCAGAAATGTGCGGATGCAGGAGGAGAACATTTCGAACATCTCCTCTCATAAGATACGAGCTTATTTTCTTAATTCGTAATTACTAATTTTATTAATTATTATTTTCTTAGTCCGCCTCTGTGGTGTAGTGGTTAGCGTGATTAGCTGCCACCCCCGGAGGCCCGGGTTCGATTCCCGGCTCTGCCACGAAATTTGAAAAGTGGTACGAGGGCTGGAACGGGGTCCACTCAGCCTCGGGAGGTCAACTGAGTAGAGGTGTGTTCGATTCCCACCTCAACCATCCTGGAAGTGGTTTTCCGTGGTTTCCCACTTCTCCTCCAGGCGAATGCCGGGATGGTACCTAACATAAGGCCACGGCCGCTTCCTTCCCTCTTCCTTGCCTATCCCTTCCAATCTTCCCATCCCTCCACAAGGCCCGTGTTCAGCATAGCAGGTGAGGCCGCCTGGGCGAGGTACTGGTCATTCTCCCCAGTTGTATCCCCGACGAAGAGTCTGAAGCTCCAGGACACTGCCTTGAGGCGGCAGAGGTGGGATCCCTCGCTGTGTCCGAGGGAAAAGCCGACCCTGGAGGGTAAACAGATGATGATGATGATGATTATTTTCTTAATTTGAATTGTTATTTCATGTCATGCACGAATAAAGTGAGCGAAGTGCTCTCCTTGTTACTATGCCGCGGAGCGGGCAGTGATGAGTCAACGGGAAGCAGATAAGCTGGCCGCGCCTGCCAGCCAACCGATGAGAGAAACTCTTTGTATTTACTATTGCGTGATTATGTGGCAGTTGATACTGTTGTATGTACCGTAGATAATAATAATAATAATAATAATAATAATAATAATAATAATACTAATAATAATACATTGTTATTTGAATGATTGGATAATAACAGTTTCCTATTGCTTCTCTTACAGATAAACGCTGGAGGGATATGAGATCTACTCTGAGTCCCGCGTTTACCTCCAGCAAGATGAAGGCGATGTTTCTGCTTATTTCAGAGTGTGGACGGCAGACGAGAGAATACCTAGAAGAGCGTTGTCGAGAACAACCAGGTGAGTTTCTAAGTCTATTCAAGTGAAATCGTTAAAATCTCACAACACTTATAATTTGCTTAGTAATAAGGAGATAACAGCAGCAGTATAAGACTTGAGAAGACGACACACACTTATTTGTTAACACAGTGTCCTACTGCAGTATTAGAAGGTACCTTTTTCTTTTTTCTTTTTTTGCTAGGGGCTTTACGTCGCACCGACACAGATAGGTCTTATGGCGACGATGGGATAGGAAAGGCCTAGGAGTTGGAAGGAAGTGGCCGTGGCCTTTATTAAGGTACAGCCCCAGCATTTGCCTGGTGTAAAAATGGGAAACCACGGAAAACCATTTTCAGGGCTGCCGATAGTGGGATTCGAACCTACTATCTCCCGGATGCAAGCTCACAGCCGCGCGCCTCTACGCGCACGGCCAACTCGCCCGGTTTAGAAGGTACCAGGTGGGCAAAAACTGTTCCGGAAAATACAATGAACATCACATGAAAATGCTGGAAATCGCTTCATCTGAAGAAGTGAAAAACTGAGGATCCAAAAGTCCTGACTCCACTTCACTCAGAAGCCACCGGCAGAACTCAACACGCGAAGGTTCGTCTGGAAACTTTAATGCATGCATAACAGTAAATTTGTAAGGGTACAGATGCAGGCCGTTTTTGATCATGTTTCGACACGAAGATCTCTTAATTCCTGCTTGCACAGATAAACGGCGTTGAGTTTTTGTCGGACTTCGTTCCAGGTTGTCCTTCACTCGAGCAATGTTTTCTGGTGTTCGAACTCTTTTCGGATAGTTACGATTTATGTTCGCTACAGAGCCCGTTTCACGCCATTTTGCCACCAAGTTTTGCATTGCAGACTTTGCTGGAGGTTTTGTCAAAACATTTCCAGTTTTAAACACTTGCGCAAACAGTTCCGCACAGGTTTTCCAAGAATCCTGGTTCGCATAACACTCGACAATGAAAACGCGCTGTTTTATCGCGAGCACTATTTTGTGTTGCATTTAACTGGTCACTAAACACGTCTGATCCTCTTACTCACACACACGTAATGAAACAGCGACATGCTCGGGACATGCGGAAGATGCGCACGCGCAGACATCTGACAGCAACCGATTGGTGCATCGAAATCACGGTTTCCAGCATTTCATGTAATGGGCAGTTCTCCTGCTCATTAACAAGGGTCAATTCCACGTCAACCTTATCAATATTTTCCTGGCGAGCTTTATATTGCCCACACTATATAAAGAGCACTTGCTACAGTCACCGCATGAAGTGGGTCCTGTCAGGTAGACAACCTATAAAATAACGAAGTCTACTAATTGCAGTAAATTTTAAGAAATAAATTCAGTGATATATATATATATATATATATATATATATATATATATATATATATTACCAATTAAATAGATCGTGTTACACGATAATATTAATAAACTGGTGAACCAGGTCCATAGTGTTCTTGACATTATAGGGCATACATTCAGTAGGATAGTATCAATACATGAGCTTTGATCCTAAACACGTAGTTTCAATATATCTTAAAGGCTAATTTTGGATTAAAAAATTCTCCTACTGGCCGAGAAAGGAAATCTGACGTTCACGTACTTACTTTTTTTGTTTATGGGTCCTGATTTCGAGCCCTCAGCTCGACTACTCGGTGAGTTTCGGGAATTTTCTATTTTTGTAGAGTTTGTGCGCGTATGAGATCTTCTAGAATCAAGTTTATAGGGTGCCTGAAAGTTGCGCGCGTGGTGTATTTTAATTTTTATACAGGGTGTAACAAAATTCATTACTCCAACTTCTAGAGATGATTGAAGAGTGATACAAATCATTGTTACCCGTATTGAAGATACTGAATGTAGGATGCTAAATGGTTTATTTTGTCACCTATTCATTAAATATAAAATATTTTACATTTAGGAATTTATTTTAATTCCCCTTGAGACATGTTTCGCCCTTCATTGAGGGCATTATCAGTCAAATTACCTTCTCAAGGCAAAAATCAGGTACCTGATTAGCATTTAACATGCACAAATTAATACACATTACAATGAGGGAATTGTGCATGTTAAATGCTTATCAGGTACCTGATTTTTGCATTGAGAAGGTAATTTGACTGATGATGCCCTCAATGAAGGGCGAAACATGTCTCAAGCGGAATTAAAATAAATTCCTAAATGTAAAATATTTTATATGTATTGAATAGGTGACAAAATAAACCATTTAGCATCCTACATGACTGAAGAGTCCGAAACGAACGTTTATTGGTAAACAGTCATGGGTCTGAAAAGAATTATGAACCCAGGCAATCATAAACTGTACCGTAATTTATTCTCCATAAGCCATGGATATTACATATTCTGTTAAACACGCCATGATGTCAGAATCCTATGTCTGTACTGTGACAACACGCAGTACCTTTTCATTCGTTTAGACCAGAGCGAGAGACTGTATGAGACTCCAACTGAATCCAAGGAAGAGCTCATCAGTTGGGTACTTGGTGTTGCGCACACTCTACAACAGCTAATGTCAACACAGAGCGAAACAACTTCGGAGCCAGTTTGTTCCCCGCTGGTGAGGAACGAGAGCATCTGAGCGAGCATGGAGAGGAAGTTGTCTGAAGTTTCCTCTTCCTCCAGTATTCCTTCATCAGGGCGCTATGCTGTTTCTTCTGTTCATCCGACCAAGCTCTTTTCGTCTTTGCAGTTCTTTCAACCTGAAACCCTTTGAATTTTGAATCATGGTCCGAAACGTTTTCCTGTCTATAATCTAAACTTCCTGGATGTTTGACTTCTCTAACTTCCTTAATCCATGCCGTTGTTGTTTTCTTATTGCACAGGTAGTTGAATAACTTTTTGATTAGTCTAGTTTTGTTCATTCTGTACAATTGTCCAGAAATGATAATCTATGAAATTTTCACCACATTTTGTAACTTCACTGTTGTTGTTGTGAAGTTTCCAGCCGGTTTCAGTCTGGACTGAGCCCATGATTTTCCGTATTATTCTTCTTTCTAGGAGCTCCAGCTTCTCCAACTTGTAATTCATTGAGAGGCATTGGCTTTCATAGGTACACGCATTCTGTTTTTACTACAGCGTTGTAATGCCAAATTATTATTATTATTATTATTATTATTATTATTATTATTATTATTATTATTATTATTATTATTGTTGTTGTAACATATCCGTGCCGTTACTGCAAGTATCGCCACGGTATGCAACCCGCCAGGCCGCTGCTCTCTTCCCACGCGGTAGCCAGCCGTCTCGAGCGGAGCAAGTAACGCCTGCTCCCTAGAGAACTACTTCAAAATGTAATTCAGCAATTGATTTCCGACCTATAGTTATTTAATAAGATTATATGTTTTGTCTTCTATCATTCCTAAGAATTTGAATATTGCATTTAGATACACCCCGCTACACCAAATCATTAATAGAGATTACCTCCATAATACCGTAACTCAAACATTTCTGCTTGTTTGCACCTGAGCCCCAATTTCAACAACCTCCTCCCAGTTGAACCTCCTCACAAAATTTTGGGAATTTCCGATCATTTAAAAAATAGCTTTTGATGGTGTCAGGTTATCTGGTACGATGCCTGTAAGATCCTCATTAATTCATGTCTATTTTAATTTTTATACCTGCTGCTCCATGTGTCGGTTGCCATTGACACCAGAACACCAACGCCTGCGTTTGAAGTGGTGCCTTGCCTGTGAGGCATGGACAGTAGTGTTGGCTACTGAGTGCATGATTCGAAGCAGTGCATCGATTCATTCAAGTGTCCGAGTGAATCGATTCACAGGAACGGCGAGCTCACGGCACACGATTCAGCTTACTCCCAGCGGACAGTGCTGAGTGGCGCACTCACTGGATGTTGACGGGGAGCCGAGCTTCCGCTGCAGCGAGACAGTGAATCAGTGAATCATGGCACATCGAAAGAATCGTGAACGAGCGCGGCTCAGTGAGACACATGATACACACGGCTCATCGGCTCACTGGACACGCGGAGAGCCGAGCTTCCGCAGCAGCGAGACATACAGTGAGCCATGGCACATCGAAAGAATCGTGAACGAGCGCGGCTCAGTGAGACACAAGATACACACAGCTCCTTATCGGCTCACTGCAGCGAGACATACAGTGAGCCATGCTACACTGAAAGAATCGCATGCTATAATGGACTCTCGAGCTCAGCTCATTTGAAAATAATACCCATTTGCATTCACTGTCCTCTTCTTACAGGGAGGTTTAAATAATAGATGGATTTATTTGCAGTGTTAAAAAGGTAGTCACAACATAATTCTGAAGTAGCTAGTAAGTAGGTAGGCTATTAGGTTATACTATTTATTAGTTTAATGAATCTTAGTATTATAACTTAGTTGACATTTGACAATTAAACTCGACTCTAGCCTGCCCTATGACTGAGTCATGCTCATGACCACTCAAAAGTACCTGTTTTATATTGGGAAGAACGGCTCAGTATTCTCTCAGTTCATATGTCACATCGTTGCACAAGACTTCAATCATATGTGGACAGACGCAATAACAGTATGTTGAATCAGAAAACCAGCGGGCTACTGTACATCTCGGGTAGCCTATACAAAATATGACTATTAAAAAAAATCCTCAGCTGATAGAAAAATACTTTTTTTTAAAAAATGACTGAGCGAGTTGTCGTGCGGTTAATATCGCGTGGCTATGCGCTTGCATTCGGGGGATGGTGGGTTCGAATCCCACCGTCGGCAGCCGTTAAGATGGTTTTTCCGTAGTTTCCCCATTTTCACACCAGGAAATGCTGGGACTGTACCTTAATTCAGGTCATGGCTGCTACCTTCCTAATCCTAACCTTTCCCACCCTGCGTCACCGGAAACCTTCGATGTATTAGAGTAACTAGCATTTTTTCTAAGAAAGGAGTTCATAGTATGAAGACCAGGTGGCAGCTGCGAGCACTGAATGCTGTTGCTGCTGTCTTACCAGCACATACTACACAGATGCAGTAGGAGCGGTGACCAATGAGCCGTGAATCGGATCACTGTATCGATTCAGTAACGTGAACGGAATCAAATGAATCGATTCAGTAAAATGAATCGAATGTCCCATCACTACAGCGGACAGTGCTGAGTGGCGCACTCACTGGACGTTGACGAGGAGCCGAGCTTCCGTTGCAGCGAGACAGTGATTCATGGCACATCGAAAGAATCGTGAACGAGCGCAGCTTAGTGAGACACAAGATACACACGGCTCCTTATCGGCTCACTAGACACTGGCGGGTGGCGGAGAGCCGAGCTTCCGCTGCAGCAAGACATACAGTGAGCCATAGCACACCGAAAGAATCGTGAACGAGCACGGCTCAGTGAGACACAAGATACACACCGCTCCTTATCGGTACACTGGACAGTGGACACTGGCGGAGAGCCGGGCTTCCTCTAAAGCATTACATACAGAACCATGGTGCACTGGAAGAATCGTACGCTAAATGGACTCCCGAGCTCAGCTCATTTGAAAATAATAAAAATAATACCCACTTGCATTCACTGTCCTCTTCTTATAGGGAGGTTTAAATAATAGATGGCAGTATTCGGGAGATAGTGGGTTCGAACCCCACTGTCGGCAGCCCTGAAAATGGTTTTCCGTGGTTTCCCATTGTCACACCAGGCAAATGCTGGGGCTGTACCTTAATTAAGGCCACGGCCGCTTCTTTCCCATTCCTAGCCCTTCCCTGTCCCATCGTCGCCATAAGACCTATCTGTGTCGGTGCGACGTAAAGCAACTAGCAAAAAAATAAATAATAATAATAATAATAGATGGGTTTATTTTCAGTGTTAAAAAGGTAGTCAAAACATAATTCTAAAGTAGCTAGTAAGTAAGTAGGCTATTAGGTTATACTATTCATTAGTTCAATGAATCTTAGTATTGTAACATAGTTGACATTTGGCAAGTAATTAAACTCGACTCTAGCCTGCCCTATGACTATGAGTCATGCTTATGACCACTCAAAAGTACCTGTTTTATATTGGGAAGAACAGCTCAGTATTGTTTCAGTTCGTATGTTACATCGTTGCACAAGACTTCAATAATATGTGAACCGTAAGTGAGCCGACTGACGCAATAACTTAAAACCAACAGTATGTTGAATCAGAAAACCAGTGGGCTACTGTACATCTCGGGTAGCCTATACAAAATATGACGATTAAAAAAAATCCTCTGCTGATAGAAAAATACAGTACATATTTTGAAAAACGACTTAGCGAGTTGGACGTGCGGTTAGTATCGCGTAGCTATGCGCTTGCATTCGGGGGATGTGGGTTCGAATCCCACCGTCGGCAGCCGTTAAGATATTTTTCCGTAGTTTCCCCATTTTTACACCAGGAAATCCTGGGACTGTACCTTAATTAAGGCCATGGCTGCTACCTTCCTAATCCAAGACATTTCCCATCCTGCGTCGCCGGAAACCTTGGATGTATTAGTGTGACTTGCATTTTGTTTCTAAGAAAGGAGTTCATAGTATGAAGACCAGATGGCAGCAGCGAACAATGAATGCTGCTGCTGCTGTCTTACCATTACATACTACACAGATGCAGTAGGAGTGGTGACCCTAATGTGCCGTGAATCGGATCACTGTATCGATTCAGTAACGTGAACGGAATCAAATGAATCGATTCAGTAAAATGAATCGAATGTCCCATCACTAATGGACAGAGGACGACTCGCATCGCATCATGTTCAGTGATGAGTCCCTCTTCTCCATAACCTCCGATGACCATCGTGTACGGGTTTGGTGGCGTCGAGGGCAGAGGGCAGACCCTGCCCATATTATGGAAAGGCACACATTAGTAATCCCTGGCATCATGGTGTGGGGAGCCATAGGATATGCTTTCAGGTCACCTCTAGTAGTGCTTCGGCAGACTTTGACGGTACAGCAATACGTCACAGACATTCTGCTTCCGCACATACTGCCCGTAATGGAACAGCACCCTGGAACGATGTTCCAATAACGTAATGCACGTCTACACAAAGCACGTGTGTCTATGGACTGCCTAGAACATGCGGAGGCCCTCCCGTGGCCAGCAAGATCCCCGGACCCCCCTCCATCATTGAACTCGTGTGGGATGGGATTGGAAGGGGACTCCGTCCCAGTACCAACCTGCGGGATCTGGAAGGACAGCTGCAACAACTGTGGACGAACTTGCCTCAGAAGATGATCCAAAGTCTGCATTGCGTTATTGGAACATTGTTCCAGGGCGCTGTTCCATTACGGGCAGTATGTGCGGAAGCAGAATGTCTGTGACGTATTGCTGTACCGTCAAGGGGGTACGACACCCTACTGACGTGGCACAAACATTCCACCTGTAACTGCCAACGGCCTTGTCTCTTCCATCCCATATTTTAATCAGTTCAATAAAGGCACATGGTCTTTTAGTATTTGTAGCGTCATTCACTTTCAACCACTCCTTCTAACGGCGACTATTCGCCAGATCTCTATTTTGCCTCGCATAACCTTATGACAACTACCTCAATACAGAGGCAGATACTGAACAATTTCCCTCGGAGCCAACACAAACCCATAATCTATAGAGTTGGTCTTCAGATCCCTGTTATTAGGCAGTACCCATACCTAGATGGAACTTCCAGAAAGCTGACTGGAAGACATATGCTTTGCACACAGATGCCAACATTAGGTGGATAGCTCCAACGCCAGAAAATTTCTGGAGGTTTGTTGGGCTAATAAAATCAGCTGCGAAAATAACCATTCTTCGTGGCTATCGGAAGGATTACATACCTGGTTGGAACAAGGAAACAAGTCGCTTGTTTGCTGAATACCAAAAGCTGGTTCTATTCATGTGATTGTAATATCTGCGGCCGTGAAAGCCATTTTTGATAAAGCAACTGAACTTCTGAAATCTCTAGATAATGCTAGAAGAGAGAAGTGGATAACAACAGTACAAGATCTCAACTTCACACACTCTAGTAGAAAAGCGTGGTCACTCATCCGTAAACTAGATCCAACTTCCACACCACTGAGGATGCAGACCTCCATTAATGTGGAAACTATAGCAAACCACCTGGTCTCTGTATCACGGGCTCCGGGGAATAAGAAATTCACAAAGCAAGTTAAGTTGGAACTAAGGCAGAGAAAAGAAGAAATCCAACCAAATGACCAATATTCAAGTCCGTTTTCCTCAGAAGAGATACAAAATGGTCTCGACTCCCTTCGTAGTGGTAAAGCTGCCGGACTTGATGGCATATTCCCAGAACTTTTAAAGAACTGTGGTCCAGCAATCAAGCGCTGGCTTTCCTCTTTCTTTAGTAATGTTATGCAGTCTGGCCGACTGCCTCCCCTGTTTAAGAAAACTAAAATTATCGCTATCTTGAAACCAGGCAAGGATCCCAAATTACCCCAAAGCTACAGACCAATAGCCCTACTAAGCGTAACTTACAAGCTTCTGGAAAGACTGATTCTTAACAGGATAGTTCCTACGATTGAATTCCTCATTCCGATTGAGCAAGCTGGTTTTCGTTATGGTCGTGACTGCAGCGATCAGTTGCTCGCTTTGACTTCCTTTATAGAAAATGGATTTAAGAGGAAGAAGAAAAGTGTCTCTGTGTTCCTCGATCTTGCCGCCGCCTATGACACAGTCTGGAAAGAAGGCCTCCTCCTGAAACTCAGCAGAGCAATGCCATGTCTCAGGATCTTCACTCTAATAAAAAATATGCTGGGAAATAGATTTTTCCAGGTTCATACAGAACATGTTCGCAGTCGTTTCCACAAACTCAACAATGGTTTGCCACATGCTTCAGTGCTGTCTCCAATTCTCATCAATTTATACATACATGACCTTCCAGAAACCACATCTCGCAAGTTCATCTATGCAGATGACATCAACATCACCATACAAAGAGCAGACTTCAGTGAAGCTGAAGAAATCCTACCCCAGGACCTTGAGAAGATGGACGGTTATTTCACAAAGTGGCGATTGACACCTAGCCCTCTAAAGACAGAAGTAGCTACGTTTCACCTCGGTAACAGGAATGCAAACTAACAACCGACAATCAGGTTCAGAAATCACACACTGCGGTGTAATGGTACCCCCAAACGCCTCGGTATAACTTTAGATAGATCCCTAACCTACCGCCATCACCTTAAGAAACTGGCAGCTAAACTGAAAAGTCGTAACAACCTTCTGGGTAGACTAGCTGGAACATCATGGGGTGCAGATGCAAATTCACTGCGAACAACTGCTTTAGCACTAGTATATTCTTCAGCTGAATACTGTTCTGCTGTATGGCTGAATAGTTCTCATACTCGTCTGGTCGATGTCCACCTGCGTTATACAATGAGAATCATATCTGGCACCCTGCACTCCACTCCTGTATAGTGGTTACCCGTACTCGGCCACATTCAACCTCCTCACATCAGACGACAAAATGCCCTTGTCAGATTATGGACTAAGGTGATGATGAACAGCTCACTTCCCATCCACCAGGATACAGAAGAAAACGCCGTTGCGAGACTGAATTCCCGGAAACCTGCCTGGAAGACGGCCAGGGAACTAACTGACATACCTTTTAGACCTGACGAAGCATGGAAGAAAGAATGGACCAGATTACACCCACGTGATCTAAGCAACATTGATGACCCAACAGCAAAACCTCCTGGGTTCAACCTCCCACGCACCATCTGGACTAGATTAAACAGGATACGCTGCGGCGTTGGAAGAACTGCTTCTGCACTACACCAATGGGGGTGGTTGGAGTCTCCTTCCTGCAACTGTGGTGCTGAAGTGCAAACCATCAGCCACATTGTGAAAAATGTCCTCTACGAGCATTCGATGGGCCTATGGAGGATCTACATCAAGTAACCCCTACGGCACTCACTTGGCTGGAAGGACTTGACATCAGCTTGTGATGAAATCTCAGAACCTGCAGTTTTGTGTGTCTGTGTGTGTGTGTGTGTGTGTGTGTGTGTGTGTGTGTGTGTGTGTGTGTGTGCGTGTGCGTGTGCGTGTGCGTGTGCGTGTGTCGTGTCTCTCCTAGTTAGTCTGTAAATACTCTATAACCATGTATATAAATGTGTTTATATTTTTCTAATTACACTTATATGTATAATACATTTCAAACGATTGTCAAATGAAGCATCATACGCTAACCACTCTTTCTGGGTGTGTAATGTTTTTTGTCAGGCAGTCTATATTTTAATTGTAGGATAATTCTATAAAGACTTATGACACAAAAGTAATCACTAATACAACTTAGGGAGGGTAAGATACATGTTGCTCTAGACTATATACGTCCGATAACATCTGGGACACAATAAATAAATGCACAAATAAATTTTAAAAACTACGATATAGAAATTGGGTGGAAATATTAAGTTTAATTGTAATGTAGTAATAGATAAACCAATAGTAATAAGGAGAAGAATTCATGTATCACAACACGTTTTGGATTAAAATAAAGATTTACTCCCCCTAAGGTTTCAGGTGATCCGAAACTGGGGGATGGGAGTATTCTATTATATTCTGGATAAATAAATAAATAAATAAATAAATAAATAAATAAATAAATAAATAAATAAATAAATAAACGAAATGTCTATATTTACAGGTGGCCCTGATACTGTTTTGACGATTGAAATGAAAGACTTCTTCACAAGATTCGCCACGGATGTCATCGCAACATCAGCATTTGGAGTGAAGTGTGACTCCCTGAAGCAGCCCAAAAATGAATTCTATCTGATGGGAAAAGAGATAACCACAATGACAAAAATTAAGTCACTTGTTATGATGCTGTACGTCATCATGCCTAAATTAGCGGAGGTAAGTGGTTCAAGGAATTATGTGTAAGTCTGAGGCTCGTCATGAATAATGAAGTAAGCTGCGTTGAAGTCCGGCCCCGCGGTGTAGGGGGCAACGTGCCCGTCTGTCACCTGGCGGCCCCGGATTCAATTCCCGGCCTGGTCAAGGTTTTTTAATTGCATATTGTTAATATCCCTGGCATGGGGACTAGGTGTTTGTGTCGTCCTTAATGTTCCTTTCCTCACATTCAACACTTTACACTACCGCAATTACCAAATACACACAGGTTCATAATCATAACATATGGTGCAAAGTAGGGGCAAAAGATCTTCTTAGGTCGACGCCCCGAATAAATAGCATTTTAAAAAAGTCCCTTGTATATTGATAAGACCACTATGGTTTAACGGTGCACTGGCGTAGTAATCAATCCTAGCATGAAATCGGTTATGCAATATAAATAGGAACACACGATATCTACGAGACATGTAGTTTTGCCACATTATTTGTTATTGGTAAATTATAGTAACAGAACATACCGACTTACAGTGCCAATACTGTTGCAACATAAAATCACCCCACTTCCTTCTTAGGAATACTGTTTCTATTTCAAGTCCTTCTCGGCTACAGTTGCAACATGAGCTTCTTGATGTATTTTGTGTGTCTGGACCGAAGTTAAATGAGTCAGAAGTCCTAACTGTTTTACTTCGATCAGGGACTGATTACAGCCCATATAGAAGAGACACCATCTTCCTGGTAAGTAGCACGCAGCGGTATCAGATCACCTACTGTTGTAAACGATTTTCTGAAGTTAAAGAAATTTACAGGGAAAAAGGTTACTTGGACAGAAGCTGACACCTGGACAAAGAAGACCTATACCCGTGATATTAAAAGAAGCGTATTGACAAACAGGGCTGAGGGAAGAGCTTTGCACGTGCCATTACACGGTCTTGATACATTCCTACATTCCTTTCTCCTTACCTTCGCTTCCACCTCACTTTTTCGTTCATTCAGACCGCTGTTCTGCTGTACGTAACTCAGAAGTGAGACGATTGGCAACTCCAAGCAACATGAGCCGGCCAGAAGATTTATGTCCATGGCACCTGTAGCGGGTTCACCCACGTTTCCATGGCAACCATATCCCTTACTCCCTTCTCTCCACTGAGGTAGGCAGTAAACGGACTTTCCTCTAAGAACTGTCAGAACGCATCTTTCAGTATTACGACTATAGTAATTAGGAAGCTTAGTGCTTATGGGACAATGCTGGGATGACTCAAGGGATGGGATGAGCCTGATGGCTAGTCATACCACCGGCATGAACTCAGAAGAGAATAGCAGATATTTTCTAAGAGAAAACAAGGAGAAAGTCCCTGGTGTTATGTTCATTTATGGAAGAAAAGCAAGTATCTGTTTCCCTCAGACCAACAACAAAAAACACAGACTATAAGAAACTTCTTGAAGACCATCTTTTACAAGTTGTAGAGGAGACTGGTACATAGTGTTGAGTTTTCCTACAAGACAAAGCATCGATCTGCCATGAAAAGTTTATCGAGAAATGATTTCAGAAAAGATTTATGTGGAATCCTTTGCAGGACAGTATATGAAGGAGAGAAGCAGTGTGATAATGTCAAATAACTGAAGTTATTTATAATTTCTGCATGGAGGAAGTCTGATATTTTTGTGTTACAGAACCTTGGGGAGGATATGACTGACAGTGTTCCATATAGCTGTGAAAAGAAAAGGCTCATTTATAGGGCTTTAAGATTAAATGACCTTATTTTGCAACAGTAGTTGGCACTGTAAGTACGTATTCTGTAATTCAGCGGTAAGGAATAGTGTGGCAATGCTTTATGTTTTACAAATGTCGCATGTTCCTGTTTACGTTACATAACCGGTTTCATGCGAGGACTGTTTACTGCGCCAATACACTGCAAGAACACAGTGGTTTTTTCAATATGCAACGCACCTTATTGAGAATCAGTTGCACAGTATTTTCTCAATCTAAATGTCACAGTAAATCTAGAGGCGGTGATTATTGACTAAAGAGAAGTACAACGAAAGGGAAAGAGACCAGCATTTCGAAGGATTGGTGTATCGGCAAAGGAAAGGTCATGAAAGATGGGAACATGAAAGCGCTCGCTAACACAATAGTGTCGGGATCGGAAGAGAAAAGTGTAGGAAAGGGGAAAGCGAGGAACTTTGTACAAGAAAGTGGAAGCAGTGGCATGACTCCTTTCGTCACCACTCCAAGCTTACAAGTTGAGAGCCTACTGGAGGTGTCCGTGGCTTGGAGACATCTCTACTCTTCAGTATTGCTCTCGTTTAAAGGTGTCCGTGGCTTGGAGATATCTTTACTCTTGCTTAGAGCTCTCGTTTGGAGGTGCCCGTGGCTTGGATACATCATTACTTTTGGGTAGAGCTCTAGTTTGGAGGTGTCCGTGGCTTGTAGACATCTTTACTCTTCAGTATAGCTCTCGTTTAGAGGTGCCCGTGGCTTGGAGACATCGTTGCTCTTGGGTATAGCTCTCGTTTGGAGGTGTCTGTGATTTGGATACATCATCTCTCTTGGGTAGAGCTCTCGTTTTGAGGTGTCTGTGGCTTGGAGACATCGTTACTCTTGGGTATAGCTCTCGTATGGAGGAGTCCGTGGCTTGTAGACATCTTTACTCTTCAGTATAGCTCTCGTTTAGAGGTGCCCGTGGCTTGGAGACATCGTTACTCTTGGGTATAGCTCTCGTATGGAGGAGTCCGTGGCTTGGAGACATCTTTACTCTTGAGAAGAGTTCTCGTTTGGAGGTGTCCGTGGCTTGGAGACATCTTTACTCTTGAGAAGAGTTCTCGTTTGGAGGTGTCCGTGGCTTGGAGACATCTTTCCTCTTGGGCGAAGCACTCATTTGGAGGTGTTCGTGGCTTGGAGACATTTCTAGTTTTGGTTAGAGCTCTCATTTGCAGGTGTCCGTGGCTTGGAGACATCTTTAACCTTCGGGAGAGCTCTCGTTTCCAGGTTGGGACGTAATGGGTGTTGAAATATTCCTACTTTGAGAGGCAATGGAAACTTGTAACGTGTTTCTCCAATCATGCAAAATTTGTTCATGGCTTCTGATAACTTGAGGAACACAAAGAACACACAAATCCCTGCACAGGAAATACGAGCGATAGTGAGACTGGCAGGCGGAGAAGTAACATTAGAAAGAGTTATTTACGTGGAACGTCTATCATGTATAGTAATTAGAAATAATAAACCAGTGTCTACGATCCAATTGCTCTCACCAACCACTGATCTTTAAAGATTCAGTCAAACAGAAAGCGAACTGTCCACGGGAATGAAATGACTGCAAACCGTCGCGGACAGAATGTGGACAAGTCAGGGCGAAGCAGTATGAAAGCAGTCGCAACCAAGTGCGTACCAACTTCATTCCATATCGTCTTTCCTGAACTCATGTTCTTTTTTTGTTTTGTTTTAATCAAACGTATAGCAGTTTCTCCAACGAATTATTTATTTTTTCACTTTAAGTAAACAAAACTAAAAATAAAATAGGTGCATGAAATAAATAAATAAACGAGAGAAGTGCCGTGAACTGATGTCATTTGAAGGCCAGTTTTTTTTGTTTTTTTTTTACATATTTTAGATTTACAAAGGAAAGTCACCTCCATACAGGCCATGAAGGCCCTTGGAGGAGTGGAAGGTAAAGGCTTCCACCATTGTTAACATCGGCACGTGATTGGGTAGAGTGGTTAGCTTTGCGTCCGGCCACCTTTGCCCCCAGGAATTAACCTGTTACTCATTTTTGGTGGAGGCTGAGTGGACCTCAGGGCCATATGCACCTCCGGAAGTGGAAATCTCGTTTCTTAAATTTTACGACTTCCTGACGGGGATTCGAACCCATGTCCCTCCGGGCGAACCGAATACGCTTTTACCGCCTCGGCCAGGCAGCCCCTATTTTAGATTTACAGCGTCATTTATTTATTTATTTATTTATTTACGGTATTTATTTATTCGGTTGAAGTTAGTAAATAAATACACAAATAAAGCAACTAATAAATACATACCTTCCACGTTTCCGCCTTCATCGACGTATCTTTGTAATCAGCGTGCTGTATGTCGTACAAGTGTTGCCTGTTGCCTGTGCGAACTCGGTGGAAAATTACAAGCGGAAGACTGCCCGCCGCGATCTCGATCGCACCGCCAAGTCAGCTCGCGTTCTGTTTGACCGGAGTGATGCAATATTGCAAGAGACAGTGCGATCTGACCGGGCAGATAGTTCGCTTTCAGCTTCTGTTTGAATGTTTTCTTTTGCCATTTCCAGAAAAGGCCAGTAGTGGTGGCTTAAGTTCTCGACACTGCCGTAACCGTCTCATTCGTTCTCCAGATGTACTTTTGGTCTTATTTAAGGTTACTATATTTCTAAGAATCAAATCTGGGGCCAAACAGCTACCACAATACCCCCTCTCTTTCTACGTAGCGCAGTCTAAACAACGCTCACTCAGTAGTCATTGTACACTGTATTGTTGAAGCTAACGACGTAATTAATTAAAATGAATAATTAGTATGAGACATTTTATTAACACGCATCCTTTCAGTAGTTAAGTAATAAACAGTTAAATACAGAGTTAAAGTATTGACATAAGCAAAGACGGTCATAGTAAGTAAGTCCACAGTGACTGAGCAAGCTACTGTGATTCACTTCATACAGATTTGTACAACCGTCGTAATTTGCTATTACATAATTTTTTTATCTGTAGCCATCTCTTTTCAGATTCGACTCAGTTAATTTATAACTGTTAGGTTTTTCAGCCTGCCAAAACTAATCTTGAATAAATAAATTTATAAACTACAGTCGAACCTCCATTACTCAAATTTTCAGTATCTCGAAGTAACTTCAATTTCCCGGCCGTTTGTTTTATTCTTCACGTGTATTTATTTCTCTATTATTCGAAATTCGGTTGCACGAATTTCTCGATTTATCGAAGTAAACGTTTGCTCACTTGAAGCAAAAAATACTCTGTAACTTGAATTTTGTACACCATTGACTGTGCAATACGGCATTTGTGGTTTGTGAGGAACAGTTAACAAGTAAAGAAATGGTTACAGTGATGCTGGGAGCTAATATGATGGGAACCGAAAAACAAACAACGAGTAATCGGAAAATTGGCGAAGCCTCGTTGTTTCTCGGGTGTGAATTCATTGCCGGTCACGTACGAAAGCAACCCCGGAAGTCGTGGATGACAAGCTCCATTTACGAGTATTGGCTGCGCGGTTTCGGACCTACATAGGCCTGCAGAGTCAGTCGAATATAAACGACCGTGTTTCTCACAGCAATGAATGTTGTTGAAAAGTATGTGGAAGAAAAGAAGGTTAACAGTAAAAAACAGAAGAGACTAAGGATTTTTTTTCCAAAGGTGTTAACGGAGGTATGTTTCTTGTTTCACCACTCTATGCACTATAATCTATCTTCTAAAAAGTTACTTTAATAAGGGTCATAATTCAAGCGATGCCGTAAAATACGAGTTTGTTAGTAGAGGAGAGTCGTACAATATGGAATACCATTTACTTTTGGCAGTATAACTTCTTACCGAAATCAGTTATGAAATATAAATAAATATGGTTTGAAAATTCAAATAATTAGCCAAGATTCTCTATATTTTTAAATTGTAAATTGTTAATGTCTTCACGTCAAAATTATTTCTTTCAAAAAGTTGCACTTGGTGGGTAATACGGAATAGTTGGCTAATATGGAATTGTAGGGTAAATAATATGTAAATTAAAATACAACTTCAATAAATTCATTCAGTTATATTCAAGGAACGTTCTTACAGGTAGACGTACAGAAAATTTAAAAATCGAAAGAATAAAATTGGTAATTAACTTAAATGATAATCTGTATACACTAATTATTCAGAGTTTTCTTTTTACAGTCACTTGTTCATTCAGTGACAAAAGTCACAGATGCAGAAACTGAGATCTATAGGTAATTAAATGTTATAATATACCAAGATTAATGCAATTAATTTTAATTAATTTTAAACGTCATTTTACTTTGAAACTAAAACAGTATTCCATATATCCCGACACACCATGTTTGAATTAAAGAATTCGTCATGCCCTAAACTTTGAACATCAAGGAAGTTACACTGGTGTAGCAATATAAGCTACTCTTGTACAATATGTAACATTGGATTTCCCAGGACTAAACTCAGTTTTGGTAATTAATACAAGCTTTAAAAGAATTACCTGCAAAAGCTTTTCAAATATGAAAAACAAATATTCTTGCTCCACGCCCTAACCTCACTCACGAGCATGTCGAAACTGAATACAAAGCATCATGAGAACATTTACTGTAATTTGACGAGTTTCCACGTGAGAGCAGTACCTTACAGGCAAAATATTGTGGTATTCCTTATTGCCCGACTATTCCATATTACCCGATTCCCATCTATATTTTAAATACTGTAAAAGATACTGCATTCAGTATAAACCCGTAGATAAATATGAATGAATTATGCGCTATATATGCTCAAAAATGGTATTATCGATATCTCGACATTTCGATCAGTCGAAATAAAATTTAGCTCCCGACGTGATTCGAGATATCGAGGTTCCACTGTACATGAAAAAGAATGACATGTTTCGTTCTTTAAAGAACCTCATCAGGTTCTATCAAATCACACTTCATTAAGATAAGTTATAAATTTCAAGTTTTTAAGTACTTAAACAGAAATAAATATTTTTTAAAGATTTCTAAATATTTCGAGTGTGATTTGATGGAACCACGAAACATATCATTCTTACGTATTTTAATTTTGATTTTTTTTTCAGGTGTAATACTGTTACCATAAGTTTTTTTGATGTAGTTTATAAATGTATTCATTCAAAATTAGTTTTGGCAGACTGAAAAACCTAACAGTTATAGATTACTTTTGTTGTATTTTCATCTATTACAAATCATATGTAATCTATGTGATTTACATGAAGTGAATTCGCATTCCCCTAATACTTTTATGGATTTGTTTGCAGAAGTTATATATCCTTCTAAAAATCATGAGACTCTAAACAACAGTATTTCAAATTCGCCTTGACCATTGAAAATGATTTCAGACTAGCCAGTCTGAGTTTCCTCATAGAATATCCATACTTTACTTATTACAGAAAACAAACGTTCGACTGCCACATTTGTACCAATCAAGCATAAAACAAATTATATGACAGTAGAGGCATTATAACACGGTATTTGCTTCGATGAGGTTGATCATTCGACGTGACTTGGGAAAACCAGAATATCCATGCGTACCGGCCTTACCTGACGAGGAAAAGGGTACATGACCCTGAAAACTGGAATTATCCCAGCCAAATTGGGACGTCTCGTCACTTTATGTTATTAGACACCTTGCCGAGTCCAGTTTCCTCTTGCATAAGTTTCCTATAGGCTTTTTACCCACTTAATAGTAATACGGGTCCGTCAAAAAATGTATACGTACACAAATTCACTGAACTAAATTATATGTCATAGGTTTAATACAAGCTTTCTGCATCTGTTCAGGCACTTTCGATTCTCAAAATGGTTGCCGTTAGAGGCCAGGCACACATCACAATGGAGAATGGTTGCTTGAACAACGTTGGTCTGTGTGTCAGCGGGGATTTCTACATATGCTGCTGTAATTTATTGATGAAGGGCCTTCAGTATAGGTGGTTGCCTATGATACACGACATCCTTCAGGGTCCCCCAAAGATAAAAGTTCAGAGGTGTTGAGTATGGTGAATGTGCTGGAAACTCAAATGCACTTCTCTGTCCCTGCAGGTTCTGCAAAACTCCATTCGGCGATCAGGATCGTAATGCGTGCAATACTCTTCGTATGCACGTACGTACACTTTCCACTTAGCGGCTCTTGGAATGCGTCATGCATTCACATTGCTAACCCCTCTCTCACAAGTACGTTTGTTGTGTAGCAGACTTCTGAGGCGACGTTGCAAACTTTTCTAAGAGCACAGCCGAAGAAGCAGGACTTGTAGCTGTACGAGGTCTTCCGGATCTTCCCATTTGCACATCACAAGTAAATGAAATGTCGTATGGCTTTTAGTGCCGGAATATCCCAGGACGGGTTCGGCTCGCCAGGTACAGGTCTTTCTATTTGACTCCCGTAGGCGACCTGCGCGTCGTGATCAGGATGAAATGATGATGAAGACAACACATACACCCAGCCCCTGTGCCAATGGAATTGGCCAATTAAGGTTAAAATCCCCGACCCGGCCGGGAATCGAACCCGGGACCGTCTGAACCGAAGGCCAGTACGCTGACGGTTCAGCCAACGAGTCGGACACATCACAAGTGATATCATGCGTCTCAAACTTATCATAAAGCCGTGTTTGTCAAGCGTGTTGGAGATTGTGTTACAAACTCACGCCTCCACGCACGTTGACCTTCAGCAACATTTTCAAACTTGAACCACCATCAAAGTATGAAGGCTTTCACAGCCGGTGTCAATATAATAAAAATATTCCGCGCTATTATGCCGTGGTCCACCCTTCTCATTTCGTCCAGACGTTTCGACTACTGCTGCGGTAGTCATCTTATGTGGCGTCGTGTAGGTACTCTCTCCTGTATACCGAGCTCGATAGCTGCAGTCGCTTAAGTGCGGCCAGTATCCAGTAATTGGGAGATAGTGGGTTCGAACCCCACTGTCGGCAGCCCTGAAGATGGTTTTCCGTGGTTTCCCATTTTCACACCAGGCAAATGCTGGGGCGTACCTTCATTAAGGCCACGGCCGCTTCCTTCCCATTCCCAGGCCTTTCCTATCCCATCGTCGCCATAAGATATATCTGTGTCGGTGCGACATAAAGCAAATAGCAAAAAGAAAAATCTCTCCTGTATCCCGCTGGCGACTAGCAGTCGCAATCAATCAATCAATCAATCAATCAATCAATCAATCAATCAGTCAATCACTATTGATCTGCAATAGGGTAGTCACCTAGTTGTCAGATTTCCGATCAGTTGTTTTACCTACTCTTTTCTTTACTGAAATACTTCATAAATGATACGGCGGGAGAGAGTACCTACGCGACGCCACAGAAGATGACTACCGCAGCAGTAGTCGAAACGTCTGGACGAAATGAGAAGGGTGGACCACGGCATGATAGCCCGGAAGATTTTTACTATCTTGAACCTTCACTTTAAAAATGAGCTTCCATTCGTCAAACGTTCCTCAAGCGCACCCCGGCCATTTTGATTCACTATCATACGTCACATATTACAATCACAAAATCTTCGATTTAAAAAAATACGATCACATTTTCATTTTTCTGGTGTTTTCTGATATACCTCGTAGAGCCAAATCAAACGGCACTACAGTAGTTAAAACCGCACTATAACACTTTCAACCGCCAAGAATATACTGGTCGGGAGACGCAAGGTAGTTGAGGAGATGTAGCAAGAACCAAAGAGATGTGCAGTAATTGGGAACATGCATCATTTTCAAAAATATTTTTTTTGAAAAGTACACCAATGAAATAGTACGTAAACGTATTACACTGTGGTATGTTGCCTTGTTTTCTACCATTAAAAACATATTTAATAGTGCCTTTCCGCAAGGCGAGTGAAACGGCCTCTGACGTAAGCGGCGCGCTGTGACGTCACGATCCAGTACCGCATGGAGCTCTGCCAGCCGTTGTGCATCAGCCGTTGCTAAAAGCCGATTGTGTATTATTCATGATCGCGAATAACTTCAAAATGACAGAAGAAAGGTTCAAAACAGCACGGTCAGACAATCTACCATGTGTAGATGTCATCATTCGTGACTTTTGTGGCCGCAGAAATTAGCGGATAACAAGCAAGTTTGTAAGTGGCGTCCTTTATATACGTGCAATGTACTGTAAACCATAGTATTAAGATAACAACGAACCTGGACAGATATCACATCACTTTCAACATTTCCTTCTAGACTGATTCCCCTATTAAAGAATAACATTACATTTTCGGGCTTTCAGCATTAGTAAAGTAAGAAATCGGATTTTAGCACTAACATAAACATATAGGTAGCATTATAGTACTAGTCCACTTCTGTGGTGTAGTGGTTAATGTGTGCCACTCCCCGAGGCCCGGTTTCGATTCCCGGCTCTGCCATGAAAGTTGAAAACAAATAGTACGAGGGCTGGAACGGGGTCTACTCAGCCTCGGGAGGTCAACCGAGTAGAAGGGTTTCGAATCCCACCTCAGCCATCCTCGAAGTTGTTTTTCGTGTTTTCCTACTTCTCCTCCAGGCACCTAAGGCCACGGCCGTTTCCTTCCCTCTTCCTTGTCTATCCCTTCCGATCCTCCCATCCTCCAACAAGGCCCCTGTTGAGCATAACAGGTGAGGCCGCCTGGGCGAGGTAATGGCCCTCCTCACCAGTTTCATCACCATACTCAAAGTCTCACGTTCCA
This sequence comes from Anabrus simplex, assembly GCF_040414725.1. Lineage (NCBI taxonomy): Eukaryota > Metazoa > Arthropoda > Insecta > Orthoptera > Tettigoniidae > Anabrus > Anabrus simplex. The sequence goes on along the minus strand of NC_090270.1, from coordinate 96,549,650 downwards.
GGACACTGCCCTTGAAGTGGTAGAGGTGAAATCCCTCGCTGAGTCCGAGAGAAAACCAACCCTGAAGGATAAACTGATTAAGAAAGAAAGAAAGATCATAGTACTGTAGGTCTATAACCTATCATTTCTGAAAAAAATATATATTTATGGTTGGGGCAACTGGCCTACCCACTTCCGGGGCCCATGAAAGAGAATTAAATATCTTTGTGGAGGGAAAAAGTTAAACATGATAAAGATAAATATGCCTTCATCTAGTTTTCACAAGTTGGGCTGAGTGGTTCAGACGGTTGAGGTGCTGGCCTTGTGACCCCAACTTGGCAGGTTCGATCCTGGTTCAGTCCGGTGGTATTTGAAGGTGTTCAAATACGTCAGCCTCGTGTCGGTAGATTTACTGGCACGTAAAAGAACTCCTGCAGGACTAAATTCCTGCACATCGGCGTCTCCGAAAATCGTAGAAGTAGTTAGCGGGGCGTGAAGCCAATAACATTAATTACATTTGGCTTTTAACAAGCTGAGCATATCAGGAAAGAAAAGTGTCCTGGTGACATTTTAGTCGCTCAATACAGGAATGTCTTTGGGTGCTGTGACTTTTACTTTTTTTTTTTCTGTTTGCTTTACGTCACACCGTCACATATAAGTCTTATGGCGATGATGGGACAGGAAAGGCCTAGGAATGGGAACAAAGCGGCCGTGGCCTTAGGTACAGCCTCAGCATTTGCCTGGTGTGAAAATGGGAAACCACGGAAAACCATCTTCAGGGCTGCCGGCAGTGGGGTTCAAAACCTTCTATCTCCCGGATGCGAGCTCACAGCTGCGCGCTCCTAACCGCACGGCCAACTCGCGCGGTATTTTTACCCTTCGGTTTATTGACTTGGCTTGTATAACCTAAAACTTAGGCTAAGTTGGATAATATTTTAAACACCTACATCACTATTTTCACCTGTGTGCAATTATGTTATTTATTTCATTAATATTATGATAATTACTATAATTGAGCATTGTTAACTTATAAGACCCCAACAGACAAGCATTGGTTTTGTGTAGAGTTATACATTTGTTAAATTCACGTTGTTTCCTTTCATGATGTACACGCCTATTCTTTGTTACATTATAGAGTATTTAGATATAGCCTAAATTTCTTTACCAATTAAGCTCTTCAATAAAGACATACATAACTGTCCCATGCCAAGATATATTGGTAGAATTAGAGCTGTCAAAATGGTTCATAACCCCTTTGATTTATTATCTTGACATGGATCGCCCAAAACATAGGTTAGGTTTGGAGAATACTTTAATAATCAGCATTATTTAATGCACTGTTTATTACTTTCATATTCCAAGATGTAATTGAAGCATTTAAATAAAGCATCATACATTAAAATTTAAAGTTTTACCACTAGAACAGCTGACATGGAAAAGTGATTTGAAAATTTAAACAAATTCATCTTACGTTAAAATCTTCAAAAAAATAAACTGTAGACTTTTCCGATATATCACCAGTATTTCTCCGGCTCGCCAAAATCCATTTCTCCCTAGTTTTAGCGTCTTTGGAACATGTATAAACAATTTGTTTGGTATGGTATGCGATGTGCTATTGCACATCGGAACTCTACACCATTTACAAGTTTTCTGCCTCACTGTCTGCGCAGGATTCGTTTTAAGTCTAAAATATACCACTCAGATTATTATCCAATGTATAGACTTCGAATTTAACCATACTAGACACTAACGTAAAGTAGAAATACGCGAAGTGTATCCTGCTTCTCACAGCACACTATGTGTTATTTCGTCTGCTAATTCAGTCAACCTGTACGATGACGTCAGACCAATGAGATCGCGTACTTGCGTGACGTGACATTTTCGCAGATTTTTATCATGTTTGGAGTTATTATTTGTACATTCTGATCACATTTTTGAATTCTGCATGAAATTTTGAATCAGATTAGCATATTTTTAATTAAAACCCCGGATCATGCATGTTCCCTATTCAAGACTTCCGTAGGGAGAGGAGTGTTGATGGGCCTCTAGTGTGTAAACCACATGTTGAATGTGCAGCAATCATGTTAGCATGTTAGGTGATTCCTCCTCTCATTCTCCTCTCCAGCGAATCTTCAGGATCGAGCAAGGAGGGCGTGCGGACAGGTGGAGAAGCAAGTAAATACCTTTCCCTCTGCGCGTGTTTGGTTCATGTTAGATCTCCGGTCCTGTAACATAAGTGGGCGGATCATTTGATTACGTCATTCACTATCAATAATTTCGGCAATAAGCGGGATGACGAGGTTATCTCTACGCCCGATCGCCTTTGTCCTCAGACATTAACAACGTACTCGTTTCTAATGCAGGTTGAGTGAACGCCAGGGCCATGTGCTTCTCCAGAACTTACAAACATTTTTCTAATTTCCTTTTTACTACCTGACCAATCAAACATCCTTCTAGGTGAGTCGATGATCCCTTTAGTAAGTTATATCTTCGACTCCTACTCGAGCATTTTGAAGCCTGAACGGGATGATTTTATCTATTCTTCTGTAATCCGATGTTCAGATTTATATTTTAGTAGTAGTAGTAGTAGTAGTATTTATTCACTCATTATGTTGTTTACATATTTACAGGACTCTGTTTCTTATATACATAACTCTTCTAATAGCATTATTACTTGAGAAAAATTAATCTTGTAAATAAACCACATATATTACAGAAGTAGTAGTATATTATTAACATATTAATACTTAAAATAAATTGAACTTCTAACTTTCTCTAGCACACATTAAATAAATTATTATTATTATTATTATTATTATTGTTACGGAGATATCCGTGGTAGGTAGAGGTGAAAGAAGGTGCGGGTGTGAATGGGTTTCAAGCTACGAAATTAACGTGCAATGTAAAATTAATTTAAAATTTAACTAGGTTATATTTTCTTTTCAAAAACAGGAGATAACAATCATAACAGGTACAGAGTAGCAAAAATGTAGGTACAATATTACTGGATTCGGGCTCAGTGCCCTTACTTCATAACTCTTGGGCAATCAGCCCCGCCTTACTCCAAAAAAAAAAATTTTAGCCAAGGGGCAGAAAACCCCATTCATGCCCAGGAGCACTGGCTCCAAACATTACACATAAAGCCTGCACGAGGCATACAGAAACAAATTTCAAAGAGCGATCCGCTCTCAAAATTGTAAGCCTATCACAAGGCCACACTAAACTCTACCTTCAAGCTGTCCTCTAAGGACGTATTCACAGGGGTAAAATACCCAACCTACGGAGGTCTATTACATGAAAAGAAGGTTGATTACATGACCTCTAAAATAACAGTTTGAGAGGAGGCGAACTTGCACTCCTAATACACTTTGTTTTTAAAACCTAATCTGGCTCTGGGCCGCTAACGCAAGGGCTAATCCCATACTACAGAGGTGACTTAGAGAAGAACACTTTACATTACATAAACGAAGAATAGTTTGAGAAAATAAGTTCACCTCAAAACAAATGTGAGTGGGAGCTCGAGAGGGTTAGCACTCTCTATCCCAATATGTAGCTTTACAAGAAAAAGATGAAAAGAGTAATTACATTTTAGGAAAAGGTTACATGATGGAAATGCTTCGAACCCGCCGCGAGTGTTAAACTGCCGACCTAGCAAGAAAAGAAGTTATTAATAGGCCATTACCTGGTGTTGAACGGCTGAAGAAGAAAGAGGCGCTTTCCGCCTCCTGCTATGTACTTAATACACTGAAAGATGGAACAGAAGTGGCCCGGAGACCCCAAAATCAGCAGTTTAAATACTCTCGCGGAAGTTTCTAGGCGTTAGGGGAATGAAAACACCCGCCCACAATGTTTTTATTGGATAGGACCCCGCAACAGATACAAGTTGGGGGAAGATACACCAGATTGGTCAGAAATTACTAAAATAAATTCGGGATTGGATAAATCTAAAACAAGGGGAAAAAGAGGGGTATACAGCCAACTTAAACAATAACAGAAAGAAATTTAACAAGAAACAAACTTTTGAAATAAAAATTTCTCCAACAAAATAGTTCTTTGACTCCGCACTAGGGTGCGCTATTGTTGATCTTCAGTAGTGTCCTCTAGAAGAGAAAGTTCACACTTCTTACTTCAAGCGAAACAAAAACACATCAAAAGTGACACAGTTCAAAAACTCAAAATTTTCCACGTGGTGACATCTTCTGAGAAGGTAGAGAATTAATAGAATAGATAAAGTTCAACCTTCCTCCAGAAGAGGAGTTTCAACTGGCGCAACTTTTAAATAAACGGTGTAGAGGTGTACCGCCCGGTACAGACCTCCCCCGCCAAAAGTTCCTCCAGGGGTGACACATGAAATCAGTTTGAAACAAAGTCCAAGTAATGATGTTGATACGAAGATAGATAGCAGAAGCATTTACAAGATTTCTTAATTCAGTTTCAAAATGTTGTTGTTGCAGGTGAATGAAAGTCTTTATGTTTGTAGAATTTGAATTTCTGAAGATAAACTTTTAATACTTAAAGGTGAAGAAAAATTTTGCAATGTCCACCAAATATTGTTGTTGAATTCCCAAGTGTAGTTATTGCTTATGGTGACTGTCCATGTAGTTGATGTAGATTGAGTCGGATGGCCAGACCGGCCGTTGCAGCTTGCGTCCAACGGAGGCCGCTCGGACCCCTCAAGTACCCTGAGATACCGCTCGCCCGCACTATGAGGGGAGCAGAGGTGTTGAAGTACGCCGCGCCCGCGGTGAACAGATACAGGCTGCGGGCATGTAGCAGGTCGTGCGCCGCACATCAGCCTTGGCCGGGAGGAGAGCTCCGGCTCGCCGTGCACATGTCGTCCTCGCTGGAGAGGAGGGGGCCCATCCCCCTCCCCAGTCGCTGCACGGCGCTGCGCGGCTGCGGGGGCGCTGAAACATTAAAGCTAGGCGGCAGAATTGTGTTGGACTATCATCTTCTTTGAGGGTACAGGCTTGTGGAGATGTTGAGGGGCCAGCGGCGTGTAGATATCCATGGCATTTACTATTATGAAGCCACAGTGTAAGGTGGAGCAGGAGACGGGAGCGTGGTAATGGCCGTGGCAAGAACAGGATGGCAGTTTAACGGGTCGGGGCAGGTTTTACACAAGGCTTACATCTAAAACCAAAATATTACAGAAGGGGCAGAATGCCTTAAAAGTGAAACTCAAAAAAAAAATATAACCTTCATATCCTTTCAAAATAATATGAAGCAAGTTAACACAGAAATTACACCGGTTTCACCTGGGACAGGTGAACTCTAAATATCCTCTCGGTGGCTGGATTACTTAGCAATAAGGTAACCGGCGTAAGAAAATCGAGAATGATACAAGGCCCATGAAATCTGGGGGCAAGCTTGCCCGCGGGAACAAAATTTTTGACCATAACCTGGTCACCTACCTTCAAAGTGGTGGGTCTCCGTCCACGATCATACCTTTCCCTAACCTTTTCATGAGACACTTTAAGATTGGCTTTAGCCTTCTTCCAAAGATCTTTAATGTTATCCGGATCTATTGTCTCGGGTAGAATGTCATTCAAAGACCAGAGGTTAGAGAGCGGCGAGTTGGGAACAAACTTGAACATCAAAGAAGCTGGAGTAAACTTGTGAGATTCATGAACCGCCGAATTCAAAGCAAAAGCTATCCAATGCAGGGACGTGTCCCACCTGGAAGGATCTTCATGATGATAGGCAATGAGTGCGGACCTGAGATTACGGTTAACCCGTTCAGCCAGAGATGGTTGAGGGTAATAAGCAGAAGTAGTTACATGAGAGATGGACAAGTCAAAACAAAATTTACGAAATAAATTTGATGTGAACGCCTTAGCATTATCAGATACAATATATTGACACGGACCAAAAGAAGCAAAAATAGTATTTAAGCAAGTAATGGTTGACTGAGCGGTAGCCAGCTTAGTCGGAAATAACCAGGAAAATCTTGTAAAACCATCTACACACACAAAGATGAACTTGTTGGCATTGCCCTTTGACTGGGGGAAGGGTCCCACATAATCAATATACAGGCGTTCCATGGGGCGCGACGCTTGATGAGAAGACAAAAGGCCTACTTTAGTGGACATGGTGGGTTTACTGATCAAACAAGATTTACAAGCTTTTACGAGTTCCCGAATTTCACCGTCCATACCTTTCCATATGAACATTTCACGAATCTTTTCACGAGTTTTAAAGATTCCAAGATGCCCCCCCAATGGGGTCTCATGATAGTATTTGAAGATCATAGGTACAAGAACCGCTGGAACAACAACTTTCATCAACTTATCATGCCTCGAAGGGCAACATAGAACACCATTCCTCAGAACATAAGGGACAGCATGTTCCCCAGAAGAAAGGGTTTCCATTATCGGAGCCAGCGTAGGATCTTCACGTTGGTATTTCTCGATATCCCTAAAGAGCATGGGAGCATCGGTTAGGATGGCATTAACCTCGGATAGTATGGACTCGGAAGGTGATGAACTGTCGACCGGTTCATGGGTCTCGACCTCGTTTGAAAACATACGGCTGAGTCCATCAGCCACAACATTTTCGGTACCTCTGATATGCCTGACATCGAATTGGAAGGCGGAAATACGGATGGCCCAACGGGCTATACGACCAGTACGACGCGGTCTACCTAAGACCCAGCTTAAAGCTTGGTTATCTGTCTCCAGGTCGAATTTGACATGTTCCAGATAGAGACGGAACTTTTCTAAGGCGAATAAGACTGCCAACCCTTCGAGCTCATAGATGGAATACTTGGCTTCTTGAGCCGATAGAGTCCTAGATGCATAGGCGATGGGACGCCTCCCTAGTTCAGTCTCTTGAAGAAGGACTGCAGCTACAGCTGACGACGACGCGTCCGTTTGGACGATGAATTTCTTCGAGAAATCAGGCATAGCAAGTACAGGGGCATTACAGAGAGCTAATTTAAGATCTTCGAAAGCGGCTTGTTGAGAAGGTCCCCACTCGAATTTGATGCCTTTCCTACGAAGAAGGTTTAAGGGCGCCGCTCTATTAGCGAAGTTAGGAATAAACTTCCTGAAGAAATTCACCATACCAATGAATCTAGCGATACCTTTGATGTCCTTAGGAGGTTTAAAATCACGGATGGCCTGTGTTCTAGAATAATCGACAGCTACCCCATCGGGTGACACAATATGCCCTAGGAATGACATAGAAGGCTTAGCAAAGGCAACCTTGGACAACTTGACAGTTAACCCAGCCTTACGAAGGCGATTCAGAACTTCTCGCAGATGATCTAGATGTTCTTCAAAAGTCTCGGAAAATACGACGACATCATCCAAGTAGTGATATAAGTACTCAAATTTGATGTCGGAAAAGACCCTATCTAGTAGCCTAGTGAGCACAGCTGCCCCCGTGGGGAGCCCGAAAGGCACGCGGTTGTATTCGTATAAGTTCCAGTCCGTGGCAAACGCTGTAAGATGTTTAGACTCTTCGGCAAGGGGAATTTGATTATAGGCCTGATTCAAGTCCAAGATGGTGAAGAACTTGGCCTTACGAAACCATGAAAAGCAAGAATGAAGGTCGGGAAGGGGCACAGATTGCAACACCACCTTCCGATTGAGAGCCCTGTAATCAATGACAGGCCTGAAGCCTCCTTGGGGTTTCGGGACTAGAAAAATAGGCGAAGAATACGCTGACTTAGAGGGCCTAATAATACCATCCTTCAACATCTGATCGATGATTTCTTTCAGAGCCTTCATTTTAGGTGGAGATAGCCTATACGGTGGAAAACGGACAGGAATCGAATCCGTGACCTCAATTTTGTATTCAATAAGGTCAGTAACACCAAGAGTATCAGAGAACACCTCGGGAAACGACTGACACAGTTTCCGAATACTATCAGCCTGCTCCTCAGGTAGATGTCTAAGGTCTAACAACATCTCATCCTGGGTAGGCGAAATAGATGAACATGATACAGAATTACACTTTAACAAGGGAATTCTACAATTGGACGCAAATTTGAATGTGCACGACCTACTCTGGAGATCGAGCACAAGACCAGTGTGAGAAATGAAGTCCGCTCCCAATATGATGGGGCAAGACAAGTGCTTAGCCACAAACAGTTTGATTTTCCATGTAAATTTAAAAATACGAATTTTGACCAGTACGGAACCTAGAATTTCTAATGGCGATGAATTAGCCGAAACATATTGAATAAGAGCTGAGACATGGTCAGGTAGTTTACAAACAGATTTCAATTTAGAATACCATTCAGCCGAAATAATCGAACAAACACTGCCTGAATCTAAGAGAGCTGTTATAGGCTCGTTATTTAACTCAATCTTAAGAAAAGGAACAGGTGCGGGGGTATCCGCCGCAATCCTAAGACATTCTTTAGGGCATTCAAAAGATGAATTTGAAGGCTGATTGTTCTCTGCATTTACAACCTGTTTACTAGGGGCTGAGTCTCGGGAAGATGGATTAGTCGACTCAGCCGATGCCTCTAGTCACTTTTTATTATTGGCATAGGTGGAATTTGCACCAGAAGTTGAGCAGGAGGGGGTGCTATTTGAGTTTGGGCAATTTTTGGCGATATGTGAGAAGGCCCCACACTTAAAACAGCCTTGTGATGAACCAGCTCCATTATTTGCCCTACTAGACTTGATCAGAGGACACTTATTGCGCAGATGGTCAGGCGACCCGCAAGCATAACATTTACGAGGGGTGACTGATCGGCGAGGTGGAAGCCGAGTATTACTAAAAGAAGGCGGGGGTTCTTTTGCCACACGCAAGGAATCGGCATACCTAACTCCTTCCGCAGAGACGGCTAATGCTTCCAGTTCAGAGAAGGTTTGCGGGCACGCCGCGAAACACAAATATGACCTGTAGGGTGGTGAAATCCCTTCGATAATAGCTTGCACGATCTGATCCTCAGGGAAGTGGAGAGCAAACACCCTAGTATAAAACTTAATATCTTGGATGAAGTCTGCCAGGTTTTCATCCAAGCGCTGTACCCGATAATAGTATTTCTGAATAAGAGATGACCTCGCGCGGGCAGGAATAAAATTTGCAAGCAGATGTGCATGGAAATCTTCGATAGATGACTGTTCAGCTATGGCTCTTACTATTTTATCTGAGAGAACCCCAATAGCATAAGGATAGATAATTTGCAAAATTTGACATGGGGAAAGAGAAAACACAAGGGCATGATCCTGAAATTCCACTAGAAATCTTAAAAATGAAATTACATCACTGGTGGTATTAACGGAAAACTGGGATATACCTCTGAGCAACATTGCCAATGGATGAGGCAAGCTGCTAAACCCGGGCGACATAGTAGGTAAAGGTTTCAATGGCAAGGAAGTTAATTCAGCACGTACATTGTTCAACGATGTGCGGCGTTCAGACTCGTTGTCCAATGGGGCAGAGATAGTTTGAGCAGCAACGGTTATCCTATTGCCTTCTCCCTTAGCAGGTTCTTCCTCACTACTTACATTCACTATGGTGGGCTGATCAGATTTGGGAGGAACTTCCCCAGTTAACAATTGAGTGACTTTACTAGACAATTCAGAGATAGTTTCAAGGAGCGTATTAGCTTGCTTCCTCTGAACGTCATTCACCTTCAGAGACAACAGATCATTAACTCTATTTGAAAAGTGATATAATCTGCCTTGCACACGCTTAATTTGGTTAGGAGACGGATCATTTTCATCAAAAAAACTAACTACGGAAGCTAGCCCAGTAATATTCTCCGTGATCGTGGAAAGAGAGTCGTCAATTTCTTTCTCTCCCAAATTGGGGATGGAAATGGGCAAATCAAGGGACTCTCTAAGCTTGTTAGTGTCTATTGCAACCGTGCCTCCAGATTGAACGTTTCTGATGGTTAACTCGTATATCAACTCCTCTTTGCGCAAATAGTTAAGGAGGAGAACATCGCGAGGGCCGGACATGATGACAGAACAATAAAAAAAAACCTCAAAAAATTCCAGCAACTGAGAAAATTGTTAGAGTTCGAATTAAAGCAATGTTTAGCCGTCAAAAGGGGCTAAATTGAGACCCATTCAACCACGCTCTGCTACCACTTGTTACGGAGATATCCGTGGTAGGTAGAGGTGAAAGAAGGTGCGGGTGTGAATGGGTTTCAAGCTACGAAATTAACGTGCAATGTAAAATTAATTTAAAATTTAACTAGGTTATATTTTCTTTTCAAAAACAGGAGATAACAATCATAACAGGTACAGAGTAGCAAAAATGTAGGTACAATATTACTGGATTCGGGCTCAGTGCCCTTACTTCATAACTCTTGGGCAATCAGCCCCGCCTTACTCCAAAAAAAAAATTTTAGCCAAGGGGCAGAAAACCCCATTCATGCCCAGGAGCACTGGCTCCAAACATTACACATAAAGCCTGCACGAGGCATACAGAAACAAATTTCAAAGAGCGATCCGCTCTCAAAATTGTAAGCCTATCACAAGTCCACACTAAACTCTACCTTCAAGCTGTCCTCTAAGGACGTATTCACAGGGGTAAAATACCCAACCTACGGAGGTCTATTACATGAAAAGAAGGTTGATTACATGACCTCTAAAATAACAATTTGAGAGGAGGCGAACTTGCACTCCTAATACACTTTGTTTTTAAAACCTAATCTGGCTCTGGGCCGCTAACGCAAGGGCTAATCCCATACTACAGAGGTGACTTAGAGAAGAACACTTTACATTACATAAACGAAGAATAGTTTGAGAAAATAAGTTCACCTCAAAACAAATGTGAGTGGGAGCTCGAGAGGGTTAGCACTCTCTATCCCAATATGTAGCTTTACAAGAAAAAGATGAAAAGAGTAATTACATTTTAGGAAAAGGTTACATGATGGAAATGCTTCGAACCCGCCGCGAGTGTTAAACTGCCGACCTAGCAAGAAAAGAAGTTATTAATAGGCCATTACCTGGTGTTGAACGGCTGAAGAAGAAAGAGGCGCTTTCCGCCTCCTGCTATGTACTTAATACACTGAAAGATGGAACAGAAGTGGCCCGGAGACCCCAAAATCAGCAGTTTAAATACTCTCGCGGAAGTTTCTAGGCGTTAGGGGAATGAAAACACCCGCCCACAATGTTTTCATTGGATAGGACCCCGCAACAGATACAAGTTGGGGGAAGATACACCAGATTGGTCAGAAATTACTAAAATAAATTCGGGATTGGATAAATCTAAAACAAGGGGAAAAAGAGGGGTATACAGCCAACTTAAACAATAACAGAAAGAAATTTAACAAGAAACAAACTTTTGAAATAAAAATTTCTCCAACAAAATAGTTCTTTGACTCCGCACTAGGGTGCGCTATTGTTGATCTTCAGTAGTGTCCTCTAGAAGAGAAAGTTCACACTTCTTACTTCAAGCGAAACAAAAACACATCAAAAGTGACACAGTTCAAAAACTCAAAATTTTCCACGTGGTGACATCTTCTGAGAAGGTAGAGAATTAATAGAATAGATAAAGTTCAACCTTCCTCCAGAAGAGGAGTTTCAACTGGCGCAACTTTTAAATAAACGGTGTAGAGGTGTACCGCCCGGTACAATTATTATTATTATTGTACCGGGCGGTACACCTCCACTCCGCTAATTTAAAATGTGCGCCTGTGGAAACTCCTCTGCTGGAGGAAGTCTGAACTTTATTTACCCTATTAATTTTCTAGTTTCTCAGAAGATGTCACCACCTGGAAATTTTTGAGTTTGTGAACTGTGTCATTTTCGACGTACTTTTGTTTTGCTTGAAGTAAGAAGTGTGAACTTTCTCTTCTAGAGGACACCACTGAAAAACTACAATAGTGCACCCGAGTGGGAAGAAAAATAACTGTTCTTTGGAGAAAATTTTATTTCAAAAGTTTGTTCTTTGTTAAATTTCTTTCTGTTATTGTTTAAGTTGGCTGTATACCCCTCTCTTTCCCCTTGTTTTGCATTTGACCAATCCCGAATTTCTGTTATTAATTTCTGACCAATCATTGGTATCTTCCCCCAACTTGAATATGTTTCTATACCCTAGCCAATAAAAAGTTTGTGGGAGGGTGTTTTCTTTCCCCTAACACCTAGAACCTTCCGCGAGAGGATATAAACTGCTGATTTTTGGGTCTCCGGGCCACTTCTGTTCCATCTTTCAGTGTATTAAGTACATAGCAGGAGGCGGGAAGCGCCTCTTTCTCCAGCAGCGGTCAACTATAAGGTAATGGCCGATTAATATATTCTTTCTTTGCTAGCTCAGCAGTTTAACTCTCGGGGCGGGTGCGAAGCGTTCCACCATGTAACCTTTTCCTAAAATGTAAATGTAACTACTCTTTTCATCTATTCTCTTGGAAAGCTACATTCTGGGATAGAGAGTGCTAACCCTCTCGAGCTCCCACTCATATTGTTTTGAGGTGAACTTATTTTTCTCAACCTATTCTTCGTTAATGTAAAACAAATTGTTCTCTTCTTAAGTCACCTCTTTAGTATGGGATTAGCCCTTGTATTAACGGCCTAGCGCCAAGTAGGTCTTAATCTAGTGTATTAGGAGTGCAAGTTCGCCTCCTCTCAAATTGTTATTTTAGAGGTCATTTAATTAACATTCTTTTCGTTTAATAGACCTCAGTAGATTGGGTATTTTACCCCTGTGTTTATGTCCGTTGAGGACAGCTTGAAGGTGGAGTTTGGTGTGGCCTGGGAGAGGCTTAAATTTGAGAGCGAGTGGCTCTTTTGAAAATTGTATGTTGTATGCCTCGAGGAGGCTTTTCAGTGTAATTTGGAGCAAGGGCTCCTAGGTATGAATGGGGTTTTCTGCCCCTCTGTTAAAACTTGTGTTTGGGGTAAAACTGGGCTGATTGCCCAAGCATTGTGAACTCGGGGCGCGAAGCCCAAATTCTGTAAATATTGTAACTACCTTATTTTGACTTGCTATTCTGTACCTGCCATGCTTGTTACTTATTTATTTTGAAAAGAAAATATAACCGTATTAAATTTTAAATTTACTTTACAGGCACTATAATTTCGTAGCTTGAGATCCATTCACACCCGCACCTTCTTTCACCTCTACCTACCGCTAAAACACGGTAACAATTATTATTATTATTATTATACATAACAAAATCACACCAACCTCAACAGAGTCGAGTATATATCAGTAAAATACCACGAAAGGTGAAACCTTGTGTGTGGTAATTTAGAATATTAATTACATAGAGAGAAATATATTTTTAAATGTTGCCTGAAGTACGAGTATGGGTATGAGTGAATGATGGATATGATCAACAGCACATGGTGGAGCATCGAATAGAAATTGAATATGTTGACGTGATATTCTCATTTAGTTACTTCTTCAATAACAGTTTTATTATCCCTGACAAAGGATTTAAGACACTTCAGACTCATTTTCTGACTTAATGAAGTAGTTTGTAAAGAACTGGAAAGGGCATTGCGCTTTGTTATGCTAAGTTTGGAACACTGTTAACCATCTGATTTGCTTTGGTTACGGATTCTTCAAATCCTTATTCAGCACTTCCTCATAATGTTGTTCAGGTTCACAAAACACCATCTACTTCAATTCACCGAGCTCGATAGCTGCAGTCGCTTAAATGCGGCCAGTATCCAGTATTCGGGAGATAGTAGGTTCGAACCCCACTGTCGGCAGCCCTGAAAATGGTTTTCCGTGGTTTCCCATTTTCACACCAGGCCGCTTCCTTCCCACTCCTAGCCCTTTCCTGTCCCATTGTCGCCATAAGGCCTATCTGTGTCGGTGCGACGTAAAACAACTAGCAAAAAAAAATATACTTCAGTACAGATGTTTTTCTTAAATTTCAACTGAGGAAATGCATCATACCGCTTTCTAGTGCTCCCACCAATATTAGAACGACAACTCTGTCCTGATTCCAGATTTGTTTCGTTAGCCAGATACTTGTACTTGTGATCCATTTTCCTGGTCTTCTTCTGGTTTTTTTTTTTTTGCTAGGGGCTTTACGTCGCACCGACACAGATAGGTCTTATGGCGACGATGGGATAGGAAAGGCCTAGGAGTTGGAAGGAAGCGGCCGTGGCCTTAATTAAGGTACAGCCCCAGCATTTGCCTGGTGTGAAAATGGGAAACCACGGAAAACCATCTTCACTTCTGGGTTTTATCAAACTATTATTATTACTAAATCTGCCTGATTATGCGAGATTAATAATTTATTTCGATCTCTTCCGATGTTCTTTAATAGAACACTAGCAATCATCATCCCGTTTAATTTTCATAAACAAGTCTGTTTCGCTTCGTGAACATAAGAAATTAGAGCCGTTCAAAATATACGCACTTGCATAACTGTTGACAAACCTCGCGACTGTTCTTTTATTGGGCCATGTAATCTTGCTGATAAGCCTAGGTCGAGATCTGTACATTGAACCGGAGTTATATATTTACAAATAAACAAAGCGTTCCCCGTATTTGTTATGCACACTGACTAACGAGGAACCTACCCCACTTCAAGGCAGTGAATATGTTGTTGAGAAAAATTCAAACTTAAATGCAGCATTTAAGTTCAAAGAAAGCTTTGCAGTTAAGTATTTCTACAATAAAATTAAATATACATTTTTTTACCATCTAGTTGAAATAAATGCTTGGACTGTGTATAAATCCCATGGCACTACAGCCCTTAAAGCGCCTTGGACTACCAAGCGACCGCTGCTCAGCCCGAAAGCCTGCAGATTGCGAGGTGTCGTGTGGTCAGCACGACGAATCCTCTCGGCCGTTATTCTTGGCTTTCGAGACCTCACGGTTAGATAGTTCCTCAATTCTAATTGCGTAGGCTGAGTGGACCTCGAACCAGCCCTCAGGTCCAGGTAAAACTCCCTGATCTGGCTGGGAATCGAACCCGGGGCCTCCGGGTTAAAGGCAGGCACGCTATCCCTACACTACGGGGCCAACTGGACTGTGCAAAGAAAAGTAAATTAATCTAAGTAATCGTATAGTTCGGCGTTATAAAGTATCGTACTGATTTTGCACAAACCCTGTCTCAGACTGGAAAGCGGAATTTCAACGAGGGAGACCAAGTTCGGACATCACTGATAAATGTGGAACAACATTTCGAGGGTTTTCAATCCCACCAACTGATGTAAAGAAGGATTCTCGCGAACAGTGACTACTGAGGAAGGAAAATCTCACAACATGCAAGTTGTTCTTATGTAAGGAATATAAGGTGAACTGATATCTGAATAGATAGAAAAAACGTTCCAAAGCTTTTCATGCTAATCAACTGGAATTAAATTTATAACAATGTTAAGTAAAATGAGCACTGTCTAAAGGCAATGCTTTGTCTATGTAACCATTTTTCTCTGTCCTCAGCTCCTCATTTCATTTTATAAGAACCATAATGAAGACTTTATGATAAGTCTTGAAGGAAGTTTTCCTCGGTCGTCCTCGGCCTTTCTTCCGCGTGATTTTCACTTCATAGATTGGTAAGAAAGGTATTATGTCGCAAGATGTAGCCAGTGAAGTTAGCTATTTTTCCTTGTATCGTTAACATCAGTTCTTTCTTCCCTCGAATTTCTTGCAGAGCGCTTTTGTTTGTTCTCTTTTCAATCCACATAATCCTTAGCATTCATATCCAGACCCAAATCTCAAACGCTTCCAGTCATTTCCAATCCTGATCTCTGAATGTCCAAGATTCACAGCCGTACAATAGCACATTCCATATAATAGAAATCACAAATTTATGCCTAATTCCAATATCTAAATGTGTACTTATTAAAAGATTTCTCTTATTACTAAACGCCTCTTTGGCAAGTGCTATTCGCCTTTTTAAATCTTTGCTGCACCTGTTGTCATCGGTGATCAGACTTCCTGGATAACGTAAACTGGTGACTTGTTCCACTATCTTGTCAGCAAGCTGGCTGTTGGTGTGAATTCGTTCAAGATGTTTACCCGCAACTAATACCTTGGTCTTCTTAACATTAATGTTTAAGCGTGAATCTGACAATGCTAATCACAATACATTCAGTATCTTGGACAACTCTTTCTCGGAGTCTGCTACAACTGCTATGTAATCTGCATATCGAATGCATTTGATATGATGTCCATTTAGGTTCACTCCTTTGATATTTGCCTTAAACTTACTTGTAGCTTCTGCAATGAATACATTAAAAAGGTACGGTGAGAGAGCATCCCTGCCTTACACCTCTCCTGATTTTTTTTTTTTTTTGCTAGGGGCTTTACGTCGCACCGACACAGATAGGTCTTATGGCGACGACGGGATAGGAAAGGCCTAGGAGTTGGAAGGAAGCGGCCGTGGCCTTAATTAAGGTACAGCCCCAGCATTTGCCTGGTGTGAAAATGGGAAACCACGGAAAACCATCTTCAGGGCTGCCGATAGTGGGATTCGAACCTACTATCTCCCGGATGCAAGCTCACAGCCGCGCGCGCGGCCAACTCGCCCGGTGCCTCTCCTGATTTTTGCTGTCTGGATACTTCCTCCAATATCTACCATCGTCGCCTGTCTTTTATAGAGTCGCAGTATCAGCCTCCTGTTTTTACCGTCCAAATCTGTAGCTTTGAGAAATTTTGAACAGTTTGTCCCAACTCATATTATCGAAAGTTTTTTCAATATCTACAAAATGTATTTTTTAAATCTCAAAACACTCACGAGCACGGACATTTCTTGAGAATGAAGTGCTGTAGCACCCTATGCAGCTAATTGCACAGCTTTCCATGCTGCCTAAAATATGACTATTCAATGACAAAATATATTTTCAAATATTTTCTGTTGATTATGCATTATTTTCGGAATAAGTTATGCATTTAAGGGTTAGCAGTACCACACGATATCCAGTTCACATACGCAATATCAGCTGCTAATATAAAACCCAAAAGAAAGGTTGAAAATTTACCCTTTAGGTTGTGCCAGATGTATCTGACTATAAATTTCCTGTTTAATAGGTGGTTTATAGGATCGGTCATCGTCGGAGTTCAAAAGTCATCGAGGCAGAGTTCTTAACTTTTTCCTGAGTAGCAAATGAGGATTCATGGTACTAATAAAAATAGGGTAGACTGTGCCAGGAAATGGACGTTTCTTTTTTTAACGTGAATATCGTCGTTGCCGGGATAATACCTCCTTTGTGATAATAGAGTTATATTGAGCTGCAGCACATACATTATGAAGAGCGAGTATGCCTTGGCTATATTAACACAATATTGCAACTTAGATGACAGAACCTTACCGGCCAAAGTTTTAAGCTAAAATATTTCACATAGGAGGTTTTGTCCCGGCAGCGACGATATGTCCTATGAATGGAGAGAGTTCACTGGAACTCATATCCATGTCTACATCCAAAGGCAAATAAATGTCTGTAATGCTTGTACTGGTATGAGGCTGAGTTGCGTCTTAGTGCTTACATTTCTTACTCTCTGTATGGTGTCTGTTGCGTTCGGTACTAAAAAGTGACACCTTCTTGGAATCGCCACGAGTTCATCTTTTTTCCAATTGTCATTTCCTGAAATTTCGCTGAATTCCCCATATGCCTCGTCACTGATAAATGTTTGCGCCTTTTCTTTTGTATTTTCGTCTCACAGTTACTACAGCGTAAAAATGTTATAATTATTTATAACTCTTTCAAGATGTTTGATATAGTTCACTATGTTTCAAGTGCCATATCCGATCCCCCAGACGTTGGCGATCACCCTGGAGAAAGCGCCCGTTTCTTTACCTAATCTGAAGGGATGTTCGGTGTTGTTGATGACAGTCCAGTCCTTGATGTTTTGGAGCTATGACATCGGAGGTCTACCAGCTCCTTGCTTGTCTTCTATCTTGTCTTGTAATGTCAGTTGTAGTAGCTAGTACTTTCTACCTCGTAGAACACGACCTCGATGATGTTTCCCAGTTATCGCTCAGCTTTAGCTCTCCTTAAAACATTATTTGTTACAAAATTTCTCCAGGGTGTTCAAAGCATGTTCTTGTATAACCACATTTAAAATGCCTCTAATCTGTTCATAGAGGAAAGCTTTGACAGACTAGGTCTGTACTCCATAAGGAAGTATTGAACTGATATAAGATTTCAACAGCGTTTGTCTGGATTTCAGGTTTAAGTTATTATCATCACAAAATGATGACCTCATCTTTTGGAAAGATGATCTAGAAATCTCAGTACGACGTATGATCTCTTTTTCAGGATTGTCTGTTATGGAGCTCCCAAGGTATGTGAACTGACTTATTCGTTCTACGTATTGATAGAGGCTTCTGTGTATGGTGAAACTTTTTGCCAAATTTTGCCATTTAAAAAAGTTATTTCGGTATATTTTTCGCTACTGTTACTTCATATCGTAAATAATTTTGCAAAATTTTATTTCTATTTTTTGTCAATAAAAGTTAAACCAACAGATAGTTGATAGCATAATTGCAGTAAAACATATTTTAATTTTACTTATATACAGAAAACGTGCGAGTTGTATTCCTTCTGAAAGCACATTACATATACCAAAGCACGGATCTTTGGACACGTTTTACGTGCCAGCTTAACAAGCAGGGCCTAGCCTACTTTCATAATTTACACATCAGTCTGAAAAAGATAAGGGATAGCATGAATTCTATATTAATGGGAGTCAGATCTGTTCTCTTGTCAGACAATATATTAAAATGCATTGAAAATGACCTCTCACTATCAGCATTACTAACTGGGATCATAAAGCCTTTATTGCAGCTTGCAAAAATTGCCCATATTCTGATTTCAGAAAAAATAAGAAATGCCAATCACATCAATATCTTCACCTGTTCAACACGAATGCAGGCTCACAGGTACGGGACACAAACCGTATAGCCAACTCGCTGGGTGTGAAAGTTATCACTCCACTAGAAAAGCGACTACTTAATAGCAGAAGTTTGAATTTATTTCAGCATTGTACTAATACTGTATTACACACGTAATGGATAAACAAAAAGTATTGAACCGGCCCAAACAACATTTTTGCCTTTGAATTCGGGACAGTCCTGGTTTTCCGGAACGTATGGCAACCCTGTGTTCAGAGACGGATGCTTTCCGTACCACCCAAATGTAAATTTTTCCTCGTTCTTTTATGGACAAGGCTTTCCAATAGCAGTTGATATTGCGCATATGAACTAAATGTAGTGTGGGACATTTAATGGTATCAGCAGCAATGAGCCTTCCCGGACTCATGAGATTCCTCGTTCCGTTCCGATTTAGTAAAAATCGTTAAAAGGACATACAGGCTGCGAACATCACGTACATATTGACAGACATGTTTCAACCCACTACTGTCTTTGAACGAGTATGCTACGCGATAAGTGTTGCAATTTAAACTTACGTTCAGGAGATTGGGGGAGTGGTATCGATCCTCAACATCAAGAACCCCCATTTTCTCACCAGGAAAATTCTGGGTGCGTAGGCCTACCTTAAGTAAGATCATGATCACTACTTCCCTAGTCCTAGCCGAAAAAAAACCACATCAGTGCTAGTGAAACGTTAATCTATAGAGTATAAGAAGTTTGTGTTCAAATGGTTGAGCGCACCATCTTCCGAATCGTCGTACTATTGTAGTTATAGATTCAAGGCGAAGTCGGAAACCGATTCCATTCCATATATGGGCGAGGAGTTACTGAAGCTCCCGGACCAGCGTAGATTCTTATTCTTCATAAATGCATCATCATCATCATCATCATCATCATCATCACGTATAAGAAATGTGTGGCCATACAAAGAAACATACAAACATGTATTTAAGTTGTACAATGCCTTGGCCAGATATTTGTACATCTCAAATGTATCGCTGACCTGATACGTAGACGGTGTTGATGATTAGGGCCTATTGTTTTCAGAGGAAGTGCAACTGAAAAACCGTCATATCTTAACACTAATAAGAGGAAAAGAAATGGAAAGGACCCGACCCTTTGAAGAATTAGGATGTCGGCAAAAGAAAGGGAGAGGCTATGAAGGGCTTGAAAATGAAACATCGCCTAGGCCTAGAAAACCTAACAGCATCGAGGTCGTAAGAAAATAAGAGTCACCCAAGGTCTGATAGGAATGATGGGAGTGAGGAGCTTGGTACAAGTAAATGGAAGCAATGTCAGACTCAGACACCCTCTCTCCCAAAATGACAGTTCAAGGGGCTTCCCCGTTCCTTCTCTTCTAACGACAGACTGGGCATACCACCCCAACCTACATCGGGAAGGATTCTTTTAACTACCTGTTTATTTACGCCAAGAGGTTCTATATGTATCAGATAATCTATGTTTCTTTTTTGCAGGTGTTGAGGATTTCGTTCTTCAGCAAAGAGGCATCACAATTCTTCTCCTCTCTTGTTCACGACACTATCGCTACCAGGGAGCGAGAGAAGATAGTTCGACCTGACATGATCCATCTGATGAAGGAGGCCAGCAAAGCAGGAGAGATAGATTCAGACAAAATCAGTGAGTCCAATGTTCACATTAATTCAAATTCTTGTGTTTAACTTCATGTTGATGATATGTGCCTCCCTCCCGGGAAAGAATGCACTCCCAATAATCGCTCTAGTCAATAATGCGGAAACGCACGGCAAGTTTTGCTCATACCAACGCAGGATGCGGGTAAAAAAAAGGAGGAAGCGAACTACAATCTCTACCAAAACGTAACTGGGCACCTGCTCACAATCTTTCCTCGGTGATTATCACCCCGTTAGAACCTCGTAGTGCTTACCTTTTTCGGCTATAACAGCCCCATGTCCGGCATGCTCTCGACGAGTGCATGCAGGACATTTACCGCGATTCGTAGCCGTTCCTATTGCAACCATTCAGAGAGTTAGACAATGGATGTTGGCCGCTCCTCAAAGATATTCTGTTGAGTGAGGTCGGGACTTCAGGCCGGCCAGTCCAATTGGCGAACATAATTGCCGGCGTACTACTTCACAGTAGCCTCCGAAACATAACATCTAGTATTGTCATCCTGGAGGTCCATTCCGTAAAAACGCCACATTGTTGCGAGCATTTCATTATCAAGAATGTTACAATATGTCTCTGTGTTCAGACTGCGAAGAAAAAACGCCAGCGGTCCCACGCCGAAGTACGAGAAACAGCCCTAGACCATTACTCCACCACCACCACCACCACCACCACCACCACCACCACCACCACCACCGAAATTCCTGGTTGGTACTATACTCTCCGGCAGAAGCCATTCCCCGAGTAGACGCCACACACATACACATCCATCGGACCGAAATAATGTGAATCTCGACTCATCACTTCACAGAACCGATTTCAACTGCTCCGGTGTTCAGTTGCGACGGTCAAAATACGACTTGAGTCGCCCAGCTTTATTGTGTTTCGCGATATGGGGCTTATGTGCTGCTGCTCTTCCGGAATATCCGAGTTGATGAGCGTCTATATACAATTTTCCAATGGAAACAAATACTACTGCAGCTGCATGAAACACCTGTCGAATGCAAGCACCGCCACTGCGGTATCTCTGCAACCAGAAGGTGAATAATCATGTTCTTCCTCCATGAGGGTTTCCTACCGCGTGAAAGTAAATTACTTTAGTGAAACTTTTCCACGACCTTTTTTTTTACGGCGAAAGGGACTCGTTGACTGGATATAACCTCTTGACTTGTAGGTGAGCCGTGGCTGGTTGAGTCGATTGTCGATTCATGAAGAGGTGGCAGAAACATCAGGGGAGCGTATTCGTCTGCGAATGGAATCCTACAAGTTGTAACTTCAGTAACGTGTTACGGAACATAATAAGATACAATCTATTATGCGAAACCGTAAAGCTGTATTAATTCTAAACAAGTTCGATTTACCAGCTTGCCGCATGAACCTCGCACCCCAATTTTTAAGCTCTAATGTTGAGAAGAAAGAAAGTGAGTTATATACGAGTGAATACGGTCTGCCTTGTAATGAAGACCGTCCACACATGTGATAAGATGATTGTTGTGATCTCAAAGTCTTGGGCCACATTTGCGACACTGCTCCTTCTCGAGTTTCTCAATTGGTTAATCTCTCATCCATTTCCAAGGCCATTTAGTCGCTTGTCACTCTATGAAACCAATTGATCATTTGCAACATAAGCCTTAACTGTCCGGCAACTTCCAGCGAACAGCTGCTCTTGAACTGCGCTTATCCTTGAGGAGTTACAGCCTCTTACCGAGTTGATTGCTAAATACATTATGGCAAAGAAATTTCATATGAACTTGTGTGTTATTTGCTATATAGTTACAACGATTTGGAAGTTGTCTGTAAAGCACTTTTTTCTTTAGTTCGTTTCGCTGGAAAGGTAAAGTAAAATTAAATGATCTCTTCACGAATAATCCTATACTTTGAAAATAGATCTTTCAACTTATAACAATTTGAACTTTTAAACTAGATGTATTAATTAGCACAGTTCCATTAAAAAAAATGAAGTTGGTATTGATATCTCGATTTTTAACCATCCCATGGGAAAACGCAGCACATTTTTTTACGAACCCCTCACTACCATATGAAAACAGCGTACGGGTACCTTCAATGGATTATAAGTTATTTAGCTGTAACAGCTGAAGCAAGTGAAAATGTTCGCCTCCGTAGGCCTCACAAACCTAATATCACAGGGGTCGGAAGAGAACAGAAGTTGACCAAGGGAGGTGAAATAGAAAAGATTAAAGTGAGAAGAATTGCACAAGTGGAAACAATACCAGCCTCAGCTAGGACCCCGTAGTCGCCAACCCTAGTTCCCAGGTTTAAAGCCCCTTTAAGTCGTCTCTTGTGACAGGCAAGGAGTACAGGGGGTTACGAGCAGATTGAGGCGGAACCGAACTCGCTAACTTGGGCTCAGAAGACCATTATTATTATTATTATTATTATTATTATTATTATTATTATTATTATTATTATTATTATTATTATTATTATTATTATTATTGGCTTATTTTGTATGGATGGTTCAGGTTATGAATTCGCATTATACATACTGTAGTTAATTAATTACAAGGTCTTAGTAATCAGATGTTTATTTTCTTTCTTATGAGACGTTCCTAACTCCTTTACTAACTTTACAAACATACTAATCTGAATTTAACTTGAAAAAATGAAATATCTGCATTTAAAATGGAAATTATGAAAATTAATATTCATTAAATAAAATACACAATCGTCAAACCTTGTATTCACACTTCTTACCTGCTTATTTACACATACGTTATTTGAAGGGCGCCAGCTACCACTCAGTGCAGCAATAACAGAATGAGAATCTTGACTATCTCTAGGGTGTGGGGTAATAAACTTATTTTTGACGGCATACCATATCAGTTCTAGGAAAAGGAGATTGGCGTTCGGTTTCCCCATTAAATTTGAGGTTAAGATATTTTACTGTCATTGAAATAATACTATGAATTCATCTGATAGAACAAAATATATTCTTTAAATAATTTCAATAAAATAGTGAGAACTGCTGCGATTAAAACAGATAAGAATATGAAATTATGACATTGCAACTGAAAGAAACTAGGCATGAATTTGGATTCTTCTTGACCGGACATTTAACAATGTATACGAAATGTATCCCTCACTGTTTCACTTGACTGTACCTTCAACACTTTGAGTGTAATTACGGCGTATTCCTAAGATCTGGTGTTTACTGTAGATGTGTCACGCCTAACTTGGTGATGCATCCTTGTGACTGCTTCTTCGCCATATTATATGACTTATTGGTAAGTCTGCACTGTATGACCTCATTGCAGGTCTATCCTTCTATGACTTCGTTGTAAGCCTTCCCGTCCGTATCTTCAACTAAGTGACCGACCAACTTTAGCCTCACCCTCTCAATGACAAAAGACTAATGGTTCACTGAACCTTCTCCATCTCGTTCACACTCGTTGACTGACCGACTTAGGCCTCTGCTTCCAATTGAATAATCTGACTGACACTACAAGATGCAGCCACCTTTTATAGACGTTGGTTGACGCACCTTCGTAACCTCCAGAAATAACTATAATATACTCCCACCTCGCGACAAATATTGCATGTAATGGTGAAATTCCCTGGGGCTCCCTGTAGGTCTCTCCCAGCAGTGAGCGCACCGCCAAATGAGCACGATGACGTAGCCATGACGTAGCAATGACTTTGCATTTACTCCAGCAGTATTGCACAATGTAACAATGCCACATCCAACATCTGATATATAACAATTCCCACTGTGCATGTCTTTAATGTTAATCTACACACACATATGTATGCATACAGTTAACTACAATCATGCAAGCGATAAGCATTGCAGAATCGAACTGAATAAGAATGATAATATAATAATAGTGATCTCACAGATAAAATAATAATAATAATAATAAAATAATAAAGATATCATCTTGTAACGGGATTTGAACCGTTACACTTAATCAGTTTACCCTCCAGGTGATCCCACCTCTACTGCCTCAAGGGCAGTGTCCTGGAGCACGAGACTTTGGGTCGGGTCGGGAATACAATTGGAAAGGAGGACCAGTACCTCGTCCAGGTGGCCTCAACTGCTATACTGCAGAGAGGCCTTGTGATGGGATGGGAAGATTGGAAGGAATAGACAATGAAGAGAGAAGGAAGCGGCCGTGGCCTTAAGTTAGGTACCATTCCGGCATATCCAGAAAAGTGGGAAAATACGGAAAGTCACTTCGAGGATGACTGAGGTGGGAATCGAACCCCTCTATTCAGTTGAACCCCCGAGGCTGAGCGGACTCCGTTCCAGTCCTCGTACCACGTTTAAAATTTTGTGGCAGAGCCGGGAATAGAACCCGGGCCTCCGAGGGTTGGAAATCCGATTTTATATCTAATTAAATTGTCTTAAAGAATGGATGAAAGAGGTAAATTATAAACCAATAGATTCTTTTGGATAGATTGTAACATAATGAAATATATACTAATCTGTCCTAATTTCTGAAAAGTAACAGCAAGTGTGTAGTGTTACGTGATTGTTGATATCGTGACCATAGCCATGGGAGCTCTACTTTGCCGCAGAATCCGTTCTGTAGCAATGGAACGTGGTATTTAATTTCAAAAGTTCCACCATTTCTCAATGTTGGGACTAATGGGCGTGCATTTACGACGATATTGAAAGTAGTGTTCATGTGTTATTACAGAGCTGGACGAAGATGACATTGCTGCACAGGCGATTCTTTTCTTCTTTGCTGGTTTCGAGACAGTGACGACTCTCATCTGCTTTTCTACCTATCTCCTGGCAATACATACTGATGCTCAAGAAAGGCTGCAGCGAGAAATTGACTCTGTGCTTGAGGAACACAACGGGGAGTTGTCGTATGAGGCACTGCAGAAGATGAAATATCTTGATATGGTCGTAAATGGTGAGTTGACTCCAGACAGACTCCTGGTACCTTATAAAGGAAGGGGGTCGATTTGAATTAAATATAAGGAAAAATAGTGAATTTATAAGTATGAATTACCATATATATAGTTAAAACATAACTAAGAAGAAATATTTTAATTTAAATTTTTCTGCCCTCTCTTGATGACTGACTGCAAATGCTTATCTTTACACCCCGAATTTTTATTCTGTAATAGGTTAGAATGCATACTATAGCTCATTCCACGTTAAGAAAATATTTCTCTTATGGACCTACAAGGAGTGCACGCACCCCCCTCTGAGACACCCATATTTTCTCGTTATTAACAGATATTATACTGTACTTTGTAATGTGTTATGAAAGACAGGTAAAAAGGATTAGGCATTTTTGCCCGAAAATAACTACATAACATTTTCTTTTTCATAAATACGTTTGTAGGGAGGAAGCACAATGGCGGGAACAGCCATCGTTTCGTTGCCTTCCTTCATTTTCCTTCTTCTATGTTGCTCTGGTACTAGCCTCCCTCACTCTGTGAACCGCCGGGAGCTCACTTCTGTAGTGAAGTCATCTACAGTATTTATTTATTGCATCTGTTTTCTAACCTTTATTGCCTGGAGAGATTTATTAAATGCAATTTAATGCATCCCTCAGCCCTCGAGCCCATACAAATTATTTGTCTATTTTCTCCCCCAGTTCGCCTTACACTTCATTGTTGAGGATTTTTTATGTGCCGTAGTTTACCTATGATTCTGTACAAACCAAAAAATAGCCCCTTGTAAACCCCCGTCCCCTTTAGTTCATAAAAATAATTTGTAGCTTAATTTATTCCGCTTTTTTGCTTGCACATAAATACTGACTTCCACAAATTTATGTGCCGTCATTTTTCCGTGATGTTGTTGAGCACAGCCGTTCAATATGGCAACCCTGTTGTCATAAGAGCAATACTGTTTTCTTAACACGGAATGACCTATAATATTTGGTTATTAGGAAGTGTCGACTAGCACGTCTTCCGTAATGTAGTGAGAGTAACATAAATCCTAGGGGTTCTGATGGGCCGAACACCTAACGTATATGCAAAGCTCATAGCATAACCGTTGTGCAGTTGTGTATACTTGTTACCCGCCTCAGTAAGTTTGCGTTCTAATCTAGTACTGCCTAAAAAACCGGGCTCATATTATATCAACATATTATACAAATAATTATTTTCAAGTAACCTTTGCATTTTTGTCCCGCAGCTTGATTTTTTTAAATTCTCAATTCAGGTAAGTAGAAAATAGGTTTAGTTGTAATATATTCCTCTCCGGCAGGGAGTCGAAAAATTTAGAAATGAGATTTCCTTTTCCGCCAAGGCACATAACCCTGAGGTTCATTCGCCCAACACCATAAATGATTAGGCCTACCAAGCAAATTTCTGAGAGAGCAGTCTTCGTTTTCCATTCCTACAGTGGACCTTCATGGCCTGTGAAAAGGTGGCTTATTGCTTTATTTCACTTTGTATTCTTGTTTGTTATGCCATTATGTGAAAACTACTGAAAATAATTTAATGAAACTCAGTATTTATGTTGTAGAAAACAGGATTCGAACTCAGATGATACATCATTTTTATTAAAGTTGAATGGATTTGTAGGACAGAGGACGATCTGAAATGGAATTTTCAAATATCTCCTTGATATTAGTCCTATCGAAAAATTGTAACACATACTGTTAAAAACGTAATTTCCGGTCTTTTATATCTGACCCTCTGACGACGGGTGAGGACAGAGTTTTCTGCAATTTTAGTTTTCTACTTATGTTTCTCAAGTCCTTTTGTGTTACACAATATTTAGCTACAAATGTATTTTCACATATTTTTTGAAGTCGAAGTAATTTCTATATAGGCTATACAATACTTTGAAGGAGCAAAAAGTAAAGGTTTCCATCTTTCGTAACCTCGGCACTTGTGGGATAGAGCGGTTATTCTTATGCTCGGTCGCCTTTGCCCCCAGAAATTAACCTGGGCCTCATATCCGGTCATTCTCATGCACTAAGACGAATGCCGGGACAGTTCCTATTTTAGGTCACGGCCGCCGCATTCACCGAACATCACACCACTGCCACAAATCTCCCTGGCCTGAGAGGCGGCGTTACCCTGTGCGGGTACGGATTGGAAATCTTTACGCACCCACCCACTACGCAGAGAGACGGTGTTGTCCTTTAGGTGGCCCAACCCACCCCATCGGGGTGGGGAATGAAAGCACAAGAGAGCACTTGTTGTTTGTGAACCGACTTTACAGCTCTGCATTCGGGAGGCGAACCGATACGAGCTGATGGAAGCACTCTACTCGTTGTCTTCATCGCTCCGATCCGTCTTACATCCACTTTGCAATGTAGTGATCACTTCATTTGAGAAGCATGGAGAGGATGGGAAATAGTCAAAAGAATAAACTTTATCTAAACTGACCTATGTTATGTTTTGTTTCGTCCTTCCTTAATCACTTTCCTTTCAAGTAGAGGAGTGATCAAACATGTTACTTATTTACAGTAATTAGACTTTTCTCTTGTTTTCTGTATTTAGAGACACTCAGAATGTATCCACCTGTCGGAGCAGTGGACAGAGCTTGTGTCAGACCTTTGACTATACCAGCAACTGATACACAACCAGAAATCGCCTTTCAAAAGGGGGATATTATCTGGATACCGATCATTGGCCTTCATTATGACCCTGCATATTTCCCAGAACCAGAGAAATTTGATCCTGAGAGGTTCAGCGAGGAGCGTAAGGATAGCATCATTCCATTCACATACATGCCCTTTGGATTAGGACCTCGCATGTGTCTAGGTAAGTTAAAAGTTTTCATATATCCAGAGGCTGTACCATATCTTATTTATGCTCACCAAGGTAGATCAGTTTTTATCGCTTGTATGGAAGCAGACATAATTTTCCATCTCTAGTTGTTAAAAATGAACGATACCCTAATTATTTAACCTAGTCTTGATCCTTTTCTTCATGCCCCTACTGACTTGGCAGCATTCAAATTACACCCACATACGGCGCTACTTTCAGAATAAGGAAACTCACTCTACTGTAGGAGTGTCGTGGTTTTTGGATTTTTTGTTCGTTTACAAGTTGCTTCAGTAAATATTGTTACCGTGTTTTTGCGGTAGTTAAGCATGAAAGAAGGTGCTGGGTGGTGAATAGGTCTCAAGCTACTAAAGAGAAATTAAATTTTAAAATTTAACGAGGTTATATTTTCTTTTCAAAATTAGATAACAACAAATAGAACAGGTACTTAGTAGCCGAAATACAACTTGAAATGTACAATTACAGGGATTAAAGAATTTGGGCTTCGAGCCCTGAAAACACAATTCTTGAGCAACTAGCTCAACTTTACGATATACCAATTTCAACAAAAGGGGCAGAAGACCCCAATCAAACCCTGGAGCCCTTGCTCCAAATTACACAGCAAAGCCTCCTCGAGGCATACAACTCTCAGTCTTAGACAAGAGCCACTCGCTCTTAAAGTTAAGCCTCTCCCAGGCCACACCAAACTCAACTTTCAAGTTGTCCTCAAAGGACATATACACAGGGGTAAAATACCCAACCTACTGAGGTCTATTAGGTGAGAAAAGATTAATACATGACCTCTAAAATACAACTTGAGAGGAGGCGAACTTGCACTCCTAATACACTTTGCTTAAGACCTACTTGGCACTAGGCCGTTAATACAAGGGCTAATCCCATACTACAGAGGTGACTTAATGGCAATTTACATTACATTACGGGAGAATTGGTTGAGAAAAATAAGTTCACCTCAAGACGATGTGAGTGGGAACTCGAGAGGGTTAGCACTCTCTATCCCATAATGTAGCTTTACAAGAGAATGGAAGAAAAGAGTAGTTACATTTTAGGAAAAGGTTACATGATGGAAAACGCTTCGAACCCGCCGCGAGAGTTAAACTGCCGACCTAGCAAGAAAAGAAGATATTAATAGGCCATTACCTGGTGTTGAACGGCTGAAGAAGAAAGAGGCGCTTCCCGCCTCCTGCTATGTACTTAATACACTGAAAGATGGAACAGAAGTGGCCCGGAGACCCTAAAATCAGCAGTTTAAATACTCTCGTAGAGAATTCTAGGCGTTAGGGGAAAGAAAACACCCTCCCACAAAGATTTTATTGGGTAGGACCCCGCAACAGATACAAGTTGGGGGAAGATACCCCTGATTGGCCAGAAATTCATTGAAGAAATTCGTGATTGGATACATTCAAAGCAAGGGGAAGAAAGGGGTAAATATTGCCAACTTAAACAATGATAGAAAGAAATTTAACAAAGAACAAACTCCTGAAATTAAATTTTCTCCAACAAAATAGTTCTTTGACTCCGCACTAGGTTGCACTATTGTTGATCTTCAGTAGTGTCCTCTAGAAGAGAAAGTTCACACTTCTTAATACAAGCAAAACAAAAGTACGTCGAAAATGACACAGTTCACAAACTCAAAATTTTCCACGTGGTGACATCTTCTGAGAAAGTAGAGAATTAATAGAATAGATAAAGTTCAATCTTCCTCCAGAAGAGGAGTTTCAACTGGCGCAACTTTTAAATAAACGGTGTAGAGGTGTACCGCCCGGTACAGACCTCCCCCCCCAAAAGTTCCTCCAAGGGGTAACACAGAAGAACATAAGCTTTGTTTCCAAAATAAGGTCCAAGTTTTGATGTTGATATTAAGAGTAATTGCGGAAGCATTTATAAGATTTTAGTAATTTGGTTGGTTGCAATTTCAAAATTTTGTTGTTGCAGGTGCAGTAAAGTTTTTCTGTTGTAGTAGTTGAATTTCTGAAGATAAACCTTTAATGCTTAAAAGTGAAGAAAAGTTTTGCAATGTCCACCAAATATTGTTGTTAAATTCCCATATGTAGTTATCTCTTATAGTAACTGTCCATGTAGTTGATGTAGATGAAGTTGGATGGCCGGACCGGCCGTTGCAGCTTGCGTCCAAAGGAGGCCGCTCGGACCCCTTAAGTACCCTGAGATACCGCTCGCCCGCACTATGAGGGGAGCAGAGGTGTAGAAGCACGCCGCGCCCGCGGTGAACATATACAGGCTGCGGGCCAGTAGCAGGACGTGCGCCGCACATCAGCCTTGGCCGGGAGGAGAGTTCCGGCTCGCCGTGCACATGTCGTCCTCGCTGGAGAGGAGGGGGCCCATCCCCCTCCCCAGTCGCTGCACGGCGCTGCGCGGCTGCGGGGGCGCTGAAACATTAAAGCTAGGCGGCAGAATTGTGTTGGACAATCATCTTCTTTGAGGGTACAGGCTTGTGGAGAGGTTGAGGGGCCAGCGGCGTGTAGATATCCATGGCATTTACTATTATGAAGCCACAGTGTAAGGTGGAGCAGGAGACGGGAGCGTGGTAATGGCCGTGGCAAGAACAGGATGGCAGTTTAACGGGTCGGGGCAGGTTTTACATAAGGCTTACATCTAAAACCAAAATATTACAGAAGGGGCAGAATGCCTTAAAAGTGAAACTCAAAAAAAAAAATATAACCTTCATATCCTTTCAAAATACTATGAAGCAAGTTAACACAGAAATTACACCGGTTTCACCTGGGACAGGTGAACTCTAAATATCCTCTCGGTGGCTGGATTACTTAGCAATAAGGTAACCGGCGTAAGAAAATCGAGAATGATACAAGGCCCATGAAATCTGGGGGCAAGCTTGCCCGCGGGAACAAAATTTTTGACCATAACCTGGTCACCTACCTTCAACGTGGTGGGTCTCCGTCCACGATCATACCTTTCCCTAACCTTTT
Organism: Anabrus simplex; assembly: GCF_040414725.1. Classification (NCBI taxonomy): domain Eukaryota; kingdom Metazoa; phylum Arthropoda; class Insecta; order Orthoptera; family Tettigoniidae; genus Anabrus; species Anabrus simplex. The sequence goes on along the minus strand of NC_090270.1, from coordinate 96,518,612 downwards.
CATGAGACACTTTAAGATTAGCTTTAGCCTTCTTCCAAAGATCTTTAATGTTATCCGGATCTATTGTCTCGGGTAGAATGTCATTCAAAGACCAGAGGTTAGAGAGCGGCGAGTTGGGAACAAACTTGAACATCAAGGAAGCTGGAGTAAACTTGTGAGATTCATGAACCGCCGAATTCAAAGCAAAAGCTATCCAATGCAGGGACGTGTCCCACCTGGAAGGATCTTCATGATGATAGGCAATGAGTGCGGACCTGAGATTACGGTTAACCCGTTCAGCCAGAGAAGGTTGAGGGTAATAAGCAGAAGTAGTTACATGAGAGATGGACAAGTCAAAACAGAATTTACGAAATAAATTTGATGTGAACGCCTTAGCATTATCAGATACAATATATTGACACGGACCAAAGGAAGCAAAAATAGAATTTAAGCAGGTAATGGTGGACTGAGCGGTAGCCCGCTTAGTCGGAAATAACCAGGAAAATCTAGTAAAACCATCTACACATACAAAGATAAATTTGTTGGCATTTCCCTTCGACTGGGGGAAGGGTCCTACATAATCAATATACAGGCGTTCCATGGGGCGCGACGCTTGATGAGAAGACAAAAGGCCTACTTTAGTGGACATGGTGGGTTTACTGAGCAAACAAGATTTACAAGCTTTTACAAGTTCACGGATTTCGCCGTCCATACCTTTCCATATGAACATTTCACGAATCTTTTCACGAGTTTTAAAGATTCCAAGATGCCCCCCCAATGGGGTCTCATGATAGTATTTGAAGATCATAGGTACAAGAACCGCTGGAACGACAACCTTCATCATCTTATCATGCCTCGATGGGCAACATAAAACACCATTCCTCAGAACATAAGGGACGACCTGTTCCCCAGATGAAAGGGTTTCCATTATCGGACCCAGCGTCGGATCTTCACGTTGGTATTTCTCAATATCCCTAAAGAGCATGGGAGCATCAGTTAAGATGGCATTAACCTGAGATAGTATGGACTCGGAAGGTGATGAACTGTCGACCGGTTCGTGGGTCTCTACGTCGTTATGAAACATACGGCTGAGTCCATCAGCAACAACATTTTCGGTACCTCTGATATGTCGTACATCAAATTGGAAAGCAGAAATACGGATGGCCCAACGGGCTATACGACCAGTACGACGCGGCCTACCTAAGACCCAGCTTAAGGCTTGATTATCTGTCTCCAGGTCGAATTTGACATGTTCCAGATAGAGACGGAACTTTTCTAAGGCGAATAAGACTGCCAACCCTTCGAGCTCATAGATGGAATACTTGGCTTCTTGAGCCGATAGAGTCCTAGATGCATAGGCGATGGGACGCCTCCCTAGTTCAGTCTCTTGAAGAAGGACTGCAGCTACAGCTGACGACGACGCGTCCGTTTGGACGATGAATTTTTTCGAGAAATCCGGCATAGCAAGTACAGGGGCATTACAGAGAGCTAATTTAAGGTCTTCGAAAGCGGCTTGTTGAGAAGGTCCCCACTCGAATTTGATGCCTTTCCTACGAAGAAGGTTTAAGGGCGCCGCTCTATTAGCGAAGTTAGGAATAAACTTCCTGAAGAAATTCACCATACCAATGAATCTAGCGATACCTTTAATGTCCTTGGGAGGTTTAAAATCACGGATGGCCTGTGTTCTAGAATGATCGACTGCTACTCCATCGGGTGACACAATATGCCCTAGGAATGACATAGAGGGCTTAGCAAAGGCAACCTTGGACAACTTGACAGTTAACCCAGCCTTACGAAGGCGATTCAGAACTTCTCGCAGATGATCTAGATGTTCTTCAAAAGTCTCGGAAAATACGACGACATCATCCAAGTAGTGATATAAGTACTCAAATTTTATGTCGGAGAAGACCCTATCTAGTAGCCTAGTGAGCACAGCTGCCCCCGTGGGGAGCCCGAAAGGCACGCGGTTGTATTCATATAAATTCCAGTCCGTGGCAAACGCTGTAAGATGTTTAGACTCCTCGGCAAGGGGAATTTGATTATAGGCCTGATTCAAGTCCAAGATAGTGAAGAACTTGGCCTTTCGAAACCATGAAAAGCAAGAATGAAGGTCGGGAAGGGGCACAGATTGCAACACCACCTTCCGATTGAGAGCCCTGTAATCAATGACAGGCCTGAAGCCTCCTTGGGGTTTCGGGACTAGAAAAATAGGCGAAGAATACGCTGACTTAGAGGGCCTAATAATACCATCCTTCAACATCTGATCGATGATTTCTTTCAGAGCCTTCATTTTAGGTGGAGATAGCCTATACGGTGGAAAACGGACAGGAATCGAATCCGTAACCTCAATTTTGTATTCAATAAGGTCAGTAACACCAAGAGAATCAGAGAACACCTCGGGAAACGACTGACACAGTTTGCGAATACTATCAGCCTGCTCCTCAGGCAGATGTCTAAGGTCTAACAACATCTCATCCTGGGTAGGCGAAATAGAAGAACATGACACAGAATTACACTTTAATAGTGGTATTTTACAACTAGAAGCAAATTTGAATGTGCACGACCTAGACTGGAGATCGAGCACAAGACCAGTGTGAGAAATAAAGTCCGCTCCCAGTATGATGGGGCAAGACAAGTGTTTAGCCACAAACAGTTTAATTTTCCAGGTAAATTTAAAAATACGAATTTTGACCAGTACGGAACCTAGAATTTCTAATGGAGATGAATTAGCCGAAACATATTGAATACGAGAAGAGTCATAGACAGGTAGTTTACAAACAGATTTCAATTTCGAGTACCATACAGCCGAAATAATGGAACAAACACTGCCTGAATCTAATAGAGCTGTTATAGGCTCGTTATTTAACTCAATCTTAAGAAAAGGAACAGGTGCGGGGGTATCCGCCGCAATCCTAAGACACTCTTTAGGGCATTCAAAAGATGAATTTGAAGGCTGGTCGTTCTCTGCATTTACAACCTGTTTACTAGGGGCTGAGTCTCGGGAATATGGATTAGTCGGCTCAGCCGACGCCACTAGTCACTTTTTATTATTGGCATAGCTGGAATTTGCACCAGAAGTTGAGCAGGAGGGGGTGCTATTTGAGTTTGGGCAATTCTTGGCGATATGTGAGAAGGCCCCACACTTAAAACAGCCTTGTGATGACCCTGCTCCATTCCTTGTCCCACTTGACTTGATCAGAGGACACTTATTCCGCAGATGGTCAGGCGACCCACAAGCATAACATTTACGGGGATTGACTGGTCGGCGAGGTGGAGGCCGAGTGTTACTAAAGGAAGGCGGGGGTTCTTTCGCCACACGCAAGGAATCGGCATACCTAACTCCTTCCGCAGAGACGGCTAATGCTTCCAGTTCAGAGAAGGTTTGCGGGCACGCCGCGAAACACAAATATGACCTGTAGGGTGGTGAAATCCCTTCGACAATAGCTTGCACGATCTGATCCTCAGGGAAGTGGAGAGCAAACACCCTAGTATAAAACTTAATATCTTGGATGAAGTCTGCCAGGTTTTCATCCAAGCGCTGTACCCGATAATAGTATTTCTGAATAAGGGAGGACCTGGCCCTAGCCGGGATGAAGTTAGCTAGCAAATGGGCATGGAAATTCTCAATAGAAGATTGCTCGGCGATGGCTCTAACTATTTTGTCAGATAGGACACCAATAGCATAAGGATAGATAATTTGCAAAATTTGACATGGGGAAAGAGAAAACACAAGGGCATGATCCTGAAATTCCACTAGAAATCTTAAAAATGAAATTACGTCACTGGTGGTGTTGACGGAAAACTTAGAGATACCTCTAAGCAACATTGCCAATGGATGAGGCAAGCTGCTGAACCCAGGTGACATAGTCGTTAAAGGTTTCAAGGGCAAAGAAGTTAATTCAGAGCGGATGTTACTCAATGACGCACGGCGTTCAGATTCGTTGTTCGATGGGGCAGATATAGTTTGAGCAGCAACGGTTATCCTATTGACTTCTCCCTGAGGAGGCTCTTCCTCGTTACCTACATTCACCGCGGCGGGTTGATCAGTTTTGGGAGGAGCTTCGCCGGTTAGCAATTGAGTGACCTTATTAGACAATTCAGAAATAGTTTCAAGGAGCGTATTAGCTTGCTTCCTCTGAACGTCATTCACCTTTAGAGACAACAGATCATTAACTCTATTTGAAAAGTGATACAGTCTGCCTTGCACACGCTTAATTTGATTAGGAGATGGATCATTTTCATCAAAAAAACTAACTACAGAAGCTAGCCCAGTAATATTCTCCGTGATCGTGGAAAGAGAGTCGTCAATTTCTTTCTCTCCCAAATTGGGGACGGAAATGGGCAAATCAAGGGACTCTCTAAGCTTGTTAGTGTCTATTGCAACCGTGCCTCCAGATTGCACATTTCTAATAGTCAATTCATATATCAACTCCTCCTTGCGCAAATAGTTAAGAAGGAGAACATCGCGAGGGCCGGGCATGATGACAGAACGATTTTGAAAAACTCACAAATGCCAGCAACTGAGAAAATGGTTAGAGTTTGAATTAAAGCAATGTTTAGCCGTCAAAAGGGGCTAAATTGAGACCCATTCAACCACGCTCTGCTACCACTTGTTACCGTGTTTTTGCGGTAGTTAAGCATGAAAGAAGGTGCTGGGTGGTGAATAGGTCTCAAGCTACTAAAGAGAAATTAAATTTTAAAATTTAACGAGGTTATATTTTCTTTTCAAAATTAGATAACAACAAATAGAACAGGTACTTAGTAGCCGAAATACAACTTGAAATGTACAATTACAGGGATTAAAGAATTTGGGCTTCGAGCCCTGAAAACACAATTCTTGAGCAACTAGCTCAACTTTACGATATACCAATTTCAACAAAAGGGGCAGAAGACCCCAATCAAACCCTGGAGCCCTTGCTCCAAATTACACAGCAAAGCCTCCTCGAGGCATACAACTCTCAGTCTTAGACAAGAGCCACTCGCTCTTAAAGTTAAGCCTCTCCCAGGCCACACCAAACTCAACTTTCAAGTTGTCCTCAAAGGACATATACACAGGGGTAAAATACCCAACCTACTGAGGTCTATTAGGTGAGAAAAGATTAATACATGACCTCTAAAATACAACTTGAGAGGAGGCGAACTTGCACTCCTAATACACTTTGCTTAAGACCTACTTGGCACTAGGCCGTTAATACAAGGGCTAATCCCATACTACAGAGGTGACTTAATGGCAATTTACATTACATTACGGGAGAATTGGTTGAGAAAAATAAGTTCACCTCAAGACGATGTGAGTGGGAACTCGAGAGGGTTAGCACTCTCTATCCCATAATGTAGCTTTACAAGAGAATGGAAGAAAAGAGTAGTTACATTTTAGGAAAAGGTTACATGATGGAAAACGCTTCGAACCCGCCGCGAGAGTTAAACTGCCGACCTAGCAAGAAAAGAAGATATTAATAGGCCATTACCTGGTGTTGAACGGCTGAAGAAGAAAGAGGCGCTTCCCGCCTCCTGCTATGTACTTAATACACTGAAAGATGGAACAGAAGTGGCCCGGAGACCCTAAAATCAGCAGTTTAAATACTCTCGTAGAGAATTCTAGGCGTTAGGGGAAAGAAAACACCCTCCCACAAAGATTTTATTGGGTAGGACCCCGCAACAGATACAAGTTGGGGGAAGATACCCCTGATTGGCCAGAAATTCATTGAAGAAATTCGTGATTGGATACATTCAAAGCAAGGGGAAGAAAGGGGTAAATATTGCCAACTTAAACAATGATAGAAAGAAATTTAACAAAGAACAAACTCCTGAAATTAAATTTTCTCCAACAAAATAGTTCTTTGACTCCGCACTAGGTTGCACTATTGTTGATCTTCAGTAGTGTCCTCTAGAAGAGAAAGTTCACACTTCTTAATACAAGCAAAACAAAAGTACGTCGAAAATGACACAGTTCACAAACTCAAAATTTTCCACGTGGTGACATCTTCTGAGAAAGTAGAGAATTAATAGAATAGATAAAGTTCAATCTTCCTCCAGAAGAGGAGTTTCAACTGGCGCAACTTTTAAATAAACGGTGTAGAGGTGTACCGCCCGGTACAAATATAATTGGTAAAAGTGAAGTAAACTCGTGTCCACATACCGAGGTGGCGCAGCTCTCTTCAGGCACACCCCCAGTGGAGGTGAGCTGCATGTACCATTTCAACCACATACCAGCCCTCCTGCCAGTTTTAAATTTCTGGCAATACCAGGAATCAAACCCGGTCCCGCGAGGACGGCAGCTAATAACACTAGCTTTACGATACGGAGGTGGAAGATTAACTGTTAATTAAAGATAATAGGCGGTTTCTGCGTATAATAACTGACTAAAAATGTCTTCAAATACATCACGGAGATAAAGGCCACCTCCAAATGGGTAGAAGAAGTCAAGAGGGGTACAGAAGAAGTTGGAATTACACTACAGATCATCCACAATAGAAGAGAGTTCAGAAGAAGCGTCGACAGTCTAAATCATCTGAAGAGAAGCCACTAAAACGGAGATCCAAACGGATCATTTCCGAAGGGGATGAGATTTTAAGAAAAGAATAGAAGAAATGCCGAGAAGATGTAAGTTATATGCAGTCCATAACTGTCCGAATTCGGAAAAAAAAAATGTTGCTTTACGAATCACCAACACGGATAGGTCTTATGGCGACGATGGGATAGGAGGGGGCTAGGAGTGGGAAGGAAGCAGCCGTGGCCTTAATTAAGATACAGCCCCAGCAGTGAACGTGGAAAACCACGGATAATCATCTTCAGGGCTGCCGACAGTGGGGTTCGAACCCACTATCTCCCGAATGCAAGCTCACAGCTGGTTTTTGAAACCATGGGAAGTCAAATATGACTAAGGTAGTGGTGATGATGATTATTATTGAAGAAGAAAAACAATGCCTGGCTTCTTGGTTGAAACGTCAGTATTGAGGCCTACGGTTCGGAGGTTTTCGGAGTGGATTCATCCTGTCGGATCGGGGATTTTAGCCACTTCTGGTTAATTCATTTGGCTTGAAGATTGAATGTTTGTGTACGCCTAGTGCACCCCTATTTATTCACACAACACATCACACTACCAACCATCACAGAAACACGCAAATAGTGATTATATCCCACCACATAAGGGAAATGAATTTGCCGAAAAACTCTGCAACACATATTGTATCCACGGCCTCATAAGGATGTGGGAAAAGTAGTGAAGAATAAAAAAGGAAATCAATAGGATTATCATCTCCTCTTAAGTACAAAGGTGTTTAAAAAATATGATAACAGGGCTTTCACAGATAAATTTTATTTTTAGAAGCAGATGTAGGGATACACAGTAGCAGGGCACTAATATGCATTAATATTCAACATAGTAATCATTCTCGTTCAAGCACTTGTTCCAACGATACACCCGATGATTACCATCTCTTCGAACCTTCAAAGAACCACCTGAATGGTAAGGGATTCAACGAAGATACAGCCGTTCAGCACGTCGTTGCGACGTGGCTTCAGTGACTGGACATAGATTTCTTCCATGCCGACATCGATGCGTTGGTGTTTGGAAATGCAAGCAATGCTAGAGTTAGCTCGGGCTTCCTAAGACATCAAGCCAACTGAAAAATGACAACAGCCAACATCAACTCCACGGCACTACAACCCTGCTACCAAACTGAATACTGAAAATGTTGGTAGTGAAGTGTTCTGAAGAAAGATCGACTGTGAAATTGGCCCTTAAGACGAAGAAACTGTTTAGTAAAGCATGTTTTTTGTCATATTGTGCCTAGTAAATATAATTTTGTATAGAATAATATTTTGAAATAGTAAGTGCACTCGCGGCTGTGAGCTTGCATCCGGGAGATAGTGGGTTCGAATCCTACTGTCGGCAGCCCTGAAGATGGTTTTCCGTGGTTTCCCATTTTAAAACCAGGCAAATTCTGGGGCTGTACCTTAATTAAGGGCACGGTCGCTTCCTTCCAACTCCTAGGCCTTTCCTATCCTATCGTCGCAATAAGACCCATCTGTGTCGGTGCGACGTAAAGCCGCTAGCAAACAAAGTAAGTGCACTCGCTTTTCAGGAAAATATCCTCATTTTTCATAATAGTCAAATGGTAATCCTAAACACACCTGCGCATGTTAGAAAAATATCTGAGTTTTTGAAAGAGGTCGCATTGTTGGCAGGTGAGAGTGAAATGTGTCGCTTCGAAACATTGCACGGTCAGTAGGTCGCAGCGTGTTTCTTGCGTATGTTGTGTGGGTAGATATTCCCCAAGATAGCATTTAGATGTTTGTTTGATACAGGATGTCTCATAAGCCAGATGTGAGCTCAACATTAATTGATCTAATCTGCACATCTTGTTGGCTACTTATATGACAGCCAAGTGTTATTCATTGAATAATAAATATGTGAAGATCATGCCTCACTATGTTTAGATATTTTTAAAAGCAGTGCATTTTGAGGGAAACTATTAACTTGAAAACTGTATCTATATTGCACAACCTAAACAATATTACAGAATATTTGGAGCTAAATGAGCAATTGATTATGCAAAAGATTGATTGGATCTTACTTGCCTAAATATATCTGTTTGTTTTCAGCTAACCGCTTCGCTCTAATGGAGGCTAAAGTGGCACTCGTGTACCTGCTCTCTCACTTCAGTCTACATGTGGTGGACAAGACTCCAATTCCCATGCGATACAGCACTGCTACGTTTACCAACACATCAGCTACCGGCTTCTCGATCGGGGTCTCGTTGAGAAACAGCGAAAAATCCAAGTAATCAGAGTCTAACTTAATGGAAAACCTACAGTGTATATCAGTAGTCGTGTCAACTACTAACAAAGACCGAAATAGTGCCGCGCATTTCTCATTCGTCAACAGAAGGTTGGATATACAGTATAAAAATACATGTAGTCTGGCTCCATTCATCTGGCTCGGGGGCTGGGTATTTGTGACGTCTTCAACATTAGAATTCATCTTAGGTAAGGCCCCATGCTCACAGTCACGCGAGTTGTTTATAGGGAGTCAACTCGAAATATCTACACCAGTCCTCTTCGGAGGACATAGGCTACGCCATACAGTACCATTACATGTAAAATATATGCGGCTGTATTATTTAAAGAATCCAAATGTATTTTACTCACCCGGTTGTCGATTGTGTACAACGACGTGAATGAAGTTTGACAGTTCAAGGGTGTTCAACACACAACCAGTTCTCGTAATGAAGAAATACGAGAAAGAAACTATTTTAAGTTCACCTTCGAAACAATAATATGAATGGATTTGGAACATACCCAGATGTTCGCTGAAATATCAACATTTAAAAAAAAGTAAATCAATCCTACGCTTTCATTGTCCTAAAAATTTGAATTATATATTTTGATCAAAAGCGAAGAAAATGCCTCTATTTTTTTCAAATTTGCTTTTTTTTTTTTTGCTAATTTGCTTTACGTCGCACCGACACAGATAGGTCTTATGGCGACGATGGGACAGGGAAGGGCTAGGAGTGGTAAGGAAGCGGCCGTGGCCTTAATTAAGGTACAGCCCCAGCATTTGCCTGGTGTGAAAATGGGAAACCACGGAAAACCATTTTCAGGGCTGCCGACAGCGGGGTTCGAACCTACTATCTCCCGAATACTGGACACTGGCCGCACTTAAGCGACTGCAGCTATCGAGCTCGGTAATTTGCTTTTTTTTTTTGCTTTACACAGATAGGTCTTATGGCGATGATGGGATAGAAAAGGCCTAGGTGTGGGAAGGAAGCGACCGCGTCCTTAATTATGGTACATCCGCAGCTTTTACCTGCTGTTAAAATGGGAAAACACGGAAAACCATCTTCAGGACTGGAGACAGTGGGGGTTCGAACCCACTACCTCCCGAATGCAAGCTGACATCTACGTGACCCACACCGCGTAGCCACTCTATCGGTGGAAGTAATTTTAAGATAAATGACAATAGGATAGTGGTGTAACGACTGTGTGAGAAGACAAAATAAGAGCCATGAGAGGTGGTAAGATGAAATGAAATGCTCCCTCAGCTTCATCAATCCGATACTCTCAGAATCAGAAAAGGACGAAGATAGCCGAAAACCTCGCCTAGTCCAGCACTAGTGCGATGTGAAGAATGTTTGCCATTTAATATTTTATGATCTTTTTTCCCCTGCACATTTCATATTTGCCCTTGAAAAGCTAATTTATGGAGAAAGCTAATAATAAGTAATCTCTGTATCTTTGAAGTAATGCTTAAATACAAGTGTAGTTTGTAATGGTTCATTGAATTATATCCTATGTGAACAACAAACTTTTATTTTCTCTAAAATCACCAAGTGGCAGTTTAATCGTACGAGAAGTAAGGAGTACTAAATATAATTCATAAATTGGAAATTTTAACTTCTTTTACATAGAAAAGAAAACACAAATTTAATACTAAAATAAATTGTTATGTTTCTTATATTTTTTTGGAGTTCTTCCTTGTGTCTACATCGAATTCTTATTCTTGAATACACCATATTTTTTATGTGAAATGGTTCCAAATGCCATCAATAGGTTAATTGTAAACCATGACTTTTAGAGCTTTTTTAATTATTGTATTATAACAAGAGTTTATAAAATATTATTTTTGTTTTATTAGTTTCATTTTTATTTTATGTCCCTATTCCCAAAATCCTTCCGGATCACAAATGAAATGGATGTTAATTTTTTTTCCTGTTGCTTGTCTGGTGCTTTGTGAGGAATACAGTGAGCGAGAGAGTGACTGTGATAACTGTTTTACGGAGATAAACAACGTGATTTCAACCCCAGAGAGACTGCCTCCGTGGATAACTGGTTGGCATGTTGGCCTCTGGTACAAACGGACCCTGTTTTGATTCCCCACTGGGTCGGGGATTTTAATAATTAGTTAATTCCTCTCACTCGGGGACTGCTTTTATATACCGTTTTGAACATTATAACTAGGTACAAGTCCAACCTCACTGGTGCGCAAGTCCCCCCATAATAATTCTTATTATTGAAAATGAAAATCCACATCATGTTTCCAGTCATTCGACCGGGTCGGGAATGGAATGAATGAAGCCCCCATCTAGCGGCGAGGATAGGAATTGTGCCGGCTGCCAAAGCCTGTCGTACCCCTCTGGGGCAATGATTAATGACTGACAGATGAAATGAAATGTTATTAGAGAGTGTTTCTGGAATGAAAGACGACAGGGAAGGCCATAGTACCCGGAGAAAAACCTGTCCTGTCTCGCTTTATCCAGCACAAATCTCACATGGAGTGACCGGGATTTGAACCACGGAACCCAGCGGCGAGAGGCTGTCGGACTGCCGCCTGAGCCACGGAGGCACTCGATATTATTCTTCTTCTTTATTCGTTATGCCCGTTTACAGAGCGCGTTGGAACTTGTTAGCTTGATGATGATTTTCCTTTCTTCTCCTCCTCCCAAAATCTCTTCATGAACTCGCTATGCTGTTTGTTGCGTTCTTCCGTCCATTGTTTCCCTGTGGTTCTTTTAGCCTTTTCCGTGAACGTGTGCTTTGCAACCAGATTCCCAAAAGCCTTGCGATCCCTGATGATATCTTCTGTGATGTTCATTTCTTTTAAGTCCTGTTTATTTCCTCTAACCAGCTTATTTTGACCTCCTTTGAATTAATTATACCAAGCAGTTTGTTATTGCATACCTAGAGTCGTCCATTCTACAGATGTGGCCATAGAATTTCAATCGTCTCCTGTGTACGGTATCGGTGAACTTGTCGATTGCTTTGTACAAATCTACAGTTTTCCTTTTGATCCATATGCCATTTACATGAACGAAGCCATATATTTTCCTCAGAATTTTTCGTTCTTGTTTTTCAATTTCATCAATTTTAGAATTGCTTCCTAGAGATGTGGTTTCTGAGGCATACAAGGCTTCCGGAAGGACAACAGTCTTGTAATGCCGAAGTTTTGCATTTCGTGACATCACTCTTTTATTGTAGTGGTTCCATGTTATTCGGTATGCTTTCAGGAGTTTGGTGGCTCTTTCTAAATTAGCTTTCCTGTCCAATCCGGATGGTACAATGATTTCTCTAGATATTTGAAGGAAGGGACCTGTGTGATTATTCCATAATTTGTCTGTAGTGGGGATCTTTGGATATTCTGGTGTCCATTAGCCACGATATGAGTCTTCTCATTCGATATTTGGAGGCCTGTCTTTGATGCTATCTCATGCAACTTCTCTATGGTATACCTGGTTTCTTCACTAGTCTTGGTAAAGATAGCTAGATCATCAGCAAAAGCTAGGCACTTCACGTTAATTCTTTGTCCCCGAGTACCAATGTTTATATCTTCGATTTCTTTTCCCCATTCTCTGATGACTTTGTCTAACACTAAGTTAAAAAGGGTTGGGGAGAGGCCATCTCCTTGTCGAACTCCTGTATGCACTTCAAAAGGCTCTGATAGCCACCCGAGTATTGGCGGGAAAACCATAACCTTTTGGGTTATGAGGAAATGCCTGCCCACAGCCACGAACATCTCGAGGCACCTCTCGATCTCAACAATCGAGTTGTATTTTCGTGATCTTTCCCCAAATATCACCACTAGTTGTATTTTCAACTTGTAACCCTAGCATGATGGAACACACGCTACCAATGGAACTACCCCAGGCCCCGGACGCTGGTCCGGTTTCTCCCGATCGTCGAATTCTGGGGGATCGGGAACATCATGATTCAGAGAAGGATCGGGGCTTCTCAAAATCTCTTCGCCCCAAAAAAGGAACTTCCTTGGTACTATAAACATCAACACTCGATATTATTATTATTATTATTATTATTATTATTATTATTATTATTATTATTATTATTATTATTATTATTATTATTATTATTCTCTTTCTTCTCTTCCTGTTATGGCCTGCTAGGGGCCACGTAACAATTTATCATCTTTTGATGTTTCTTCTTCCTTTCTTTTTAATATTCTTTCATCCCTTTGCTGAGTTTTTTATTTCCCTCCTCAGATTACTTTGTACCAGTTTTATTTTCCTTTTTGCCTTGGAATCCTTCGATAGTTAACACTCTATTCTTAAATACCTCTTTCCTTAATTTCTTTAAATACCCGGCGAGTTGGCCGTGCGGATAGGGGCGCACAGCTGTGAGCTTGCATCCGGGAGATAGTGGTTTTGAACCCCACTGTCGGCAGTCCTGAAGATGGTTTTCCGTGGTTTCCCATTTTCACACCAGGCAAATGCTGAGGCTGTACCTTAATTAAGGCCACGGACGCTTCCTTCCCACTCCTAGGCCTTTCCTGTCCCATCGTCGCCATAGGATCTATCTGTGACGGCGCGACGTAAAGCCAATTGTGATTTCTTTAATATTACTTCATTCCAAATTTTTCTCGACGTTATCATCATCATCATCATCATCCCCAATTAATTATTGTTTTAAGAGGAAGACAACTAGGCAACTATCCTCTATTAACACTATTCAGATGTAAAATGGAAGAGGTTTGACATTTCGAAGACTGAAAGAAATGGAGCACGAAGGGCGTGAAAACGAGAAACCTAATACCGCCGGGATCGGAAAGGAACAGCAGTTGGGAAAGAATTGACATCAGTATGGCGCAGTTGGTTATTCGTTGTCCTTCTGTTTCCAATGAAGTGAGTTCGATCCTGGCTGAAACCTGAAGGTGTTTCAGCTTCACAGTTTGTTGTTCATTTCAGTTGGCGCTTCCGTTTGAAAACCTCCTGTCGGTACGGGGGATTTCCGGTCACCTCCGGTCCTGCTCGGTGGCTGCTGTCAATGTCAATTTTGCTCTCCTTAGCCTCTAATCTATTGCACAGTTTCATTACAATGTCATCTGTATTATCGTCCTCAATTCCGGCAACCCCAAACAGTAACAAATTCGGCCTGCGCTAATACTGTACCAGGAAGCCGCACTTGGCTCCTTCTTCTTCTTTTCTTCTTCTTCTTCTATTTTCCGGCGTGTTATTTCTTTTTTCACGGCACTCGAGCTTCTTATTCAGTTTATTCACTAAATTAGTATTAAACTGGAAATTACGTTCAAGTTCATTATTCACAATCTCATTCGTTTGTTTCACCACTGCAATTTAGATAGAATCCTCTTGCAATTTACTCGCCGAAAATGATGCTGGGGAGGGGAACATATGGCAATACTCCAACGGTCCTTCTATATCCTTAGTGTGTCGACGTACTTCATGATCTTTCCAGCAACGCCATGTAAATTTGGCTGACATGATTTCAATCTTTGGAGAGGTTCTCCAATACAAGTAGGTGGTTTCCGCGCATTTTCTTGCACTTCTCCATGATCGCACAGGAGTTGCACAGACCAGGTAGCATTATATCAGTATCTAGCGCGAAACGGACAGTGCCTCATGTTAGAAGCATGTTAGAGTCCATCTGGGAATGAATAAATCGAGAAATTAAGTAACACATGTCTAATAAGTATTTATTTTTGCAACCGATGGCAGCATAAAATGCACAATACAAAAAAGTACACAATAAAATGAAATGAATAAACTACACTATACTGATTCTGGATGTCAAGCGAAGATAAAAGTAATAATGATGATGATCCCTTTTATGAAATTGATATTGATATTAAAGATGTTTCCAATAATACTCTTGCTAACGACAAACATAAGAAAACATTAATAAAAACTTATTAACTTAGTAAATTCAGAATTAAATTAAACCACTGTATTTGCGTAATAATAATAATAGTAAGTAAGTAAACTCGTGTCCTCATCCTGAGGTGGTGCAGCTCTTTTCAGGCACACCCCCAATGGAGGTGAGCTGTACGTACCATTTCAACCACACACCATCCCTCCTGTCATTCTTAAATTTCTGGCAGTATCGGGAATCGAACCCGGGCCCACGAAGATGGCACCTAATAACACTAACCGTTTCGCTACGGAGGCGGAATTAATAACAGTTACCATTATAATAGTAATAACAACAAAAACCTTAATAATAAAATAACTTGTACTCGTACTGTACATGTGTAGAATATTGACACTGGAGAAAACCAGACCAAGAGTAGATTCCTATGCAGCTGCACAGAACTTCTGGAGGATGCTGTTTCGAGTTTTCAACTTTATAATAAAGGTAAGACGATTATGTTTAAATGCTGTGATGGCAAAATTACAAAACAAAAGAAAGTAATTGGGCTGAATTGTCCTCCTCTGTGGTGTAGTGGTTAGCGTGATTAGCTGCCATCCCCGGAGACCCGGCTCTGCCACGAAATTTGAAAAGTGGTACGAGGGCTGAAACGGGGTCCACTCATCCTCGGAAGGTCAACTGAGTAGAGGGGTGCTTCGATTCCCATTCCAGCCATCCTCGAAGTGGTTTTCCGTTGTTTCCCCACTTCTCCTACAGGCAAATGCTGGGATGGTACCTAACTTAAGTCCACGGCCGCTTTCTTCCCTCTTCCTTGCCTATCCCTCCCAATCTCTCCATCCCCCCACAAGGCCCCTGTTCAGCATAGCAAGTGAGGCTACCTGGGCGATGTACTGGTCCTCCTCCCCAGTTGTATCCCAGACCCAATGTCTCGCGCTCCAGGACATTGTCCTTGAGGCGGTAGAGGTGGGATACCTCGCTGAGTCCGAGGGATAAACCGACCCTGGAGGGTAAACAGATGATGAAGAAGAAGAAGACAACAGGTCTTGTACAAATTGCTATAATTCCTAATTTCAGCCGGCTAAAATGGAATAACAATGTAATCACCGCTACTGGGCTCCAAAGTCGCCAAACTCTCGATGCGATGTATATCGATTACTACAATGTAAAGATTAATAAAATGTAATGACCAGGCGAGTTGGCCATGCGGTTAGAAGCGCGCGGCTGTGAGCTTGCATCCGGGAGCTTTCTTCCAACTCCAAGTCTTTCCTGTTCCATCGTCGCCATAAGACCTATCTGTGTCGGTGCGACGTGAAGCTACTAGCAAAAAAATGTAATGATTACAATTTAATTTCAAGAAGTAAACTACGAGTAAGAACTTCATTTTGTGAAAAGTAACGAAAGTAAAAATTACCTCAGGAGTAGTCGTTACAAGTAATTCAATTACTTTTATGCAATTACTATGTTTAAATGTCAATGTGCAATAACACCAAGATACGACTTGACCATATCGGTGATGACAACGTTCTGAACACCTTCCGAATCGCCTCTATCAAGACGAACTACAACCTTGGTCTTGCCTCTATTCCTAGCAAGATGAGGGAAGCGAGGTAATGCTGTTATTGTCACGTGGTCCTACAGGAACACGAACCCGTACCCCCCCCCCCCTCCCCCCGCAGACTCACACTCGTAACACAGTGTTTTGACTGTCTAAAACTAAATCACTCTGCTGCTACGTGCTTAGAGCCCACCTGCTGCAACAGATGTGGCGGTCCCCACCACCACACTGCTTGTAAGGTGCCACGGGACCAGGCAAGGTACGCCAACTGTAAAGGCAGCCATGCCGCCTCATTCCCTGGATGCCCCTTTATATAAAAAAAAAAGGCAGTTAAGACACACTACAGACAAGCTCAACACTTATCCTCACACAATAAACCTCCCCCTCTCTTAAATTTCACCCTTCCTCCACCCTCGAACCCCGGTCCCTCCGCCCCAGATCTTACTACCCAGCCCAGCCAAGACATCTCCACCCTACTCAACATTCTCCTCCTTAAACTACTTTCGGCCCACAACCACCCCCCATACTCCAATATGTCCACCAGACAATTAATCATCAACTAATCCCCCAACCACCAAGAATCCCCGCCAAGACAAATCAAGTCCTCACCTCTTGCCCTCATGTAAAGCCTTCAAAGCACTGGAACTGGGGCACAGTCGAGGCGGAGTGCCACAAACTGCAACACATCAGATGCTGATTTTCTAAATTTAACATCTTCAGATGCTGATACTCCATATTTAACATCCGCAAATACTTGCTCTTTTATATACTAAATGAGCAAGTTGCGAACTTAAAATACGGTGCAGCATTGCAAATATCCAAAAACAACATTACGCTAGGCAAGCCCTAATTATCCAGAGCGAGCCACATCGTATACAAAAATGCTGTGCTAGCCATGTCACTGAATGCCAATTATTTCCCTGGACACACTAATAATCACTAAAATACATCACAACTAACCGAACACTCAAAACATATACAGCAACACCTACACCACAGTTAAGGAACACTAGCGTGGTCACCCACACACGTTCAACCACTAATACTATACACTGCTACCTTACCGGCCAACTAATTAATTGTTCAAACACAACTGCCTTACTAGCCTTACAGACCGACAGAGGAGCTCCGATGGGAGCACCGGTATCGGTACGTCACTCACCACCTGTCTCTTACAGAACCTAGGGGGTTATTGTCACGTGGTGAAAGCGGCCGCTGAAAGAATTGTAAGACAGGCACTCATACTAGTCCAGTAGGACGGAAACCCCCAGCTCGACCGAGGAAGAGATGGATGGACTGTTTCCGAGAAGATATGCGAGGCATTGGTGTCTGCTACAGATCGAAGTGGAGAGCGATCATGATGGGATTATTGTTTTTAAGAGGAAGTACAACTAGGCAACCGTCCTCTATATAACACTAATCAGAGAGAAAAAAGGAAGAGATCCAATACTTAGAAAATGAAGATATCGGCCAAAGAAAGACAACGGCCACCAAGGGCAGGAAAGTGAAAGACTCCCTAGGCCTCAAATGCTCTAATACTGTCGGGGTCATAAAAGAACAAGAGTTGACCAAGAGAGGTCAGATAGGATAGATGGAAGTTAGGAGCCCGGCACAAGTAAGTGGAAGCAATGCCAGGACTCAGCTAAGGTCCCCGTGGTCACCAACCCACGCTCCCAAGTTCAGAGCTCCTGGGGGCCTTTTTAGTCGCATCTTACGACAGGTAGGGGATACCGTGGGTGTTATTTTACCGTCCCTACCCACAGGGGGACAACACCAGGAAGAAGAAGAAGGATTTGGATATCTCTTTTGACGAAGGTTTTGGTTACAGAAACTAGTGGTGGTGAGGATGGTGATTATCGTTTTAAAAGGATGTACAAATTAGAAACCGTGGAAGAGATCTCACACTTCGAAGAATGAAGGTATCGGAAAAAGAAAGGGAAGAGCCACGAAGGGCTTGAAAATGAACTTCAAGAAAATAGTTTTACCTGACTGTTGGTATCGTGATCACAGCATAGCCACGGGACCTGCTGTTTTACGTGGAATCCGAACCAGAGAGACATTCGTTTTCATTTCAAAAATCCCACATGGATTGGCAGAGACTCGAACAGCGGCTGCCATGGTGAGAAGCAAGCGACTACGTCACTAAGCTATCATGGCCTCTATGATTTTAATGTACAATTTGCTTTACGTCGCACCGACACAGATAGGTCTTATGGCGACGATGGGTTAGGAAAGGGCTAGGAGTGGAAAAGAAGCGAACGTGGCCTTAATGAAGGTGCAGACCCAAAATTTGCCCGCTGTGAAGGTGGGAAACGACAGAAAAACACCTTCAGGGCCTGCCGAAAGTGGGATTCAAACCCTCTATCTCCCGAATGCAAGCCGATAGCTACATGACCCAAACCGCGCATTCACTTGCTCGGTATATGAAACACTCCTAGGTCTCGCAAACTTAATATCAGCGGAATAGGAGGAGAACGAGAATTGACCAAGGGAGGTCGAACAGGAAAGCCGAAGTGATAAGCTTGACACAAGTAAGTGGAAACAATCATCAAGAGGACTCGTGGTTGCCAGCCTACTCTCCTAGGATAAGAGCTCCTACGGATCTCCCTTCCAGTCGCTTCTAATGACAATCTGGGATATGGAGGATATTCTCTTCCGCCTCCTCCCAAGGGAAGATTACAGGAACTAATATTCAATTTTGCATTTATATAAGTGGAAGCATGACAAGTCTTATTTGGATGAACTTGGATTTAATTTCCACTTGAAAATGTAAACCTCCAAAAATGGACAGATCTTCGGAAGAAGTTCCTTGGCTGGTACTGGGTGTTTGTACTTTGTATCAGATCATCAGCATAGATGAATTTTCTAGTCCTTGTCTCAGTGATAGGGAGAAAAATAATGCACAAAGAAACAAAATTTGCTTAGAAGTCATATCTTTAGTGTTGCTTGGATAAAATTCAAATATTAATAAAGCCTGATTAATTCCTCTAGCTCAGAGACTGTTTTTTTTGTGTTCACCTTGATACAAATATAAATCATCAAGTAGGCAGAGTCCACATCAAAATCATTGACATACGTGATATACCCAGGTTATATAGTTAAAACATCACCCGCAAAACAACATTAGCCTTTCATAGTACACATATTTTTCTTTTTTCTTTCTTTCTTTCTTTCTTTCTTAATCCGTTCACCCTCCAGGGTTGGTTTTCCCTCGGATTCAGCGAGGGATCCCTCCTCTACCGCCTCAAGGGCAGTGTCCTGGAGCGTCAGACTTAGGGTCGGGGATAAAACTGGGCAGGAGGACCAATACACCAGTACCTCACCCAGACGGCCTCACCTGCTATGCTGAACAGTGGCCTTGTTGGGGTAGACAAGGAAGAGGGAAGGAAGCGGCCGTGACCTTAAGTTAGGTACCATCCCGCATTTGCCTGGAGGAGAAGTGGGGAACCACGAAAAACCACTTCGAGGATGGCTGAGGTGGGAATCGAACCTCCCTCTACTCAGCTGACCTCCCGAGGATGAGTGGACGCCGTTCCAGCTCTCGTGCCACCTTTCAAATTTCGTGGTAGAGCCGTGAATCTAACCCGGGCCTCCGGGGGATGGCAGCTAATCACACTGACTTCACCACAGAGGTGGACATAGTAAAAATATACTGTATTAAATTATCACTTTTTCTTTCTCCTCTTTTCACTCTCGCTCTCCCATACACTCTTCCTATCACACATCCTACTATCCCAAGACTATTTCCCTAATACTATTTTTGCTGAACTTTGACTTCTAGTTAAAATTAGCTTCATTTGTGTTATTTACCTGGAATAATTTATCTGTAGAGCGTTTTATCATTCAGTGCATAATTTTAGCGCCCTTATATTTTCTTTTCATTTTACAGTACTTAATATTGGCTGAATTGTATTTATCCGTAGTCCTCTCGTTAGTTCTGTATTCTATTTCCACTTTTCTATTCCGAGGTTTACACACCCTTCAATACATACACTGACTGACAGAGCAAATGCAACACCAAGAAGGAGTGGTTCGAAAGGGATGAAAGTTGGGGAAAAAACAGAGACGGCACGGACGAATAATTGATGTTTATTTCAAACCGATATGCAGGTTACACAATGCGCACGGCATCGACTCAGTAGGATGTAGGACCACCGCGAGCGGCGATGCACGCAGAAACACGTCGAGGTACAGAGTCAATAAGAGTGCGGATGGTGTCCTGAGGGATGGTTCTCCATTCTCTGTCAACCATTTGCCACAGTTGGTCGTCCGTACGAGGCTGGGGCAGAGTTTGCAAACGGCGTCCAATGAGATCCCACACGTGTTCGATTGGTGAGAGATCCGGAGAGTACACTGGCCACGGAAGCATCTGTACACCTCGTAGAGCCTGTTGGGAGATGCGAGCAGTGTGTGGGCGGGCATTATCCTGCTGAAACAGAGCATTGGGCAGCCCCTGAAGGTACGGGAGTGCCACCGGCCGCAGCACATGCTGCACGTAACGGTGGGCATTTAACGTGCCTTGAATACGCACTAGAGGTGACGTGGAATCATACGCAATAGCGCCCCAAACCATGATGCCGCGTTGTCTAGCGGTAGGGCGCTCCACAGTTACTGCCGGATTTGACCTTTCTCCACGCCGACGCCACACTCGTCTGCGGTGACTATCACTGACAGAACAAAAGCGTGACTCATCGGAGAACACGACGTTCCGCCATTCCCTCATCCAAGTCGCTCTAGCCCGGCACCATGCCAGGCGTGCACGTCTATGCTGTGGAGTCAATGGTAGTCTTCTGAGCGGACGCCGGGAGTGCAGGCCTCCTTCAACCAATCGACGGGAAATTGTTCTGGTCGATATTGGAACAGCCAGGGTGTCTTGCACATGCTGAAGAATGGCGGTTGACGTGGCGTGCGGGGCTGCCACCGCTTGGCGGCGGATGCGCCGATCCTCGCGTGCTGACGTCACTCGGGCTGCGCCTGGACCCCTCGCACGTGCCACATGTCCCTGCGCCAACCATCTTCGCCACAGGCGCTGCACCGTGGACACATCCCTATGGGTATCGGCTGCGATTTGACGAAGCGACCAACCTGCTCTTTTCAGCCCGATCACCATACCCCTCGTAAAGTCGTCTGTCTGCTGGAAATGCCTCCGTTGACGGCGACCTGGCATTCTTAGCTATACACGTGTCCTGTGGCACACGACAACACGTTCTACAATGACTGTCGGCTGAGAAATCACGGTACGAAGTGGGCCATTCGCCAACGCCGTGTCCCATTTATCGTTCGCTACGTGCGCAGCACAGCGGCGCATTTCACATCATGAGCATACCTCAGTGACGTCAGTCTACCCTGCAATTGGCATAAAGTTCTGACCACTCCTTCTTGGTGTTGCATTTGCTCTGTCAGTCAGTGTATTACCCGTTTCAAGATTTAGCTAGATTTAGCGCACTACTGTAAAAAGGCCACCACACACAGAAAGCTAAGCTATGCTACGCTATGCTACTCACCAGACGAAAAAATCGCTCCAATGAAGTTACATGGAAGGCCTAACCTAAGCCATGCCATGGTAAATTTTACTCGCCAAGGAGGCGATTTTCATAGCTGTAGCTGGCTTCGCGCATGCGCACGATCACTTCTTTGCCTTGCATCTAGCAAACAGTCGTGTGGCTTTCGTGAATTACTACCTCAATGCAGTAGTCATTATATTGCTTGATTGTATTCGTGTTTCCTAATTATCATGGAAGGCAGACGAAAGGAAGAAAGACTGATTGAAGATGTACAAAAATACACTTGTCTGTCAAATTATTGAAGATAACCACGGAAGACAACTGTTGGCAAGAAATAAATGAAACATTGGAAAAATATTTTACTTATTTATTGCTTTTGCATAATTGTTACCCTACATTCTATAACTTGAATACTTCATATTATTATTTTTCTTAATATCATCCTCAGTAATAGAGGGAAGTTCATGAAACTGTTCCTGATTTACATGAAAATAATGTTTACTTCTTCATTTCCATGCAATGCTTGAATCAAATTATGGGATCCATAATGAATTATTCACTTCCAATTTTACGTATACAGAATCTTCTCCTCTTTCTGATTCTTTCGCTTTCTTCATCTCTCCACGACAGCGGCCAATGAAAAAGGGCTCATCTTTAAATAATCCGCCATCGGCCGGTTCGGTGCGAAGAGGGGTCAGGTACAGCCTTCCTTAATGAAGTTTGCTACGACTGTATTATATGAGGAGAAGTGGGCTACTCCAATGTCATGTGATCATTGATTAGACACTCGATCTTGCAGGGCAGCATTTCTCAAGCTCTTTTCGAGTGGGGAGCACTGTTATAAGTTAAAATGTTCTGTAGACCACTATGCTCTTGTCTTGTTCGAAAACAACTTCATAATTCTTTTTCATTTTTTGCGTAGAATGTTAATCGGTTACTATACCAATGTTTTAAAAACTGTGTTAATTACAGTTCGATTCACGTTATATTAAGATATGAGTTTTTTTAAATAATTGAAGGTTAACAATTTATTTTTAGAATAGAATTTGCATCATCTCCACTGTATTTTAATTGAAAAAAATTATAAACGTCGTTAGTACTTAAGTTAATGAGATAGATTCTGACGGTCCTTGCACAGTTGTTGAACATTTAGATATATGCAGGTGAACTTCATCCTGAGATCAACAACTCCATCAAGCTGATTTCGGTACTTCATTTTTATTTAAAATGTTCTACTCTCACACAGATACGTAGAAGCAACAGTTATTATTTTTAAAGGTCTTTTGGTAGTTCACTGCACTCTCTTTTTACTAGCTGTGGCGTCCAGAAATCAGCCGTACCTGCTGTTTCGAATTTTAAGTCCGGTGTCATTCGAGAATTCAACTAATTGTTCTCCTTCATTCAATGGAAGTTAGTTTTTTTAATATTACAGTGGGACGGATCGCAAATCCATGAAATGTCGTCATATATACAGTACTACGAGTAGTTGGAATTTTTATTACAATTGGCTTTACGTCGCACCGACGCAGATCGGCTTTAATGGCGGTGATGGGATAAGAAAGTGCTAGGAGTTGGAAGGAAGTGTCCCTAGCCTTGGTTAAGGTACAGTCCCAGCATTTGCCTGATTTTAAAATGGGAAACCACGGAAAACCATCTCAGAACACAACAAAGGCACACCTCGAGGACCTCTTTTGGTCCACGGACCATAGTTTGATAAACTCTGTTGTAGATGTGGTGTGGTTATTCATGCTTAACGGAAGTACAAATGGGCAACCATCTTCTCGTAACACTAATCAAAGGGAAAATGGAAGAGGCCCAACAGTTCGAAAAATGAAGGTATTGGCAAAAAGAGAAGGAAAGGCCACGAAGGACGTAAACGTGGAAGACTCCCAAGGGCTCACAAACATGATACCGTCGGGATCGCAGGAAAACAAGAGGTTATCAAGGGATGTCATATAGAAAAGATGAAAATGAGGAGAGCCAAAGTGAGTGGAAGGAATGCCAGACTCAGCCAGGGTAACCGTGGTCACCAACTCCGTAGCCAATGGGGGTGGCGGGTACTGGGGATTCGAGAGATATAATTATTGTAAAACCAACAGATCTCCTGAATCTATTTCCTAAGGGTCATTTTTTCCAAATTAAACCCGTTTAACTTTAGTACCTAGCTTAAACCTGCTTCCATTTTCTCCATCAATTTCTGATACTCGTTTGGTTTAAAAGATAGCCCGCCCGTTTAGACTAATGTTGTCTCTCGAAGCTCAAGTCTGCACTAGTGTTGGCTACGCCAAGACCACCTATAATAGTATCAGATCTTAATACAGAATAAACATGGCCGACGCATCGGTAAATTCGGTATGGTAAAAATAAGTGGTGAAGTGGCAGCTTCCTCCACCTCCCAAGCCTGTGATACATAAACATAGCCTTCTGATTATCGTATTGAATTGCTAAGTTGTCAATAATAACGAACAGAATACTTTACTTTGGGTAACAGACCAATACTATTTACAACTAGCCTATATTTAGATAAACAATATATGGAAAAATCAAAATATAATTATATTCTATGAACTAGTATGGTCCAGGAAATAGGTAATATAGGATTGCATTATACATTAGCAGTCCTGGGGGAGGGGGGATCTGACGTGTTTCAAAGTACGTCGGTTTCAATTCAGTCAATCAATCACGAATGATCTGAATTTAGGGCTGTCGTCCAAGTAGCAGATTACGGATCAATTGTTTACCTAGTCTTTTCTTAAATGATTTCAAAGAAGTTGAAAATTTACCGAATTGGTGTAGATATAGTACGGGGCACCCTCGGTAAATTATTCCACGCCGTAATTCTTCTCCCTATAAATTCAAATTAATACTTGTTTTAGAAATACATTTATTTGAATGATCTTTCTATTACCATATGCTTTTAAATATAATAGCCTACCTCGTTCAAGAAATTTATTAGAAACATAACCTTGTCACGAATTTCAATTCCCTCACAACAATGATTCTGATAATGATCAGGGGAGGCTTTTCAGGTGAAGTGCCACTTCACCACTTATTTTTACCATAATGAATTACTGAAATTTATTTTTCTTACGGCAATTGTTGGTTTTACGTAGAGAAAATGTTTTATTGTGCGGCGTTTGGAGCACCAAGAGCTCGCATCACTTGATGAGAACCAGAGGAACTCACGAAAGCGCCGGCTGTCGGCCACAGTACGGCGCGTGAGACTGAGTGAAGACGAGAGATTCCGCAGCTGCCTCTACCTCCCAAGTGCTCCCTCCTAGCGCTTGGCCTTGACGGTTGCCATGACAACCGTGACGTCACCCGCGTACTTTCCACATAGCAGAATGTGCAAGTGAAGTTGCCGGAGGATCGGAATGTTTCGTCTTCCGTGCGTCATCCTGTGTGAAGTACGAGTACTTACGCGTCGTGCTTCATTCGTAGTGTTGTGCTGTTTTATTTAAACATGTATTCTATTTATGACATAGTGTGTATTTTATTATAAACACCATTTTCACGTTGGAGAAACGAAGATCAGAATGAAGTTCTACGTTTTAATCGCCCTACTGAATAACTGCAGATTTGTGCTACAAAAGAAGTGAAACATTCCGGTAAATCTTACAATCTTAGTTTCAAACGATCGTGGTTTAAGGAATTTCCATGGTTGTGCTCCACTCCAGCTCTACAGAAGTTGTTTTGTTGGGCCTGTTTGCCTTTTATCAATAAAAATAACGTTTGGAATAAAGAGGGATTTTTAGCCCTTTTGAACATAACACGTCCTTTACATCACTCAGACTCTGCAGAACTTATAATATAGCAGCTAGATTTGAAGGCATTGGAAACAAACCAAAATACGATCTCTGATGTCCCGAAGGAAAATGCCAGACGGTATATTGTAACTGTACAGTTCAATAAAAATGTACATTTAAATAGGCTTTTCCTTCAGTTGGTAATTGATGCAGTGCTCTATTTAAGTAAGCAAGAACTAGCTTTTCGTGGTCATGACGAAACATTAAATTCAATAAATCGTGGTCACGTGCTGAACCCTCCGCCAGTCACAGGTACGAGGTACGAGTACAAAACAACCAAAAAAACACGTAATTCCTAAATCTTGTCCGCCTCTGTGGTGTAGTGGTTAGTGTGATTAGCTGCCACCCCGGAGGCCCGGGTTCGATTCCCGCCTCTGCCACGAAATTTGAAAAGTGGTACGAGGGCTGAAACGGGGTCCACTCAGCCTCGGGAGGTCAACTGAGTAGAAGTGGGCTCAATTTCCACCTCAGCCAATCTGGAAGTGGTTTTCCGTGGTTTCCCACTTCTCCTCCAGACAAATGCCGGGATGGTACCTAACTTAAGGGCACGGCCGCTTCCTTTCCTCGTCCTTGCCTATCAATTCCCATCCCAGTAGAGCATAGTAGGTGAGGCCGCCTGGGCGAGGTACTAGTCATTCTCCCCAGTTGGATCCCCGACCGAATGTCTCACGCTCCAGGATACTTCCTTAGGGGCGGTAGAGGTGGGATCCCTCGCTGAGTCCGAGGGAAAAACCAACTCTGGAGGGTAAGCAAATAAAGAAGTTCCGAAATCTGTCGCTCGAAACCGAACGGGTTATCGCTCGTCACCATACTTTACACCCACGAGCCGCCACTGATAATGATTCAACAAACTGCTATACTACATCGCTTTCACTTCAGATAATCAATAGGAGAATCGATCCGAAGTTCTCTGGTGGCATATGCATTTTCGTACAAAGCACTTTAACACCCAAATCGTTGTCAACGTAAATACATTCTGCAAGTAATGAAATGAAATGGCGTGTGGCTTTCAGTGCCGGGATGTATCCGAGGACTTTGGCTTCGCCAGGTGTAGGTCTTTTGATTTAACTCCCGTAGGCGACCTGTGCGTCACGACGAGGATGAAATGATGATGAAGACGACACATACACCCAGTCCCCGTGCCAGGGGAAACATCCAATTATGGTTAAAATTCACGACCCTGCCGGGACTCGAACTCGGGACCCCTGTGACCGAAGGCCAGCATGATAACCATTTAGGCATGGAGCTACATTCCGTAAGTGACAGTATACGCAGCTACAAGACAATGGAGACGTATTACACCATTTATCTAGATTTTTTTAATGCACAATAGCCTCCTTAAATTACTAACGAAGTTGATGACAGAAGAAATTGACAACAAGTTCCCAGAGGAACAATTCGGCTTTAGGAAAGGAAGAAGTACAATCCAGTAATTTAAGGAGGCTATTCTCTAAGGCAATACCTCGATAGGAGTTAGGATCGCATGGGTCACCTTTCCCTTTGTAGAGCATCCTTATTGTCGATTTCTTCCATGCTACCGGGATGTTTCCTTCTTGAAGGCAGAGATTCATCATGTCCGTGAGAGCTGGAAGCAGTACGTTAGTGGATGCTTTCAGGTGTTCATTAAAGATACCATCCGGTCCCAATGCCTTCTGACGACACAGAAGACGCGATACGATTTCCCGTGGTAAATTCCATGCAGTATTCATAGACTTCACCAAAGTATTTGATGGGCTAAACAGGATGATCATCTCTTCCAAATTAGATCAGATGGCAGAGAGAAACAAGGACTTCGTTGTCCTGACTCACACCATGTTAAGGAACAACTTCGTTCGAACCACAGGTAATGTTCCAACATCACACGAAATTACGCAGACTAACGGAGTACTACAAGGAGACCCTCTTAGCCCTTTACTGTTCAACGTAGCAACGCATGACGCTGAGCAGGCAATTAGGAAACAAAACAAAGGACCTCAAGATATATGTATATGCAGACGACATGGTAGTAGATTCACATGACCTACAGGAGCTGTAAAAAGGAATAAACGCTCTAGGAAGATGGGCAGATTAAAATGGACTTCAGATCAACGCAGGGAAGACCAAACACATGCTCTTCAGGAAGGGAGGACGTCTCTCATCAGAAGAAAAATTATACTTCAAGGGAGGACTACTACAAACTGTAAACAGTTTCAAACATTGGGCCTAAGATTGCAGACAACAGCGCACTCATTCAAGATTCACACGTCACAAAGAACAACAGCAGCTACTAAAGCTATACAGTATATGATATCAGAATGATCACAAGAATATCTCTGAAATCCACCATGGCCTTTTTCTAAATGAAAATAATCCCTATCAGTAGTAAAATTGGATGGTTCGGCGGCCACCACCTCCTCCGGCTCTCGGGAGGCCCCTCCGCCTCCCGCGGGAAATTTGAATTTTGGCGGGAAATTTGAATTTTGGCGCGAGATTTGAATTTGTAAACAAAGCCACGTGCTTTTTGACAGCTGTCATCGACAACAACGCATCGCTAACCTCACTGCTGCCATCTTGACGGGTCTAAACCTCAGTGGTACCAACTTAACCTAACTAAAGCGAGATTTGAATTGGTAAACAAATCCACGTGTTTTTTGACAGCCACGTGCTTTTTGACAGACAACAACGCATCGCTAACCTCAGTACTGCCATCTTGACGGGCCTAAACCTCAGCAGTACCAACTTAACCTAACTAGCGCGAGATTTGAATAGGTAAACAAATCCACGTGCTTTTTTGACAGCTGTCATCCGCCATCTTTAAACCACAGAGCACTGTGCTCCCCTCTTTATCGCAGTAGCTGCAAATTCGTCACCTGTCATCCGCAGTGCTGCCATCTTAACGGGCCTAAACCTTAGTGCTACCAACTTAACCTAACTAGCGCGAGATAAACAAATCCACGTGCTTTTTTGACAGCTGTCATCCGCCATCTTTAATCTATAAGGCACAGTGCTGCCATCTTTAGCTACTTACCTTTGAAATGTGGTGGCGGATAATTTGAAAAATGCTTTTTGACAGCAGCCATCTTTAATCTAGAGAGCACCGTGCTGCCCTCTTTAGCTAGATACCTTTGAAATGTGGTGGCAGGCAATTCCACATGACAGCAGCCATCTTTAATCAAGAGAGCACCGTGCTGCCCTCTATGTGGTGGCGGCAATTTGAAAAATTCTACATGCTCTTGTTTGGAAACAAACTCACGCGCTTTTTTGACAGACGTCATCCGCCATCTTTAATCAACAGAGCACAGTGCTGCCCTCTTTAGCTAGATAACTTTGAAATGTGGTGGCGGCAAATTCCACGTGCTCTTGTTTGGAAACAAAGCCATGTGCTTCTTGACAGCTGTCATCCGCCATCTTTAATCAACAGAGCACCGTGCTGCTATCATGCGGGCAATTTCGTCAGCTGTCATCCGCCATCTTTAATCCACAGAAGACCGTGCTGCCCTCTTTATGGCTACTACCTTAAGCACGTAGTAGCGGGCAATTTGAAAAGTTCTGTTAGCTATCATCCGCCATCTTTAATCAAGAGAGCACCGTGCTGCCATCTTTAGCTAGATACCTTTGAAATGTGGTGGCGGCAAATTGAAAAATTCCACGTGCTCTTGTTTGGAAACAAACTCACGTGCTTTTTTGACAGCTACCATCCGCCATCTTTAATCAACAGAGCATAGTGCTGCCCTCTTTAGTTAGATACCTTTGAAATGTGGTGGCGGCAAATTCCACGCGCTCTTGTTTGGATACAAAGCCATGTGCTTTTTTTGACAGGTGTCATCTGCCATCTTTAATCAACAGAGCACCGTGCTGCTAACATGCGGGTAATTTCGTCAGCTGTCATGCGCCATCTTTAATCTACAGAGCACCGTGCTGCCCTCTGTAGTAGCGGGCAATTTGAAAAGTTCTGTTAGCTGTCATCCGCCATCTTTAATCAAGGGAGCACCGTGCTGTCATCTTTAGCTAGATACCTTTGAAATGTGGTGGTGGATAATTTAAAAAGAAACATTCTACAGCAGCCATCTCTCGACGCTAATTGCATAAGATGGTGGCAATACATGACTCCTTAAGGGTGCTTACGCAAGATGGCTGCTATACACAGGTTCTTATGAGACGCCCTTGCGCAAGATGGCAGTTATACATGGCTCCTTATGAGATGCCCTAGGGATGCTAGCGCAAGATAGCGGCTGCTCTTATGGGACGGCTTAAGGGTCCTTGCACAAGATGGTTTGAGACGCCCTAAGGATGCTTGCGCAAGATGGCGGACACTAGATGGCGGCTATACACAACTCCTTATGAGACGCTTTAAGGGTGCTTGCGCAAGATGGCTGCCACTCTTATGAAGAAAGCTAGCTTAGAGCCTAACGTGTCGTGCTAGTTCGATTTATTAAATTTAGGGCTTAAATGCAAAATGTTAAATATCTCGAAAACGGTGCACTGTAGAGCAAAACGGACAAAATTTTTTCCGCCGAATACCTAGGTTCGCAGTATGAGGAACAAGAAAACCAGAGTCTAATAATGGGATCACTGTTCGGTTCCTACTTAGGCCCTTTGGCATTTGCTCTGTTTTAGCTTGTATTGAAGCGAGTCTTCGTAACATGATCAGGTCTAGCTATGGTAGAGAGTTTAACGTACCGTGCTGGTTCGATTCATTAAATTTGGAGGCTTAAATGCAAAATGTTAAATATCTCGAAAACGGTGCATCGTAGAGCAAAACGGACAACATTTTTCCGCCTAATACCCAGGTTCGTAGTATCAGGAACAAGAAAAAAACATAGTCTAATGATGAGATCAACGGTTCGATTCCTACTTAAGCCCTTTGGCATTGGCAGCTATCTATTTCTACAAGATGGTGGCTGCTCTTATGAGACACAAGATGGCTTGAGACGTCCTAGGGATGCTTACGCAAGATGGCGGACACAAAATGGTGACTATACATAGCTCCTTATGAGACAGCCTAGGGGTGCTCGCAAAAAATGGCGGCTACTCTTATGAAGAAAGCTAGCTTAGAGGCTACTGCGCAAGATAACAGCTTCTGTTATGCATGCGGTGGAGGGCAATTTGAAATTCTATGTGTTTAATCAACAGAGCACCCTGCTGCCCTCTTTAGCTGAAATGTGGTGGCGGATAATTTGAAAAATTCTTTTGACAGCTGTCATCTTTAAACAATGGCGACTATACATAGGCTGTTAAGACCTTATCATTCTCCTCCTCCTCCTCCTCCTCCTCCTCCTTCTCTACCTCATCCTCCTTCTCTACCTCCTCCTCCTCCTCCTCCTCCGCCTCTTATGTCAAGGCATAGCTTTATATCGAACAAGTTTAAACCTGCATCGCGAAGGTAAGCGTATGCAGCGATAACATTATTGTGCATGTTTAGACTTTCGAAACATAAGAAGAGTAGAATCAAACGCTGTACTCGATACAACATGTGATCAGAACATTGATTGATGTGTTCAGAAAACAAAATAAGTGATCAAGACTAGAATCGAACACTGTACTCAATACATCATGTGTTTAGAATATGTCAGGGGATACCCTTGTTCTAAGAAGATCAGATTGAAACATAACAAGACTAGAATAGAAGACTGTAATCGATTTTGTTAACTTCAATATGTGATCAGAACATTGAATGATGTGTTCAGAACACAAAATAAGTGACCATGACTAGAATTGAACACTGTACTCGATACAACATGTGATCAGAACATTGATCGATGTGTTCAGAACACAAAATAAGTGATCAAGACTAGAATCGAACACTGTACTCAATACAACATGTGTTTAGAACATGTTAGGGTGTACCCTTGTTCTAAGAAGATCAGAATGAAACATAACAAGACTAGAATCGAACACTGTAATCGATGTTGTTAACTTCAACATATGATCAGAACATTGTTTGATGTGTTCAGAGCAAAAGTACAATTTTGATGATTTGCTTAGTGTAAAATCAAAAGCTATGGAAACACACTGTGCACATATCGCGTAGCTAACTCGCTCAGTAAGCAATATTGTAAAACTACAACTTCAATGATTTGCCTAGTGTAAAAATAAAAAAAACACTGTACCCATACTGCGCAGCTAGCTCGCTCGGTAAACGATATAGCAAAAGTATAACTTCAAATTATTTACCTTCCGTGAAAATCAGTCGAACAAGTTATCGCATAAACATGTAACATGAAATATCAGTCAATCTGTTGGCATGGGTTACAAGCATGTAACTTATGCGGGAAGTAAAATTAAACAGAACGCTAGTGCTATAAGAAATACTCTGCTTACATTTAAGTTCCTAGCTGTTGAACAAGTTATTACATAAGTATGTAACATGAAATATCAGTTCGGAAACATATTGTTTCAATCTGTTGACATAGATTACAAGCATGTAGCTTGTGCAGGCGAGGGCTACTATGCAAAATGCTAGGCCGAAAAAAAATCGTGATAGGGTATGGAACCCAGGGGTTACATCTTATCAGAAGGGCAAAAAGGATGAAAGGACTCTTCCTCCTCCTTACCGCACATTCCTTGTAGAGATAATTGGCTAAAGGGCTAATGGGCAAAAGGGCTAATGAGCTAAAGGGCTAATGGGCAAAAGGGCTAATGGGCTAAAGGGCTAAAGGAGCAACAACCTCATCGATCACTATCAGCAAGAACGCTTGTACTTTGTTAAGTGTAGAAAATTAATCTTTATTGGTAAATGGTTTTATGTTCAGAACAAGGAATGGAACCTAGGGGTTACGTCTTACCTAATAAAATCCCCGAGGTGCGATGAGTTACGTTTTTCTAACTAGTGTTTGGAACACAGAACTTTTCAAGATGATAGCAGAGAGGTTAGCAATGTTCTGTTGTTGGATTTTAAATTCTACGCTATAACATGCATAAGGTGGCAGCCTTGATGTTTACCGCCGTAAAGATGGCAAGAGTGAGGTTAGCAATGTTCTGTTGTTGGATATTAAATTCCGCTCTATAACATGCATAAGGTGGCAGCCTTGAGGTTTACCGCCGTAAAGATGGCAGCAGTGAGGTTAGCGACGCTCTATTGTCCTCCAAGGTGAGGTTAGGGTTCATCAAGGAGACAGCTGTCAAAAAAGCACGTGGCTATGTTTACCAAACAAGAGCACGTGGCTGTGACGTCACGGTCACGTAATCAATCCTTAGCTCTACGTCGTTAAGAGCAGCATTAGTATTAGCTATGATTAAAAATGTTGGCAACAGAGCAGCAGTATGAATAGCCATGTTTCAAAGCGTGTACACATCACCTATCGATTTTACATGCATCGACCCTCGTACTAAACTTCTTCCGCTAGATCGTACTGCTATCTTAGCATAACCTATACGTATGAACTTACAGTACAAAGAATAGCCATGTTTCAAAGCGTGTACACATCACCTACCGATTTTACATGCATCGACCCTCGTACTAAACTTCTTCCGCTAGATCCTGCTGCTATCTTAGCATAACCTATACGCATGACCTTAAAGTACAACGAATAGCCATGTTTCAAAGCGTGTACACATTACCTATCGATTTTGCATGCATCGACTCCCGTACTAAACTTCTTCCGCTAGATTGTACTGCTATCTTAGCATAATTTTATACACATGAACTTACAGTGCAAAGAATAGCCATGTTTCAAAGCGTGTACACAATACCTATCGATTTCAAATGCATCAAATATCGCACTAAACTTCATCCACTAGATTCTGCTGCTATCTTAGCATAACTTATACGCAAGAACCTAAAGTACAAAGAATAGCCATGTTTCAAAGCGTGTACACATTACTTATTGATTTTGCATGCATCGAATCTCGTACTAAACTTCTTCCGCTAGATTGTGCTGCTATCTTAGCATAACCTATACCCATAAATTTAAAGCACAACAAATAACGATGTTTAACAGCGTGTACACATCACCTATTGTTTTTGCATGCATCGACTATTTTTTACCGCCAGAGTGTACAACGATCGCATATGTGTATTGCTAACGTATGTGTATAAAGCTAAAGCACAAAGAATAGCTATATTCCAAAGCGCGTACACATCACCTATCGATTTTGCATACATCGACTATCGTACTAAACTTCTCCCGCTAGAGTGTACAACGATCGCAATTGTGTGCTGCTACCTATGTGCGTGAATTTAAAGCATAAAAATAGCGTGTACACATCACGTATCGATGATGCATGCGTCGACTATCGTACGCCGCTATCTTGCGCAAGCATCCCTAGGGCATCTCCCAAGGAGCCATATATAACTGCCATCTTGCGCAAGGGCGTCTCATAAGAACCTGTGTATAGCAGCCATCTTGCGTAAGCACCCTTAAGGAGTCATGTATAGCCACCATCTTATGCAATTAGCGTCGAGAGATGGCTGCTGTAGAATGTTTCTTTTTAAATTATCCACCACCACATTTCAAAGGTATCTAGCTAAAGATGACAGCACGGTGCTCTCTTGATTAAAGATGGCGGATGACAGCTAACAGAACTTTTCAAATTGCCCGCTACTACAGAGGGCAGCACGGTGCTCTGTAGATTAAAGATGGCGTATGAAAGCTGACGAAATTACCCGCATGATAGCAGCACGGTGCTCTGTTGATTAAAGATGGCAGATGACACCTGTCAAAAAAAAGCACATGGCTTCGTTTCCAAACAAGAGCGCGTGGAATTTGCCGCCACCACATTTCAAATGTATCTAACTCAAGAGGGCAGCACTATGCTCTGTTGATTAAAGATGGCGGATGGTAGCTGTCAAAAAAGCACGTGAGTTTGTTTCCAAACAAGAGCATGTAGAATTTTTCAAATTGCCGCCAGCACATAGAGGGCAGCACGGTGCTCTCTTGATTAAAGATGGCTGCTGTCATGTGGAATTGCCTGCCACCACATTTCAAAGGTATCTAGCTAAAGAGGGCAGCATGGTGCTCTCTAGATTAAAGATGGCTGCTGTCAAAAAGCATTTTTCAAATTATCCGCCACCACATTTCAAAGGTAAGTAGCTAACGAGGGCAGCACTGTGCCTTATAGATTAAAGATGGCGGATGACAGCTGTCAAAAAAGCACGTGGATTTGTTTATCTCGCGCTAGTTAGGTTAAGTTGGTAGCACTAAGGTTTAGGTCCGTTAAGATGGCAGCACTGCGGATGACAGGTGACGAATTTGCAGCTACTGCGATAAAGAGGGCAGCACAGTGCTCTGTGGTTTAAAGATGGCGGATGGCAGCTGTCAAAAAAGCACGTGGATTTGTTTACCTATTCAAATCTCGCGCTAGTTAGGTTAAGTTGGTACTACTGAGGTTTAGGCCCGTCAAGATGGCAGTACTGAGGTTAGCGATGCGTTGTTGTCTGTCAAAAAGCACGTGGCTGTCAAAAAACACGTGGATTTGTTTACCAATTCAAATCTCGCGCTAGTTAGGTTAAGTTGGTACCACTGAGGTTTAGGCCCGTCAAGATGGCAGCAGTGAGGTTAGCGATGTGTTGTTGTCGATGACAGCTGTCAAAAAGCACGTGGCTTTGTTTACAAATTCAAATCTCGCGCCAAAATTCAAATTTACCGCCAAAATTCAAATTTCCCGCCAAAATTCAAATTTTCCGCGGGAGGCGGAGGGGCCTCCCGAGAGCCGGAGGAGGTGGTGGCCGCCGAACCATCCAATTATACTACTCCTATCCTTACTTACGGTATACAGTTAACCTGGGAGAGTCTAAGCACTAGGGACCTCATCTGCCTGGAAAACGTCAAAGCCCGCTTCCTGAAGGCTGTCCTCGGGGTATCTAAATACACAAAATCAAGTCTAGTTTACGAGATCGCGGGAGAAACATTTTTAATGGACCTGAGAATGAAATTCGACCTGCCCTCTACACATGGATGCGGGAAGTTGGTGGAAGACAGAAAGAGTAAAAGAAAGGAAATCTGGGCCGGAATCTATACAACTGAGACAGAGCTGAATAGATCATGGACAGGTACAAATCAAGAACTCCGCCACTTTGTGAACTCTATGGCGATACACGGCTACCATCATAAACTATGCAAATCGAATTTCTTTCACGACCGAGGACAAGACTGTGTGGCCGATATCATGTAGTGAAATGTGAAAAGCGTTTGCCGTGATTTAATGTCATAAGGCTGTAGAAACCGTTTAACTATTTTGCTTGTTGACACAATACCACTGTGGTCCCCGATGTTAATGAGAAAACTGCCTCAAGTATCATATCCTAAAGTAACCAGAACCATTGCTTCTGGCAAAATGGCATTATTTCGTGCAGTTGGCTTTTGAATTACATCTTTTATTCGATGCAAGACAATGCTTACTGTTTTTTTATGAATTCTAAATCTATTAAAAAAGTCTGTTTCATCCCATTTTCCATAATGATTAACTCGTGTTGGAATCGATCTTCTTAACCTCGCTAGCACATCAAAATAATTTTCTATTTAATCAGAAAATTCAAAAAATTCTTCCATTTTCTAATGTTAAGAATACATGCTAATTTTAGTCCGTTTAACATTTACTGGTAACTGTACTAAAAACCCTTTTACTACGAAAATACAGATACACTAATAACATGTTAAAAAGGTTTAATAGGTCTATAAACAGAAGTTTGAACCTACAATATAGAAGGTTTAATTTTGAACCAAGTTTAAACTTTATACGAAGTTTAAACCAATGTAGGGAAAAAACGGATGTTAGTTTAAACTCAGATTCAAACTAGATTAAATGAAATGAAATGGCGTATTGCTTTTAGTGCCGGGAGTGTCCGAGGACATGTTCAGCTCGCCAGGTGTAGGTCTTTTGATGTGACTCCCGTAGGCGACCTGCGCGTCGTGATGAAGATGAAATGATGATGAAGACGACACATACACCCAGCCCTCGTGTCAGCGAAATTAACCAATTATGGTTAAAATTCCCGACCCTACCGGGAATCGAACCCGGGACCCCTGTGGCCAAAGGCCAGCACGCTAACCATTTAGCCATGGAGCCGGACACTAGATTAAAATAAACCTAGTTTAAATTTATTTGCAGAAAATGGCCCTAAGAAGTCTCGAAAGTTGAATTTTAGATTGCAATATGAACATATCATTCCCTATAAGACTGTTGACCTTGATTATAATTTTCTTGTTCTGTATTTCAATGTAAAATTGTGTAGTGCACTGGAATCTGAACATCAACATAATTAACTTGTAGTAGTGTCTTTAATGAAACTGAAGCATGCGCGCACCACACACGCGCAAGCACCTTCATTATGTTCTATCATCATTTTGTAACTACAATCCCACCCCCATCTGTTGATCCTAGCTACGCTACTGCCTGGTCCAAAGCAGGACCTCTTCGCTGTATGGACGGCAACACAGAATGCAACCCGACAGTTAGACAATAACTGTACACTACTTGCTACAGCTGTAATGGGGGGAAACTTTAGGTGACACCGACTGTACTACTAATCCACAGGAAATAAAAGAAAACAACAAAAGTAATGAAAAAAGCTAATTTTGACACATTGAATGGCTTAAAAACTTCGATATAATAATAAAAATAACAGGGCGTCTGGAGAAGACGGCATAGTTGCAGAACTCTTAAAGAATATAGGCCCAAATACACTTGAGGAGTTCACACTAATAATCATGGACATCTGGAAAAAAGAAAAGTTACCTGAAGAATGGAAATGTGCACTTATCCATACGGTACACAAGAAAGGTGACAAAACCGACGTAAATAACTACAGAGGGATTTCTCTCGTTCAAGTCACCTACAAAATTCTTTCCGCGTGTCTTCTTCAAAGAGTAGGCTACAAGAACAGCTTGAACACAAAATCGGAGAACATCAAGCCGGTTTTCGACCAAATTGAACAAATTTTTAACTTGAAGACGATATTGAAATATAGAGCAACCCGAAGTTCTCCGATTATTTGTAGTTTCATCGACTTCAGGAAAGCGTACTACTCGGTCGATAGACGGTCTCTTTTTAACATCTTAGAAGAACAAGAGCTTGACCCAAAGACATTAAGACTCATCAAGGAAACACTCACGGACACGAAGTCAAAAGTGAAATTCATGAGTGAAATATCGGAGTCCTTTGCCGTTAAGACCGGCGTGCGACAGGGTGACGGATTTTCACCACTGCTTTTCAACCTTGTTCTAGACAAAGTTATTCGAGAATGGGAGAAGGAATTGAAAGTTCAGAAGCACTGGAAACCCATTCAACTTGGCCGAAAGAACGATGACATAAAGATCAGTTGTTTAGGTTTCGCAGACGACCTAGCGATACTAACAGACAGTGATATTTCAGCGATCAAACAGACTGAAGTCCTCAAGGAATGCGCTGAGAAAACTGGACTACAAATCTCATTCGAGAAGACCAAGTTTATTTGCACTAAATTCGACATTCAGGAATTACAAACAAAATATGGGCAGATCAAACGAGTTCCATACTTTAAATATCTCGGTGAGATCCTAGAACCAACAGGGTTGGAAAAGGAAGCACAGAAAGTTCGATTACAAAAACTCAAAAGAGTATATTGGAGAACCCGGAACATCTACAACAAGAAATGCATGTCCATACACACAAAAATCAAACATTATAATACGGTCATTAAACCTGAAGTGCTGTATGCAAGTGAAACCTTGGTACTTAATAATAAAGGTGATCTGGAAAACATATTGAAGGAGGAAAGGAAGATCTTGAGGAAAATTCTGGGCCCAGAGAAAAAAGAAGAAGGGTATAGGCTCAAATCACGCAAAGCTACGGAAAGACTGTTCAACCTTGCCGCAGACGTCAGGAAACGAAGACTGAAATTCTATGGACACGTTCACAGACTATCGTCTTCAAGGCTAACCCACAAGATTTTGACATACACCGAAAAACTGAAGAACGTACCATGGATACAAGATGTCAAAAATGATCTGGAAAAGGCCCAGATAGAACCATCAGAAATAGTGGACAGAAACATTTACCGTCACAAGATAAATAGTTGGGTAGTAAAGCCAGAGAATGAAGTCCCTAAAAGATCGGGGACTAAGTGGTCAGAAGAAAGAAAACAGGCACACAGTGAAAGAATGAAAGCAATATGGTTTGTTAAAAAGGCGAATCATAAATGTAATGTGTGATCCAACAGGGTCCATGCGCAAATAATAATAATAATAATAATAATAATAATAATAATAATAATAATAATAATAATAATAATAATAACAATAACAATAATAATAATTTTACGTCCCGCTACCTACGTTTATAGTTTTGGGAAATGCTGAAGTGCTGGAATTTAGTTCCACAGAAGTTCCTTTACGTGCCAGTAAATCTATCGACACGAGACATGTAGGTATTAGAGCACCTTTCAATACAACAGGACTGAACTGGAATCGGAGCCGCCAAGTTGGGCTCAGAAGGGCAGAGCTATGCCGTTTGAGCTACTCAGCCCGGCGAACTTGGCTGTGATTAT
Source organism: Anabrus simplex (assembly GCF_040414725.1). Taxonomy (NCBI): domain Eukaryota; kingdom Metazoa; phylum Arthropoda; class Insecta; order Orthoptera; family Tettigoniidae; genus Anabrus; species Anabrus simplex. The sequence goes on along the minus strand of NC_090270.1, from coordinate 96,479,708 downwards.
GTAACGAGTTGAGTCAAACTTCCAGTTGAGGTTATGGCAGATAGTATTCAAAGCTTGGAATATTAATGTTAGCCACTATCAATCCGTAGCGTACCGATTTTTTATATCTAGCTATAGTATTATAACTTTTAAATTTGCGGCAACTTAAACTTTAGGGCTGATATGAAGAATTATTGTATTGCTTACATTGGTCTACTCAGAGGTGAATTCCTGATATTTACGTGTATGTTGGCACTTCAATCAAAGTTGGACGTCACGAAACCACACCAGGACCTGACCTGTGATGGGTAAGTTCAGTAATTATTGCTAAATATTTACACTATCAATTTCTTGTGTTATTGTTATCCATTGATTGCGTAATAACTTACAAGCACTTGCTCCAAGGCCACTTAGATGAAGGTTATCATGAGTCGCACTTCGAGATTCAGTTAGGAAAAAGCTGGCCGTATGTCCGCGAGGTAAGTTTATATCGTTAAAGGGCACATAGATAAGTTCGAATTAGTCGAGTATTGATTAAAGTTGTTCTATGACCTGAATTCATTATCTTCACCATTCAATCTTGTTTCTTCCTTATGAAAATGTGAATGAAATTGTATTCTTATGAGACTTTTCTGTGTCCTTATGTGTGTGGGTGTTTGTGCTGCCCCTCAACATCCCTGCAACTTACACACCACAAATAATACTATACTCTTCTACGATAACAAGCAGTTTCCCATACACGGCGGATGCCACCCACCCTCGTTGAAGGCTCTGTCTCACAAGGGTTGCACCAGGTTAGAAATAGCCACAAGGAATTATTATTATTATTATTATTATTATTATTTCTCCGTTTGGGTCTTCTAGGGACCACGAGACAATGCCACTACTTCATCTAGCCGGGCTGAGTGGTTCAGAGGGTTGAGGCGCTGGCCTTCTGACCCCAACTTGGCAGGTTCGATCCTGACTCAGTCCGGTGGTATTTGAAGGTGCTCAAATACGTCAGCCTCGTGCCAGTAGATTTACTGGCACGTAAAAGAACTCCTGCGGGACAAAATTCCGGCACCTCGGCGTCTCCGAAAACCGTAAAGTAGTTAGTGGGACGTAAAGCAAATAACATTATTATTACTACTTCATCTTTTGTTTTCCTTCTTCCTCCTCCAGTACTCTTTCATCTGCTCACTGTGCCTTCTTTTCCTATCCTCAGACCATTTCGAGCCTGTTTTCTTTCCTTTGCGACCTTGGAATTCTTTCACTTTTAACACTTTGTTTCTAAAATCTCTCTTTCTGTTGCTTCTTCTTCCTTTGTTGCTTCTTTCCAAATCTTTCTTGATTTCATGAATCCAGGTGGTTGTTGTTGACTTCTCGTTCCAAAGATATTTGAAGAATTGTTTGGTTTACCTGTTGACATCCATTCTTTATAAATGTACAAAAAAATATCAACCGCCTCTTCCACATTGTAACTGTTATGTTTTCTATGGTCCGGTATATTTCATCATTACTTCTTGAATTCCAGAATTATGTAGTTCTTAGCGGGCCGAGTATTTACCGTATATTTTTTTCTTTCCAGTACTTCTAATTTATTCAGGTTATAATTCAGTACTAGACTTTCCCTCGCGTATAGGTATTCCTGTTTGACTACTGTGCTGCAGTGTTGGATTTTGAGGTTTCTAGATAAACAAGTTTTGTTGTAGATATTTCTTGTTACACTGTACGCTCTTTCCATCTTGTGTATCTTTTCTTCTACAGCGGATTTTTTCAAACCATTTTCTTGAATTGTTTCTCCAAAATATGTGAATTTCTTTACCTTCTTTATTCGACCAATTTCTTTTACTAGAAATTCTGGAGCATTTTTTAATATTTGTAATGAATTTGTTTTTTCTACAGGAATTCCTAAACCTGTTCTGTTGGCTACTTCTTCCAAGAGATTGGCTTGTATTGCTGCATTTTTCAGGTTTTCTAAAAGTATGGCAAAATCATCTGTTTATTTCAACACCTCTGTTCTTTCTTTCTAGTATTAATGGTGATAGCTTGTGTTCTTTCAGTTTTCATTCCAAATTCTTACTATTTTCTCCAGGACGCAATTGAATAGCAGACGAGACAAAGCAGCACTCAAAAATTTTACTTTTGATATTATATGGTGCCTGTGAGGGTTTCACGGATTAGGTTTGCCAATTTGGTTTTAACTCCGAACTCTCGGATTATTTTATCTAGAGTTTCCCTATCAACAGAGTCAAAAGCCTTTTTTCAATTCTATAAATGTTACTACTATGTTTTTGGAGTTCATTAATCTGTGACGGATTATGGACTTCAGGTTGAATATCTGTTCTGAGCAAGATCTACCCTTTCTAAATCCATTCTGATATTCACCCAAATGAATGTCAAGAATTGCTTGTATCCTGTTCAGTAATATTCTTGAAAATATCTTATAAGCCACTGGCAAAAGGGATATACTTCTATTGTTTATTTATTTATTTATTTATTTATTTATTTATTTATTTATTTATTTATTTATTTATTTATTGTGAACATAACAGGTCATTAGTCCCAGTTACAATGTTCACGACAATTGTTACTTACATGTTAAAAATACATATTAAGAACAAAAACCACTACCTAGTTAGAGTAATCCTAAAACTTAATTACTCTGACACACAAGTCACATTACTAAAATAAAAAAATAAAAATAAAAAAATAATTATGGTTAATATAACTAATAATACATTACATTACTAATACATTCTAATTAAAATCAGTATAATATTTAAAACAATTATTTTAACAGGATTTCCACTTGGAATGTAATACATTTAAAAAAACAAGGTTTACAACATTTATACTAGTTTATACTATTTTTCCTTTTTTTAAAATCTTCATAATCTATTAAATTGTTGTTGACATCTTGCTTGTTACCTTTCTTATGCAAAGGATGTATAAGAGCCACCTTTCCACTCTTTCGGGATCTGCTCACTTTTCCAGATTTCTTCAAATATGATTTGAAGATCATCTATGATTCTTGGCTGAGACCATTTTATAAGTTCAGCTGTAATGGAGTCTTCTCCACTACCTTTATTGTTTTTTAGGGTTTTCATTGCTTTCTCAATTTCTTCAACAGTAGGTGGTGGATCCGCTTCTAAATGTTCAATGAATCTCTGGACATTCTAACTTGTGGTTCGGTTTTTCACAGTTCAGAAGTTGATCGAAGTGTTTTGCTAGTGTTTCACCGTTCTCGGTGTCGGTTATACCCATTCTCCCATTTTCATCTCTGAAACAGTCCGACTCGTTGGCTGAATGGTCAGCGTACTGGCCTTCGGTTCAGAGGGTCCCGGGTTCGATTCCCGGCCGGGTCGGGGATTTTAACCTTAATTGGTTAATTCCAATGGCCCGGGGGCTGGGTGTTTGTGATGTCCCCAACATCCCTGCAACTCACACACCACACATAACACTATCCTCCACCACAATAACACGCAGTTACCTATACATGGCAGATGCCGCCCACCCTCATCGCAGGGTCTGCCTTACAAGGGCTGCAATCGGCTAGTAATAGCTTGATAGCCCTTCAGTTTGTTTTTAAACGTTTGATACAAATTCTGTGAGTTATTATTTTTTCTGCAAAGTTATCCTGTATGTCAACAAGTTGTTATTTTACTCCTCTTATTTGCTGCTTAAATTGCTCAAAGTGTTCTTTCTTTCCAGAGCACTTCCAATTTTTCCATAGGTTTGTTCTTTCTGTTAGCGCTTCTTCACAAGTTGCATTCTACCAAACTTTCTTTTTAGTTCTTGCTGACCCGAATAAGTTCTTTGCCGCACTGGTGATTTCTTTGGATAATTCTTGCCAGTTACCATGCTGAGTCACTTGAATTACTTCTTGATTTTTTTTATTTTTTCCTGTGTGATGTTGAGTCTGTCTATGTCATATCTCATTAATTTATTTTGTATTCTTTTATTTTTGTGAGGAGGAAGTTTGAATTTAACTTTAAAGAGGTAGTGATCAGAGTAAAATTCTCTGTTTCTTACTACTTTTACATTAATAATTTCTTTAATATTTCCTTGAGAAATAGCCACATGATACAACTGGAATTCCCCCAACATTGGATTCGGAGATATCCATGTTTTACCTCTTCTTAGTAGTTTTCTGAAGAAAGTTGTCATTAACTTCAACTGAAAGATTTTACAGAGATTAATTAGTCTCATTCCATTTTTGTTCGTTCTTTTATAGGTTGGAAATTCCCCTACTGTTTTCCGAAAAGATTTTTCTCTCCCTATTTGTGCATTAAAATCTCTCAGGAATACACAACCCTTAATTTTTGGGGGGATTTTGTATATTTCCTCTTCCAGAAGTTCCCAGAATTCTTCTTCCTTACTGGGATTTTTATTGTTATCTTCATTTATTGGTGCATGACAATTTACAAAGGTATACCGTTTATTTTTGAATTTAGTTATGAGATGAGATATTCTATTCTTAACTAGATTGGAATTCTTTTACAATATCCACGTATTACATTTTCATGAACATAAAAAGCAGTACAACAGCCTCCGTGGCTCAGACGGCAGCGCGTCGGCCTCTCACCGCTGGATACCGTGGTTCAAATCCCGGTCACTCCATGTGAGATTTGTGCTGGACAAAGCGAAGGCGGGACAGGATTTTCTCCGGGTACTCCGGTTTTCCCTGTCATCTTTCATTCCAGCAACACTCTCCATTATCATTTCATAGCATTTATCACTCATTAATAAAAATCACCTTGGGAGTGGCGACCCCATTGTAATAACAGCCTATATAAGTTTCATTCATTACATCCCTGACCCGGTCAATGACTGGAAAACAGGTTGTAGGTTTTCATTTTTTCAAAAAGCAGTACATAGTAGTGGCGTTCCTTTCATAATTTTGATTGCGGGTTTACCCTTAAAAATTCTATGGTTCTTGGTTTCTGTAACATTTTCGTCCAAAAATCTTGTTTCTTGTACTGCTAGAATTTGTATTTCATGTTTATCTAAAAGAATGTCCAGTTCTTTCTGTTTCCCAGTTTTTAATAAGAAATTTACATTCAAAGTACCTGCAAAAAAAAAAAAAATCTTCCTAAACTTGAGTCTGTAAGGATACCAAGGATGCTCCGAATCATCCTTATTGCAGATGTGTTGACTCCCCAGAACCCTAGGTCCCGATGGATTACATAACGCAATAGTGGATTTCCACTTCCGAGCTATCACCCGGGGTAGTGCTTTCTTTCAGCGGACTTCTCATTCTGCAATTGAAATTGTACAAAGTACAGGGTAAGAAATAAATTCCAAGATAAGATCGGATTGTTAGTTATAAATTTTGATTGCTTTTTTTTTTTTTCTCTTTCGAGGTTTACTCCTAGGTTCTTCCGCTCTCTCCACTATTGGGAATCGGAGATACCTTTTCCGCCTTGAGACCGTTGACCGGGTTTCACCTGTAACCCTAAGCAGGGGCACTTACAGGGTGCTACCATCCGGAGCCAGATGGACCCACGTGTTTTTTTTAATGTGTTACTCCCCACTCCCTCCTCCTTCCTCATCACTTCCAAGATGAGGCCCCATGCTTGGGACCGGCAGTGGCGGAATTATTATTATTATTATTATTATCATCAACGTTCGAATGGGGTTATTATCACGCAAATTTCAGGGAAGAAAAACAAAGTTTACCTCTGTCATAAATCCGGATTTAAATATTTGAACATAAAAGCTGCTCTCGGTGTCAGATATACAGCGTGGTCGTAATTAAAGGTGACCATTTTAAATACATATTCCTAGTTGAATTTTCTTGTTACTGTGGACATGAGCGATGCGATACAGAAATACCATTCTTTTTAAATTCTGAGCAATGTAAAGACAAAACTCTTTATATATACAGATTCTTTTTTTTTTTTTGCTATTTGCTTTACGTCGCACCGACACAGATATGTCTTACGGCGACGATGGGATAGGAAAGGCCTAGGAATTGGAAGGAAGCGGCCGTGGCCTTAATTAAGGTACAGCCCCGGCATTTGCCTGGTGTGAAAATGGGAAACCACGGAAAACCATCTTCAGGGCTGCCGACAGTGGGGCTCGAACCCACGATCTCCCGATTACTGGATACTGGCCGCATTTAAGCGACTGCAGCTATCGAGCTCGGTTATACAGATTCAACTTGTGTGTTTGACATACTGAAAAGCTTTTAAGTTACAATAAAGATGTACCAAGAACGAATGCATCTGGTAACAGTGTACCATCGAATTCCGAGCTGCTCGATTCTGCCCATACTTGTTTTGCTCATTGTAATCATATAGAATGGATAGTCCGGTAGTCTCATATGACCAATGAAGTTGCGCGTCTTTTCGGTTCTTTCAAACACTCGTTGACCAGATTTACTTATTTTTCGTATGGCTTTTAGTGCCGGGAGTGTCCGAGGATAACCGAGCTCGATAGCTGCAGTCGCTTAAGTGCGGCCAGTATCGAGTAATCAGGAGATAGTGGGTTCGAATCCCACTGTCGGCAGCCCTGAAGATGGTTTTCCGTTGTTTCCCAGTTTCACACTAATGAAATGCTGGACCTGTACTTAATTAAGGCCACGGACGCTTCTTTCCCACTCCTAGCCCCTTCCTATCCCATCGTCGCCATAAGACCTATCTGTGTCGGTGCGACGTAAAGCAACTTGCAAAAACAAAAAAACAAAAAAATCCGAGGACATGTTGTATTCGCCTGATGCATGGGCCATAGGTGACCTGCGCATCTGGATGTGGGAGTAGGGAGAGTGTGAAACTCGATGTCGGCACACAGCCTACTCCTGTTGAATAACACCAAGGCTTAACGTCTCCATCCGACAGACGAATTACTATCAACAACGTCATATGCCCTCAATCCATACCGACACTGCTGATAGGTGTGTAATTTAATCCAGGCTTTTGACATGCAATATAGTGATCAGAAATCATTTACCACCACCTCTCCTTAAATATAATAAAGAACATACACTAGTGTCCAAAAGTTAAGCGTAAGTTACGAGTAAGCAGGGCAACAGGAAATAGACCGCAAATCGCACGACATATGCACCTACCAACCTTATGTGTTCGCTCTGTATAGGAAAGGAGAGTTCCCTGCTTTGACTAGCGGCGTAACCGCAAGGTAAACACAGCCAGTGCCTGCGCCCCATATTCCCTCAGTCGTGTTTGCCCTGTTATAGTGTGCGGTGTGTAGTCTCGTGGTGAACGTGACAACATAATGGCACAACGACGCCATTTGGACCCCGTTTTGCAGGGTAGAATACTCGGCCGCCTGGAAGCAGGCCAGACACAGACCGAAGTCGCCGTATCCTTGAATGTGTCACAAAGTGTCTTTTCCAGGCTTTGGAGACGATTTCGAGACACAGGAGATGTTAGTCGTAGGCCAGTACCAGGTTGATCAAGGGTAACCACCCCACAGCAGGACCGATATCTGGCTTTAACCGCCCGGCGAAATCGGAGTGCACCTGCAAGACAATTGGCGGAGCTTGCAGCTGTCTCAGGGGTTGCCGTTTCCCGGCAAACTGTGTACCGGAGGCTCAGAACAGCACGACTGTTTGCCCGACGTCCAGCGGTGTGCGTCTCGCTCACTCCAGCACAGAGACGGGCCCGTTTACTGTGGATCCGTCAACATCGAAACTGGACCATGAATGAATGGAGGAATGTGCTCTTCACAGATGAATTCCGCTTCAGTTTGCAGAACGATTCCCGTCGCACATTAATCTGGAGAGAACCGGGTAGCCGATAAAACCACAGGAACATCGTGGACCGGAACCAGTATGCTGGTGGTGGAGTCATGGTGTGCGGCGGTATCATGTTGAATGGCCGTACGGATCTGCACATCTTCATGGGTGGTCCGAGGAACATTGTTAACGCTCGGAGAGACAGGGATGAGGTACTGAGACCACATATTCGATTCTTCAGAGGTGCGATTGGTCCAGACTTCCTCTTAATGGACGATAATACCCGAGCGCACCGCGCTGCTCTGGTGGATGAATTTCTGTCTGGGGAAGACATTTATCGCATGGAAAGGCCAGCGAGGTCTGCGGATCTGAATCCTATAGAATATGCCTGTGAAACATTGGGGAGGCGAATTGTATCCCGTCAGCTTCCACCAAGGACCCTCCAAAACCTTCGCATTCCCTTTCGGAGGAATGAAATCGACTGCCACAGGAGCTCTTGGACCATCTGATAGAGAGCATGCCACGTCGCTGCGAAGCATACGTCTCCGTTAGGGGTAACCATACACCCTATTAACAGCATATTTTGTTGTGGAAGACATTGCCAAGTTTTGTTAGTTGTTGTCAAAGATGTACCTTAGCTATCAGAACCGCTGTGACACTGTTTTTTTGGACAAGTTGTGTGACATATGGTGTGTGAGTCAGCTTTCGTTTGTTCAGCAATTCGTCTGATATACCTATCAGGCGGTATAGCCTCGTTTAGTGATTATGCTTAACTTTTGGACACTAGTGTACTATAATATAATAATATGATAGAATAGAATAGAATATATAATAATATAATAGAATATAATAAAGAACAGGATAAAATTTAAGATAGAACAGTACATAGATTATGATCAATTTGGTCTTAAGGGGAGATTAAAAGCCCTATGCTTACAATGTTAAATTTACCATATTGATGACCCATTTTCTCATAAACTATTTCAGGTAGAGACTTGAAATTTTTACTGAAGGTTATTGAGCACTTGTAATGTACACTGATCTACACTCAATATGATAGCTTACTTGGGAAATGTGTTTCAATTTCTTTTTACAAATTACTTTTTTTTTTCCAAAATTTTGGAACGTTTATTAACATAGCTCCCAAGGTATAAAAGCAATTTACATGAGTGTAGATCCATTGTACAAACAGATATTACTTAGCTATATCTGAAGATTTCACATGTCTGTCTGTTATAGTTTCTGAGATAGTGGGTTCTTTGTACAAGAAAAACATGTTTTTCAGAAATGAGGATTTAAAACTTACATACATGAGTATTGTAATAAATGTTCATACAATTACTAGAAGCACCCTGCTCCATAGTCTGGATCCTGTTCCTTATCTTCCATACCAAGTTTATTGTTTCTTCTTTCTCTCCTAGCTCTTTTGGTCATGTTCTGAGCTACAGTTTCTGCCCTTTGTATCCGTAATTGATCCAGGTCTTAGAAACATCTGACATTATTTTTACCTATTCTAACAACAAGTTCCTGTAGGACTTTATTATGCCGTTTCTTGAACACTTCCTTTGGTTTAGTCATTGTTGTAGAATATACGAATCTAAGTAACTTATGAATATTTCACACCACAACCAAATAATATTGAAAGTAAAAATACTGAGAATATACATACTCATTACGACAAATATTAAAAAAATGTCCTCCATTACTGTTTTGGCAATCCTGCCAACCTAAAATGAATATACCATGTCACCTGTTTTGGCAATCCTGCCAACCTAAAATAAATGAATATACCGTGTCTCCACCTTCTACATAAAATACTTTCTGAGACAAGCTTTAGAAAAAAGTGTTGCAGTATGGTGTGCCTCACAGATAAAAATGAAACAATGCAAGCCATATGTCAATATTATTTTTAAAATACTTAGAACCATCATAATTTAACAAATGATACAACAAAATGAGCAGAAAAGACCCTGCTACAACTTGAGGCAAAAAAAGAAAAAGTCATATTTTCACCAAAAGGGCTTTTAATCTCCCCTTAAACAATGCAAAGGAACGAGAGAAGGAATCCTTGCATTAAGAATGATACCGGGAAGAAGGTTAGAAATGAACGGAAAGGTGTTCATAGCATTCATTGTCTTGGAAGAAGCTTTTGACATGATAAACTGGGAACTATTGTTTAAATGTATGAAGAAAATAGGAATTGACTGGAAAGATAGGAGGCTCATCTGCTAAATTTACAAGAACCGTTGTACAAATGTAGTGGTGAATGGATGTACAAGAATGGCACGAATTAGGAAGGGAGTGAGACAGGGTTGTCCACTCTCGCCATACCTTTTCAATTTGTTTATTGAAGAAGCAATATGTGTTTTAAAGGACAGGAATAAAGATAAGTGGGAAAATAATATACATTATTAGATTTGCTGATGACATTTCTATAGCAGCAGACTCTGAGAAGGAATTAAATAGAATGTTAACTGCTCTGTGTGATACACTGAAACATTCAGGTACAAACTTAAAATCAATAGTAAGAAAACCAAAATTTTAGTCGTGAGCAAAGATGGCAGGAAAGTCAATACAAACATAAGAATAGAAAATTCCAAAAGAGAACAAGTGTAACATTTTTGTTACTTAAGAAGCATTATCACTGAAGACAATAGATGCACCAAGGAAATCAAAAGAAGAATGAATAGCTCTTGCTAAAGAGGCCTTTTAAAATTACAAAAGTCTTTTAACAATTACCCACATAAGTTTAAAAACAAGAAAGGCTTTTGTGTAATCCTTCGTCTGGAGTGTACTACTTTACGATTGTGAGAGCTGGACTATTGGAAAAAGGAAAGAGATTCATTGGAAGCAACTGAAATGTGGGTTTGGAGGAAAATGACGAGGATACGCTGGACTGAAGAGAAGACGAATCGAGATGTTCCAAAGGAAATCAATGAACAACGGAGACTGATAAAGGATATGGAATGAAGGAAGATAAAACTTGTGTGTCATATCCTGAGACATAATGACTTCCTAGTAAACGTCTTTGAAGGAAAAATACTGGGAAATAGAGAAGAGGAAGACCAAGGAAGACATATTTCGAGGATGTGAGAAACTTGATGGGAAGTGAAGACTACAAAGAAGTGAAAAGAACAGCGGGATTGAGAGGATAATGGTTGCAGCGACAAGGCTTAGCCTTTAGTGTATGGTGAGTAGAGCCCGGATTATATGTAGGCCTAATTAGTAAATTACATATTCTGTTCCCATATGTGTTGCTACAAGAAAAGCTAAAATGTTGGCGAATCACACTAAAAGGATCATTATTCCAGGAGTTTAAAGTTACACATTTTTACATATATCGATGCATAATAAATATTTGGATAAATATTATATATTTTAAATATTTTGTAGGATATATCGCATATGAAAGAAAACAATTTTTTCACTAATTTTATATTTTATTTAGTGAAAATCCACAGCCTGTTTCCAGTCATTCGACCGGTTCAGGAATGGAATGAATGAAGCCCCCATCTAGCGGCGAGGGTAGGAAGTGTGCCGGCTGCCGAAGCCTGTCGCACTCCTCTGGGGCATTATATTTTATGTATTATTATTTATTTATTTTTTATATTTTTATATCTTTAATTAAACACTTGAAAATAGTTTAAAAAGCCTGTGCGTCTCTAACATCTAAAAATACCGAGCTCGATAGCTGCAGTCGCTTAAGTGCGGCCAGTATCCAGTATTCGGGAGATAGTAGGTTCGAACCCCACTGTCGGCAGCCCTGAAAATGGTTTTCCGTGGTTTCCCATTTTCACACCAGGAAAATGCCGGGGCTGTACCTTAATTAAGGCCACGGCCGCTTCCTTCCCACTCCTAGTCCTTCCCTGTCCCATCGTCGCCATAAGACCTATCTGTGTCGGTGCGACGTAAAGCAACTAGCAAAAAAATAAAAAAAATAAAAAAAATAAATAATTTAAAGTGAGGTAATCTGTCAAAGAATCGCATCCCTTAGCTGTGTTGACGGTGCAAGTTTTAAGTGCCTTGAGCTGTGTCTATCAAACCGGGCGAGTTGGTCGTACGGTTAGAGGCGCGCGGCTGTGAGCTTGCATCCGGGAGATAGTGGGTTCGAATCCCGCTGTCGGCAGCCCTGAAGATGGTTTTCCGTGGTTTCCCATTTTCACACCAGGCAAATGCTGGGGCTGTACGTTAATTAAGGCCACGGCCGCTTCCTTTCAGCTCCTAGGCCTTTCTTATCCCGTCGTCCCCATAAGACCTATATGTGTCGGTGCGACATAAAGCGACTAGCAAAAAAAAAAAAAAAAAAAGTGTCTATCAATCTTCTCTTGCACAAATTTGTCACATTATTCTCCTCTCAGATTTAGTGACTCTTCTGTTGTGATCCCTTCCTCAGTCGTTGGTTTATAATGTCACATTTCAAAAGCGCTTTTTCCCTTTCGTTCTTTCTTTCTTTCTTTCTTTCTTTCTTCCTTCTTCGGTTATTGCCCAAGCTTCACTTCCATTAAGGGCTAAACTCTATACAAAAGTCTTCAGAAACATTTTTCTAATAAGCATATCTGTGTTCCATGGGATGAAATTTCTTCTTTTGAAATAAGGACCTTCCTTGCTTGAGCAAGTCTACAATGAAATTTTTCTTTGCCGGGCAATTTGAAATCCGCGCTAGTGACTTCATGTGAAGCTGAAAGGTCTTTTTCTACATATAGGAACATCCTAACAGACGAAAGGCATTCGATGACCGCAGAAAATTTTGAAAAATAATTAGTTATTAATTGCGCCTCCAAATGAAAATTTAAAGGTTGAATAACATTTGCAATTTTAACTTTTTTCGGTTTTGTTTCCTTTTCTGTGCACAAGAACACATCAAATAAAGCTTAGATATAAAGTTACATATGTTTTATTTATTACATATTTAACTACATATTTTGTCAATTTTAGCTACATGTTTATGTACATATTTCTCATTTTTATATTACATATAACCCGGGCTCTAATGATAATGATGATCACCTTTTCTACCCTGCCGTCCAACATTCGGATGCGCCTTTTTTTCTCCCCACCAACGGGACTCGAATCGGTTAACTACGATGTTAGATCATATACCAGGTGTATGCATAAGTCTTTTCCGGTTTCACTAATGAAGAGATGGCGCAAGCGAACAGTACGCAGCGTATGAATTTGACACAAACGTCAATGTGTTCGTCTAACATTGCCCTACCAACACACACAAGTTGAGTCCGCCAAACGCTAGCGTCTGTGTTGTATCGTTCAGTGATCATGTCGACGTTTGTGCCTGAAGAAGAACATTTGCGGCACGCTCCATCGATTAGAACATGTGAGGCATGGTTTCGACAATTTAAACGTGGTGATTTCAATGTGAAAGACAGTCCGCGCTCTGGTAGACCACAAAAGAGCGAAGACGAGCAATTGCCCGGCGAAACCGTTAATGCACAACGCTGTCGCCAACTAATGATTAATGTAAATCACGCATTGATCGACAGACAACCGAAATGGGCCAGAAGACATGGCAAAGAGATTTTCTTACACGACAATGCGCCGTCTCACACAGCAAAACCAGTGAAAGACACCTTGAAATCGCTTGGATGAGACATCCTTCTGCACCCGCCGTACTGCCCCGACCTGGCGCCATCTGACTATCACCTCCTCGCATCAATGGGGCACGCACTCGCAGAGCAACACTTCAGCAATTTCGAGGAAGTTGGAAAATGGCTCGACGAATGGTTTGCTGCAAAAGACAAGCAGTTTCCCTGGCGTGGTATTCATAACTTACCTGAAAGACGGGCGAAGTGTGTAGAAGCCGATGACCAGTATTTGGATAAACAAAAAATGAAGTTCTCTTGAAAATTACGTGTTTTCTTTATCACAAAAACGGCAAAAACTTATGCATACACCTGGTACACTTCACGCCTTAACGATCTTAACCATTGCACCGGCAATGACGAGACCGTTCGAGTAGGAAGCTTTGAAGAAGTTTAATCTTCCAAATATTGAGCGAGCCCCCAGCTCTTTTAAACGAATTTGAACGAATCTACACGACGGTGCGACGAGCGTGAAAATGAGATATTCCTTTGGCCCCGCAAACTTTATATAAATCGGATCTGAACAAGAGATATACCAACTGAAGTCAGATGATTTTTTGCGAGTGGTTTACCGGTAACGTCACACTAACACAACGAAGGTTTTCGGTGACGCAAGGGTGGGGAAGGGCTACGATTGGGAAGGAAGCTGCTGTGGCCTTAAGATACAGCCCCAGCATTTGCCTGGTGTGAAAATGGGAAACCACGAAAAACCATATTCAGGGTTGCGAACAATTCGAACCCACCATCTCTCGAATGCAAGCTCACATCTACACGACCCTACCTGCAGGGTCGACTCGCCCGGTAGATGGGATATCCTCTTATACCAAGAATAGTCACAATTTTGTTAAATGAAACCCGAATTCTGAGCAAAAATAAAGAATTAGGTCACTCGTGAATGAAAATCAGATTCAGTGCCTTTTCATGTGTGACCATGAAATATTGTAGCCTACCTCCTTTTTTTTTTAATTTCACATATGATGACGTCTCCACTGACCTGAAGAACTTGACAGCGAGGTATGACCTCGTACCGTCATAGTGGTTTCAGGTCAATGGAGTCCGTAACCGATGTTCTTCGTCTGAATAATAAATCATTATAAATTAAAATAAACTTGAACTGAATAACAGTACGTGTCTAGAATTCATGATAGTTCAGAATTTAAACGACCTTGTGCTATATTTAAAACACACAAATTATGAGGACATGGACGGTAGTAATCGCGCCTTTGTAAACCTGAAGACGAAGCAAGAAAATCTTATTACGTACTGGCTATCATACCCGTACCCGTCGTTGACGGGTTAGTGTTTGTATTATTGCTGCAGCCCATCTAGCGGATGAGTGGCAGCACATCTCAGTTAACCTGTCGAGGTAAAGTTCTGGGAACAGGACCTCGAAGACCATTACATACTGTTTTCTTCGGGATCAGTGATATTGAGCATTCGAGGTCTCTTCCAACCTTCTCTGTCATGATTCCCGCTTCCCTCATTCTTCGAGTGATTGCATTTTTCTTCTCATTTTGCTGGTCACCTTTATTATCTTCCTGACCAGGTTTGTTTGTTTGTTTGTTTGTTAAGTCATAAGCCCAAAGGCTGGTTGGATCGTCAAACAGTTATAGGGAAACAAAAAAACCGACGTTGGCACCAAAATGAGGCATACTAAGCAGGATAAGGAGCATGAGCGTGATGTGAACATTTTGATTGGGCGGGGGGCAAGGATTACCGGAGGGCTTGAGAGCAATTATCGACCACAAAATTATTGCTAATACTCTATATTAATCATTTTAATTGAATAACCAAACCTCATAACGTAAATAACACCCAGTCAGAATTAAAAAGTAGACCTAATTCAAAAATCAAGCAGACAACGTAGACAAAATACAAAACATTTCTTTATTATACATAATCTTATCACATCGCATTTTTACACAAAGTGAAGTTTTCTCTTTCGATTTGAATTAAAGTCATTAATTCTTTTGAAATGGCAACATCACTAATGCTTTTGATAGCCTCTCCTGGACGATCGTGTTTCTCCAGTATGTTTTTAAACGCTGGCAAGCATGAAAAATACCTCTCACAGGTTGTTGAATTCATTGGAACTGTAAAACATTAAATTTAAATTTTTAAAATGAGAGCGAACACACTTTCCAAATACCGTACTTCTCTATAAAACAGGCAGCTCTTTCTTGGATATATTTGCTTTTCGATTCTTCCAACACTGCAGCTCATACAAAAGAAATTTCTTGTCCAAAGTGTAAAACTTACTAACATATTTTAAAATGACCACCTCTACTTTGCTTCCCTTTATAACTTGACTTAAATGATTGGGAACATCCAAGTTATGAGGGCAAGTCAATAAGTATCTGAAATTTTGCTCTAATTGTCCTTAGGTTAGCTCTATGGTGTTGTGTGCTCACCAGCCGCTAGATGGCACCGTTGTATTCGTCTGCGGTAGGTTTCAGGGTTATCAGATCAGTACAGTTTGCGCTGTTGCGACGTAAAGATGGCCACACCACTCTCTGTTTGCACCAAGGAAGAACAGCGTTCCATAATCCGTTTTTTATGGTCTGAGGGTGTACCAGAAGCGGAAATTCATAGAAGACTTACAGCACAATACGGAGACAATGTTTTTCCACGGCTGCAGATGGACACCCGGATCGTTCCTCATCCTTCACGCTCGTGCGACCCCCTTTGAACTGTTCAATCCACTGGTAAACACCAATCTTTCCTTATATTAACATCTAGGTAGTTACAGTGGTCCCCGTAAGGAACTTTCACCCCATCAACGCAGTAATTAAAACTGAGAGGACTTTTCGTATTAGTAAAACTCACATCCTGACTTTTAACCATTGCCTACTGTCCACCTCACAACATTATTGAGGTCATTTTGCAGTTGTTCACAATCTTGTAACTTATTTATTACTCTATACAGAAAACCATCATCTGCAAAAAGCCTTATCTCCGATTCTACTTCTTTACTCATATCATTTATATAACTTATATAAGAAAACATAAAGGTCCAATAATACTGCCTTGCGGAATTCCCCTCTTAATTATTACAAGGACAGATAAAGCTTCGCCAACCCTAATTCTCTGAGATCTATTTTCTAATAATATAGCAACCATTCAGTATCAGGTACAGGGAGAAACACCCAGTCGTTAACTTACATATGAAAGAGCAGAATTGCTCCTAACAAGTACAACATTATGAAAGAGCATATTAATAATTGCTCCTACAGGTACACATTATAGAGTCTGAGCTCCAAATACATAGAGGCTACACTCAATAAAGCGATATATCGCTTGTTACATTCTCAATTACTCAATTAACCAATTGGGTGACACCACTTCATAGTGTTCATACGCAGGTTGCCCCATGGTGGGCTTATCAATTACAAAATTTCACAACCAGGTTAATTACTGTTCCCCAAGGGAACTTAAACGTAGACACGGTTATCCGCAAAACCATAAAGAATATACAGGGGCATATTACCCGTTCTACTAGGGATTAAAAAGGAAAAGGAAAGGTTACAACAAGAAAAGGCCATTAACAAAAGGCAAGGCGGCGAAACACCAACACTCCTTAGAATAATGTTCTGGAAAGGACAGGAACCCAAGTGAGCTTAAGGCCCAATGACACAGAGGCTAACCCCATGCTAAAAAGGGTGACTAAAAGGGGAAAGTTTAATGGGCGAGACAAATTTCCGAAATTCAGAGGTTGACAAATTTTAGTCACCCAGCTCAAAAGTAGAAGAGGAGAGTTCGGAGGGTCACCACTCATGCTCCATTACATTAAACATTTTCCCAGTAGGAAATATAAATTTAATCCCGAAGAATGCGCAGGAGGACTTATATTTCAGCAAAAATTAAAAGATTACATACTGGATTTTGAGGAGAACTGCTGAAATCTTCCCCATAAAACACGCCGGCACAATCACATAGGCTATTTAGATCAATTCTGCCATTTAACTGTTAGAGCTGGATCTTCTTCAAGCCGGCCACCCTATGCCTTCTGCCTCCTCTAACCTCCGTCAAGTCGCATTCTCAATCATCGGAGCAAATTGGACAAGACGGTCCGAAAGCGCTCTGCTTAAATAAGTCCTCAGGGGAAATTTCTAGACTATATTAGAATCCAGAGCGCTGAGAGGCTAAATTTTCATGCACTCACCCGGGTTCTGATTGGTTAGAGAACTTAGTTACAGGCATGTGATAAGCAGATTACATTAGAGGAGGAACAAGGTGAAGTATTGACAACTTCGGCACATAAAAACAATAACCAGAAAAAAGGTTTATACCAACTACGACAAATTACATTTCTTCGCAAACTAACTTGGGCTTAGCCCACCAGAAATCGCTAGAAAATAAATGCCAGAGCCTTCTAAACATCGGAGGAGAAGTTTTAGAAAGTCTTAAAAGTTCTAAATCACTGTCAGAGATGGCCATAGTGGAGAAGGCGCACAGTTTAAATAGCCGGGGAAGGTACACCCCTGGTACAAAACGCCACCATAACAACAAGCACCACCTTTGTTAACTAGTTTTGTCTTCGGGGGATAGCGGGTTTGAACCACACTGTCAGCAGCCCTAAGGATGGTTTCCCGAGGTTTTGGATTTTCACACCAGGTATTTTCACACATTAAGACCACGGTCGCTTCGTTCGCATTCCTAGCCATTTCATATACTATCTTCGCCGTAAGACCTATCTGTGTCGGTACGGCGTAAGAAAAACTAGTTGATTACTGTGATCACTGAACAATATACAGCATCAGTGATGCTCGTGCTGATGTTGGTGATTCGGTCACGATATTTCTCGCGCCGACTTGATGCAACGTAGATCTAGCTGACCGTGCTATTATACATCTTACACTAATACCTTCTATTTTAACACACACTCTTTATACAAATCTGTAGCCCGTGCACATCTCAAGGTCAATATTCTTAGGTAAAACATTTTGCGATGTCACTTCCATTACACATTCTGTCGCGTCACGTCACGCAAATTTCCGGACTTCCGCCCAATAGCCCTAAGACATATTCATATCAAAATCATTAAGCACACCGGTACTGAAGTACACGTTAACTTTACCAAACTCTCTGTTGTTGATCGGCAGGTTACTCCTGATTTGATTAACTTCATAACATCAAAATGCGACCACGTGCTCAAGTAGACGTCATCTGCTCCATCAACACTTTTCTGTGATTTCACCTTCTTTAGTTCCTGACACATATGACTCCTCTAGTTATGGAGTTTCCTACTTATTTTGTCACTTGATGCACTCGATTTTTGTAACTGGCAGATTTCACATTCCACAACTCCAACATGTCACTCGTATAGTTTTGTTAGCTCCGTGGTTTCTTCCTTAGACCTAGTGATGGGCAGTCTGAGACGGGGTCTCAAGATTTCTCGAGACTAGCACGGGCACTGTTTGTCGCGAGAAATTTCGAGATATCTCGAGAGCATTGTCCCCGCATTGTGTGGCGAGAAGCGTATAGTACGCCTACAGGAAGACGGACCTGAATGTTGTATGTGCCGAGTATGCGAATAGCTAACCATTGGCCTTCTCCATTCCGTAGATACGTGTCGACAAGCGACTACGGCGTTCGTTTCTTTAATTTCTACCGAGGCCTATTTTGACACAGTATAACATAATTATAAAAGATACGCATTCTTGCATTGTATGCAGTGGTAAGTACACGAATGATTAGGATAAGTACAGAAACTGATGGCTACTGTAGGCACGCCTACCTTGATACTAGAGGAGTGCATCATCGAATTCGAGACTGGGCTAGATGAGCCTTGTTGCGTATGCAACCACCATTGCGTATGAGTGGAATGTGGAATCTAAAATGCCAGAGTTTACTCCAGTTCTTTCGACAGGTAGATAGATGTACATCGTTATCAAACCCCACATTCAATATCATATGGCCACTGCTTGCATTTACCGATATTTTGGTGACGAAGGAAGTAATTCCTTACATTGTTATAGAGTATTCGCGTCATAATTGTACTTCGGTACATGAGGTGCAATGTGTAATTGTGTCTAATTGTACGTGACAACTTTAAGTCGATGTCCGAAACGCAACATAAGTCGTGGATGTAGGTCATTTTGAAGAGGGTCGGTAGATGCAGAGTGGGTCTCGGCCCTCAAATGCCCACGGCTGGTCCGTGGCCCAACAGCTCTGCACTCTGACCGGCCAACCGAGCAGAGGAGGGGTGGCCACGGCTGTACCGTAGCTCTACGCCTCTGCATTCGGGAGACGAGACAGGGCTGGACCTCATGGCTGGCCCCAACCTGAAACCTGAATATGTGGCAGCGTGTTTTAGGCATGCATGATTTAAGAAGAAGATGCAGCTGGCTGAGTCTGAAACGGAACTCTAACAAGGGTTCACTGAACCTGAAGAATGGAGTGGAGTTTCACATCATTTAATGTTTTGTGTCGTTTTGACAATTACATTGACATTGATATGTGTGCATCGGTATGTGATTAACTGTCTGATGTTATTACCAGTGTACAATCTGGGGAAAAAACATGTCTAGCTCAGACGATGAAGGTGAAGATGAGCGTGCAGTGCTCCCTTTGTTGCACAGCAGTATTGGAAGCTTTGGAAGTATTAAAATGTATATCAGACAACCCAATGCGACTACAGAGGACTTTCAAATAGTTCAGGATGTTGAGTGGAAGTAAGAAACTAAGAAAGTAACTAAGCAATTAGATATCAAAGATTTTAAAAAAAAGTTTAATTGTGTTCAAATGTTTGCATAATATTTCATAAGCCTCTTTGCGAGGAAGCGAGATATTCTGCCGTCAGAATATTGGTTTATCTGGCCTGTGCTTTACCTGACGTGTTTGGGTGAGATAATAACAGCAGGTAGGAAAGGATAATGAGGATCTATGTGTAACCGGTAACCGTGTGCTAAACTTGCATATGTAATCAGCTTGTTTGTTAAATGTAGAATCAGAGATTCTACAGAAATACCTAATTAACTGTACTTCTAACATTACGAGGATTTGTGTGCGCTGTGCTATGTTGTTGTTTATCATATTTTTTAACTACCTACAGTGTCACTATTGTGTAGTGAGTTTTATGTGCAGTACATTTATAAAAGCACTGACTTTTCTTCTTTTTTTTTTTTTTTTCAGTTTGACAAGGTGCCTCATAATCAAAACCAAAGTACAGGCATTTCTGGGTATTGTGAGTACTCATTATTATGAGTATTTGTTTATCAACTATTGCTTTAATGAGGTTCTACTGTAGCCCTAGGTTAACTCTATCAATTGTGAAAATGGGTACAAGGTAATTTCTTCAATTAGAAGTTTTAGTCTGAGTGTGAAGACTGGTAATGATATGGAGCTGACTACATTATCCTCATCTTCAGACACAAAGATCAAAAAGAGAGGAATTCTCCACTTACACCATAAGCTTCTTGATCAGAAGAGTTATTCTACTTTCCATCTTACTCCACATTCCAGTCATTCAACTTAAAGAAAGATGAGTAACATCTACATAAAGCAGATTAGAATAATACACTGAAAGATTCTGAGAGTACAACAGTTCATTCGATTCCAGAACAGATTCCTCTTCTTATGTTTCCTTCAATCACTAACCTTTTCTCTTGGAAACCCACCCATCACCCTTGAGCATTTCCCAGTCCATGTAATACTCACATGGATTATTCTAAGATGTTATTGGTTTACCATCATCATCATCATCATCATCATCATCATCATTTTCATTTCCCCTTGTCCAGCTCCTGCCAAGTCGGGGTGTTGATGGCAATTCTCCACCATTCCCTCTTCTTCCACCACTCCTTTTCAGTAATTGCATTCCAGTCCAGTCTTCTTTTTCTTATACTATTCTTGACAGTCCATCCATCTGCATTACATGTCCAAACCATCACAATTTGTTCTTATTGATCCTATCACTCAGTTTTCGTACCCCTATCTCTTTTATGACCTCAACATTTCTTACTTTCCCCTTGTCTTCCCTACCATACTCCTCAGGAACTTCATTTCACTGACCTGAATTATACTCTCATTTTGTCATAGGTACGACATCGTAACTAGTGTAAAACCTTCAATATAATATATTTTAATTACATTTTAATAAATGCTAAATTATGACTAAAATGTCGTTTCCCTGTAAGTATGTATTATAAATTTGTACAACCTCAAATTTGTATTGTGTATAAGTTTAACCTCAAAATTTATATAGTTGAAAGCAGTAGAAAACTCTATACTGTTTGTATATTAGATTTATTCTATTATAATTTGGTACATATGAAGGGTTCTGGAAACTTACTGTAAGGTTTATTATCCACATACATGTAGAGACATTAAGAATGTTGGAGAAATATCCATGTGTATTGGTAAACAGTAAGGAAAGTTCTAGATGGATCCATTACTGGAGTACTCCATTCGACTACCTGGTCGATCGATGTTTCGAGTGTGTTGCAAGAACCCTTCCAGAAATCGATAATTTTAGACAGTTGTTCAAACAGTATATATATCAAGCTGTCAGTTAGTAAGTCAGGTTGGATTCGAAGGCAAGTGATGGACTGCGAGTGACTGTTGGGCTCCAAGGTGGAGTTGGTGAGTTCAAGAGAGTGTATGTTATAGTGCGTGAGTTAGTGTTGTTGATATCTGTACTTGACAGAATCGACTTCAGGGTACTCCACTATTAAGTGTTGTAGTGTCACTTGCTAGTGTGTATAATTGTGTGTTGTGACTTACAGTGACAATAAAGTAATTTATATAAGGAAGTGAATGTGTTCTCGGGTGATATTTATTTCCGTCAAATAAAACTGCATCTGAGAACGATAATTTCTTGCTATCAAAGTCAAAGTCTCTGATGCATACGTTAAAATAGGGGTATAGTACATCATCTACATTATCTCTTTACATTTCATAGGAACTTTTCTGTTTCACACCAGGTTCCTTACATTCTGGCACAACGTATTTCCTGCTTGTACCCTTCTGCTGATCTCCTTATCTAACCTTGCATCTTGCATTATTTCACTTCCCAAATATTTAAAGTATTCAATAACCTCAAGGTTTTGACCCCTGATACTAAAATTCCTTTTCTTCTCTTTCTCCTCTTGTCACCACCACTGTTTTGCTCTTCTCTACACTGATTCTCATACCGTATTTCTCAATATTGTCATTTACAGCCTCTACTTGGATTTGCACTTCTATATTGTTCACTCCCCAGATCACTATATTATTTGCAAACAACAATATTTTCATATCCGCTCCATATCTTGCCTTTGTTTTAGAATTTCATCCATAACCATTATAAACATAAGTGGAGACAAACACTTCCCTGTCTTAGTCCAGTTTGGTTTCTAAACCAATCTGTTCTCCCCACCAGAATCTGGACACAACTGGAACAATTCTTGTACATAGCTTTCACTAGTTCTCTTTCTTTTTACAATTTACGTTATGTCGCACTAACACAGATGGATCTTATGGTGACGACAGGATAGGAAAGGCCTAGAAGTGGGAAGGAAGCGGCCGTGGCCTTAAGTAAGGTATAGCCCTGGCATTATCCTGGTGTGAAAATGGGAAACCACGGAAAACCATCTTCAAGGCTGCTTACAGTGGGGCTTGAACCCATTATCTCGCGGATACTAGTTCTCTTGATTGCCTTCCACGTCCTTTTCTTCCAAGGTTTCCCACACCTTTTCTCTATCAACACTATTGTATGCCTTCTCTAGATCAAGGAATACAATCACCAAATCTTTTCCATACTCCCACAGTTTTTTCGATCAGTAATCTCATGGTAAATATAGGGTCTATCATTAACCTGCCCTGTCGAAATCCATACTGCTCTTCTTCTAAATTTCTTTCAACCCTTCCTCTCATCCTACTTTCTATTATTCTCTCCAATATTTTGGCTACTTGCGACAACAGCGTAATTCCTCAATAATTGTCACATACCTTCCTGTCACCTTTCTTAAATCCTGGTATTATTAAACCTTACACCAATCAGCAGCTGCTTGCTTTTTCTTCCATATTCACCTTACCAGCCTATATAACCAATATGGACCAACAGGTCCTGCTGCCTTTATCATTTCCACACATATTTCATCCATCCCTGCTACTTTTCCTGTTTTCATTTGTTTAAGAACCATTTTCACCCCTGCCGTTGCAGTATCACTCTCCATTTCTGGATCATCCTCATTACCATTCCACTCGCATCTACCATTCCACTCTCTTCTGCATCATTTCTCAAATTCAGGAATTTATCGATAGTCTTTTCACCTATTCTTTATCTCCTCTAGGTCTGTTTTTCCATTTCCACTTTCTTCCTTCACTTGTTTTGTGTAGATTTTTTCTTTTCTCTGATTTTTTATTAATCCATACAACCTCCTTTTCCAACCATTTACTTCCTTTTCCACCTCTGGTGTGAATCGTCACTCCCAACATTTTTTCTTTTTCTCATTTACCACTTTTTAACACTTCCTTTTAATTTCCTGGCATTTAATCTTACTTCTTTCTTTCCTATCTCTATTTCATTCTTGCCATGCTTTCTTCTTTTGTTTAACAACCTCCTTCACCTTTTCATTCCACTAAGTTGTCTCCTTTCCCTTCACTCTCGCCAAAGTTCTGCCACAAATCTTCTCTGCACAGCTCACAAACGTGTTTTTTAATTTGGTCCATTATTCATTACTCGTTATGTCAAAATATTTTTCCTCTTTTGTGGCAATATAATCTACAGTCAATATCTCTCTCTAGAACAGATGTTTTTTTCCTATTCATTTCTTTTTCTTACCCATCTTGACTTTGAAGAGTATATACCACAAAAAGGATCAAAAGAAGAGAGAGAAGGAACAGAACAAGCTGCATAAAGATCTATTCACAGATGAGAAGAAGTGGTGGTAACTCATGATTATTTCCTGGATGACTTAAACTGGATAATGATAATTCTGATGACAATTCTAAAACAGTATTTTTAACTGAAATTGTTGCCGCTGATTATCCCAGAGGAAACATCTTAATTTTGTAAATCAACCTGTGTACTATCTGCCTAATTCCTTGGCTAAATGGTCAATATAGTGGCCTTCAGTTCATAGGGCCATTAGTTCAATGCCCAGCTGGGTTAGTGATTTTAACTATGTTTGGTTAATTCCTCCAACTGGGGGTAGGGGTGGGGGCTGAATGTTTGTTATATTTTTAATACACATCTTCATTTACAAACAACACACCACATTACCAACCACCACAGAAACACACAATCCCTCCTCACAGAATTGATCAGGAAAGGAATTTGGCTGTAAATTTGGGCTTAATCCCAATTAGTGCTGACCTTAGATAATTGAGAAAAGAAGAAGACCCTGTGTATTATCCACATCTGAAATAAGATTAGACAGACAGACAGACAGGCAGGTCATGTAAATTAGATTTCATTTTATTAACTTCAAATTAAACAACCTATAAAACATAGTTACTTTATTCTGAAACTAATATAAAAATGTTTTTAAACCAGTCAAGTATTCACAGTTCCTCACAGTCACATTACATGGAAACATCCAGATCAAAGAATTCCCTTGATTCTGATGTTGGTTCAGTTCTTTCAGGGGGAATGATTGGCAAAAATGGCTCTAGAAGAGCTCGGA
This sequence comes from Anabrus simplex, assembly GCF_040414725.1. NCBI lineage: Eukaryota > Metazoa > Arthropoda > Insecta > Orthoptera > Tettigoniidae > Anabrus > Anabrus simplex. The sequence goes on along the minus strand of NC_090270.1, from coordinate 96,454,845 downwards.
AAGCAATATAAATCAACCACAGTGCATAAACACTAATGAGGAGGGATGACCAATTGCCCAAGAAGAAATGGGATAAAACTATTAATATTATGACACATGATAGGAAACTGTAGCTTGCCATCCAGCGCAGACTCAGCCGAGGTGGCAGAGAGGCCTCTAGCAACTGAGGATGACCTTGAGCAGACACATTTCTGTCATAGTAGCGGACCCTTCTAGGAGGTGATATGATTTGACGAGCGACGCCTCCTACAAAACCAGGTCGGTGAAACAGTTGACTAATCTCCAAGGAAAACTGGAAACAGAAGTCAATAATGTCTGAAAATATCCTGTGATAATATTATTCAATTTCTTATGTTGCTACACTGGAGTCTGCAATTTTACACAGTATTACACATGTAAGATAGAGTTATTTATACACTAGGTTTGATAAAATTGTATGCTTGCAAGATACTTCTTTCAGTTAATGATAAGACCTTTTTGGAGCTGTAAACAACAGAAAATGTAACATTAATAAGAGTCCATGCTTACAATTTGAAGTTCTTCAAACTCTGTCTTCTACAAACCATCTAAATGGCTGGACATTTCTAGAGCCTCATGCAAAAAATTATGAAGGGAAAGATACTAGTTCAATTTTGCAGTACTCTGGGTCATAAGCACTGTAGTTCACAATAGAATCTCTTGAATACAATCTTTGCAGCATGGAAAACGTGACATTACGTAACAAATTTTCTTAGTCGTGTAAAACCACATTTAATGGAGCTTAAATATGAACAGTACCTTGAAAGATACATAAGTATTGTACGCACATCTTTTAGTGATAGATTTACACCCTAGTGCTGAATTAGTCAACCTTGGTTATCTTCGAGATTCGCACTGGCAACCTTTGAAACACAAACTAAGAATCACTGTGTGACATCTGGCGTACACTTTACGTACTCGTACTGTTGTTGTTTACACAGCAAAGCCAAACTATATAATTCATGCTAGGAACAAGATTCGCATTGAGAAATGTTATATAATGTTATATAATGTATATCTGACATATTTGCTCACTTAAGATAATAAAGATGTAGAAAATTCATATCGATCGATCATATTATCGATTCCATTCCATTCGATTCCATTCGGTTGGCAGTATTACCAGAACCGGCAGTGCTCCCTCTTTACTCCTCAACCAGAACAAAAATCTATCACTAAAAAGTGTACGTATAATACTAGTTCTTTTGGCAAGTTTGTCACATGTTGAGGTGAATCTTCTTCACTGTCATCACTGTCACTTTCAGTCAGCTCATGAATTATTTCATAAGGTCAAATAGAGGTGTACTGGAAGATCTAAAGAAACACCAGAAAACTCTGAAAAGGGGGCAAAATGCTTGTTTCTTGGAGGAAAAAAAAAAAAGGTTATAACTACAGTAACTAACATCTACTCAGCAGAAATGGTTGAACAAACAAATGTGGATGAAAACAAATGAAACCAAAGATTGTGACGGACTATAATCGACACATGCATGGTACTGATACTGCAGTCCACTACTTGGCAATCTATCTCTTCTTGAGGAAAATGGTGAAGTGGTCAAAACAAGTTTTCTCTTATTTACTGTACTGCACACTTTTCAATGCATTTCAGCTCTTTTAGAAATCAAATCCTCAAAAAACAATAACATTTCTGCATTTCATGCAGAGATTAGAGGAACTTACTCAAGGCAAAAAAGTGAACCTGACAAACCAGTCGCCTCTCTCAAACATATGAGTAACATCCACCTCATCAGCTCCAAGTTCACATCCTGCGATTCTGCCACCAAAAGCAGCAACATCGACCAAGGATCCACCATTTAGGTTAGATGGGAAATGAAAAGAGCATACATATTCTTTTGAAGTTTCCACCTTCAAAACAAAGTCACGTTCTCCACAAGAAGGTGTCAAGTGTGAATCAAAACAAAATTATTAGTGAAAAATGCTATTTTTGTGGACAGTGCAGTATTCCCATTCACCCAGGAAGGTGTGACATTAGCTTTCACATCCTCCAGAAATGCTAGATAACTTCTTCAAGCTATATGCAAATTTTGGTTTTTTGGTTTCTGTATCTTATTCAGTTTAAAACTTATTGTGAAAAGAATATGATATTGTTTCTTTTTTTTTTTCTATTTACTTTACGTCGCACCGACACAGATATGTCTTATGGCGACGATGGGATAGGAAAGGCCTAGGAAGTGGAAGGAAGTAGCCGTGGCCTTAATTAAGGTACAGCCCCGGCATTTGCCTGGTGTGAAAATGGGAAACCACAGAAAACCATCTTCAGGGCTGCCGACAGTGGGGCTCGAACCCACTATCTCCCGATTACTGGATACTGGCCGCACTTAAGCGACTGCAGCTATCGAGCTCGGTTATGATATTGTTTGCAGTGCAACTTACAGCTGGAATAGCTGGGCCAGCCATTTAAATACGTCAAATGGTGAGCAAGAATGTGTTAAGATCATCAACACCATAACAGCTCCCAGTGTGTGGATCAGTGGTAGAGTATCAGCCTCTGGATCCCGAGATCACAGTTTCAAACTTTGCAAACTTATTTCTGAAGGTCAGAAAAAAGTTAATTTGATACTCCATGTTGTATAATGTAGGCATGTAAAAGATCTCTGGTGACATACTTTGTGTTCACACAACCAAATTAACCCCCTCCCTAATATATCGTACTAAGTTGTAGCAAAAAATGAATCGCATTCCGTCATATATCGTACTACTGTAGGTCGTACCTGTGTTTTAGGAGCTTATGCCTCTGCCATCTCTTGGTGAATTTTAGAGTTAACTACTGGCACTCTTAGCACATAGTATTTAGAAAATATTGCTATGTATCATAATCATTAGTGATCTTAGGATAGTAGGTTAAATGCCTCCGGAAATATGTGACGCATGTATCGCAGCAAGGTCGCACTCAATGTAAACAGAAATGGCGGCATGGTAAGCGGTGGGTTGTTACTGATGAGGAAATACCATATTTGCAGGGCAAATATGTTGATTTAGGAGGTTATATCGATAAAAGTGATAGCTACACCAGTGGTGTACTGATTTTGAAATAGAAATCGAAGAATTTAAAGATGAGGAGTGTTAAATGCAGGAAGACGATGGACCTCCGCCGGCGAAGATATCTCAACGAATTAGGCCTACGCCTGTACAATGGTCTAATAATCTGGATTATATTGCACCTGATCCCTTCAATGAATACCAAGGTGTTTTCCATACCTTACTGGCAGCATCAAGTGTGTTTGACTAGTTATTGTATTTTGTCGAGGACTTTTTTCAACTTTAGGTAGACAATAGAAACCAGTACGTGAAAATGAAGCAATAAAATAAAGAGGATAAAAATGGGAACCTACAAGTACATAATTTGTATTATAGCGAAAATAAACTTTTCAAAACTAAATATACCCTTAAAAATAAAAACAAAACTGTTATATTTGAACTACGAGTTACGTCTCTCCGGTTGTTCAATTCGCCCACTGTAAATTTTCCAGATAATTTTAATCTGTCAGAATTAATCTGCCTAATTTTGGTTAGTGAAATTTTAATTTTCCTTTCCCACAGTATTACATGCATCCCCCATAAAAATTACAGGTATATAGGAGTATCTGTTTTATATTCATTGCTGGACAAACGTTGGCTCTACAGATTTGGAGTTGTAAAAAAAGATGTCTGGAAAGTTGCTTTTGAGTAGCCTCAAAGATCTGAGGGAGAGGGTTAATTAAAATTCAGCCACAGCTCACCCAATCTGGTTTACTCTGCCATCTAGCAATCAGGAAAATGAGCAAAATGTAGTTAAACCAGAATGCTTGCACGTGGTAGCTGAGAACACATGATTCTTCATCATCGTCATCATCATCATCATCATCATGGCCTTTTCCCCATTTATTGGGGCCAGTGGTTAGTGTGGATTTGACCAAGTTTTACAGGTGGATGCCCTTCCTGAAGGCTAAAGAACTTTGTATTAACATTTTCTAATTATTCTTTAGAATGCTTATGTTATAATGTTTAAAAAATTGCAAACATCTAAGCCAAGCCAAGTACAGCTGTGTCGACAATCCGCTCGCACTACCGCAGTTCAGATTCTCCAGCGAGCTGGGTTTCCTTGTCGGCACGATAGAGAGCTACCCCCAACAAAATTTAAGATCACTTGGGTGACGCATGCACTTGAAGCTTCCTCGAGGCGGAGCTGTAGTTCCTCCCTCAACACCAATTTATGGTGACAGGCCAGCTAGCTTAGGTAAGGTAATGTTAGTTTTAATACTTGACACTCAAAGTGTTCAGCGCCACACACTAGAGACTCAAGAAAAATATCAACATCTTAACAGTATAGACACTTGCACATCATCTTGCTAATAAAATAAATATAAATAATATAAATAGAGCCAGTATATGAAATCAATTGTAATATAGAAGAATATATTTTAGTCTTGGGTTTCGGCATGTATACAGTTTCTTCGAGCAATTCATTGATGGTATGTGTAGAGTATGTGTTCCGATAGCTGCAGAAAAATATTTAGGTTGCCCACCATGAACACAGAGTTAAGCGTGAATGGTAGTCTGTGATAGTGGTATATAGTGAATTTTTGTAGTGTTCCTCTTGGATTATAGGTGAAGGTTTCGCGAGTTCTGTGGCATTCTTCATGCATATAATGTGTGTTATACGTCGTGACAAATATTTCTCCTCATTTGTCGTGGATGCATGTACACTCAGTACGCGAGTGAAACTATAAAACTTCAACGACGGTAAAATACCAGTTAAATTTTGCTGATTAGTTTAGATTAGGCTTTTTAAGTAAAAAACAAATAGTCACAGTGTATTTTTTGTGAAAACCATGACCGTACTATCATGAAGCGTCACCGGTTGAAACTGTAAGTACACTGTTTAAAATCTGCTACAGATTATGATGGTGTTGTCACTGCCGTGAATATCAATTTGAAAATATGTGCGATTGTATGGTTGAAAATATTCTTGAAAGATCTTTCTCAGGTAGACCTTTCCACAAAAAATGCAGCCTTATAAAAGGGTAATGTTAACTTTAGAGAGTGTAGTGGGGCTACGATTGTTTATATTTAAAATACTTTTTTGCAGCTGGGGTAACGAATATGTTCACTTGCACGCCACTGGTATTCACTACTGCGCATTTCTGTGGTGATTGGCAGTATGATGTGTTGTAAGAGGATGAAGAGAAGTGTATTAAAATGAACACAAACATCAAATCCCTCAACCAAAGGAATGAACCATACGCAGTTAAATACATCGGCTGGTGAGAAATCGTGCCCAGAGCCCTTTGGACTAAAGGCCAGTAGACATTGACAGGTCTCTAACTTCAGTCAACTTTGAGTAATCTAAAATAAAATCACTAAATGACCACTCCAATATCAGCAGGCGAAGGCGTACCCTAGTTTGCAATACTTAGCGGGCTGCACACAGTTGAGGAGCAACATCTTTACGTAAAGATATTGGCGAAGGTAAATGATTAAAAATGATGGTGGCTATAGACAAAATTGCAATTTCAACCAAGCTTGGTACATATATGACATACAGTAATACTATCTGGAGAGAAATACGGTGGGAATAAGACACACTCAGCACCACTAGGGGTGGAGTGGGGAGGGACAGACATGTAAAAATAATCAAAATCAATAATCAAAAACGTCTTATATTAGTGCTGACTGATAGTTTTTGGGGTCGATGAAATAAACAGTGACTCTCTGGATGACATTTAAGTCCAAGTTCAGCTACCATCACCATTGGGGGCGAGAAGGGGTGAAAAAGAAAATGTCCAAAATGAGAGAGAGAGAGAGAGAGAGAGAGAAAGAGAGAAAGAGAGAGAGAAAGAGAGAGAGTGTGTGTGTGTGTGTGTGTGTTTGTCTGTCTGTTTTCCAGCAGAGTTCTCAACCAAACTTGGTACACATATGAATTATCTAACTGTGGGGATAAGACATACCTAGCACCCCTAGGGTTGGGAGGGAGTGACATGAAAAAGCAATTGAAAATAATAAATATTAGTGTTGAATCTGTACTTTTCAAGGTCTCTGAGAAGAACAGTGACACACCGGATGCTGTTTTAAATCTCCATCAGCACAGGGGGATGAAAAAGGATGAAAAAGTAAATTCCAAAATGACCAAAATTATGGATGTATGTGTGTACGTTCCTGTATAGCTCTCAACCAAATTTTGTATGCATATGACTTACTATCTGGAGAAAAATACCAGCAGAACTACTGGATGTTTTAAACAACATGGACAAACAACACATTAAATTTACAATTGAATCAGAAAATAACAAATCCTTAAATTACTTTGACATAACAATTTCAAGACATAAGAATCACTTTGAATATCAAATACTGTATATAGAAAGCAAACACAAATCAATACAATAATTAGAAACAACTCTAATCATCCACAACAAAGCAAGAAGCCACTTTTTATAGTTTAATTAATAGGGCAGTAACATTCCACTTTCAGAAGACGGATGTGAAAAAGAAATTGAATATATGACATAGTAATAAGTAACGGTTACTCAAGAATTTATGTCAGTAAAATAAAGAACAAAATCATCAACAAACCAAGAACGCTTCTTGAGAAGAAGAAAAAAAAAATAAAAAAAAATAAAAATAAATATATATATATATATATATATATATATATATATATATAGGCATTCTTACAATCTGTCCAAAATGTTCAAGAAATACAATATTGAAATAGCATATCGAACAAATAATAATAATAATAATAATAGTTTTCTACGGACTCAAGTGACATTAATAAAGATAACCAATTTAGTAAATAAGGAGTATACATATTAACGTGTATGCACGAAAATAATAATTCCTTTACCAATATCGAACAAGACATGAAATGAATGCATTCTGCAAATAAAGGGAAAAATATGGTTGTGGAGAAATTAGAAATCTATTTGGTACAGAAATAAAATATAGATAATAATTTAAATGAAAATTTGAATGAAGAAAATCTGTTGTTTAAATTAGCCAATCAATATGTAAAAAGAAGAAAGAGGAAAGATACACAACATCAACTCTAGCCACTAGTCCGCCTACCCCTCCTTCCCCTGCTGCTGTCAAGGTTATGCATCAATGCCCCTCCTCCCACTATCCACAAGTAGCATCAGGCTTACGCAACATCTACAGGTAGTATGTGTCTAGTCAGAGAGTGAGTAGATTTTCTTCGCTCCAATATAACACGTACGTTTTATTTTCATTGTGTCCTATAACAATTTCACCATTAGTCTCATTTTTTCAGTAAGATTTTCTTCTTATTGTAGAATAAGATCAACCACTAGGCACACATTCGAAGGACACGAAGGAAGGTTCGATCCGCTCTGTCTAACACCAGTGTAACGTGATTCTGTTCAACCAGTTACAGTTAGATCTTATGAAGAGCAATAATTCAATGAGGATAAAATTATTTTAGAAATATTTTTAACAGCAACAAGACCAAGATTTTGACTTTTTCTGAGTTTACGCACAGAAAAACCAATGACTTTTTGATATGTGCTTTAAACTGTTCTACTACTGTAAGAACAACAAACAATATCAATAACACTTTAGGGAGAGAGAGAGAGAGAAGGAGGGAGTGTGTGTGAGTGTGTGTTAAAATAAGTTTACGATTTTAAATATGTTTTCTGTATAAGAATATGGAAAATTTTGTTCTGTGATGTAGAATTCACTGATGAAGGGAGTGGTGTCTCCCGAAACATGTACTAGTCAATATAATTGTATATATTGACAGGGCAGACCCAACTATTACCCGTAGTATTTGTATGAGCTTAGTCAATACGGACCAACTAAGGACCAAAAATGGTCAAATTGGTTGATTCTGAGTTTTGTTCAAGTGCGTGGGGGGTAAGGGAAGCAGCGTGGCTGCCGTGGTAGCTGCCAGTGGTGTTCATTACCGTTAGGTCGCAAATGCAAGATGACTTGGTTTTTCAAATGAAATTATGAGAGAAAAAATGTTTTCTTGGATTCGGAGAAATAGTTTTTTTTTTTTTTTTTTTTTTTTTACGAGTCGCTTTATGTCACACTGACATAGATAAGTCTTAAGGTTGATGATAGGATAGGAAAGGGCTAGGAGTGGGAAGTGGCCGTGACCTTAATTAAGGTACAGCCCCAGCATTTGCCTGGTGTGAAAATGGGAAACCACTGAAAACTATCTTCAGGGCTGCCGACAGTGGAGTTTGAACTCACTATGTCCCGAATGCAATCTCACAGCGGCGCGCCCCTAACCTAGAGTGACCAGATATTCTGAGACAAAAAGCAGGACCTGATCATAAATATGATCTAGCAGCGAACTTGATCGACGATTTTTCTCGTTCCTTTTAAGCGATACGAAGCGTAAAAAGCATACAACGAATCGTACATTATTACTCACTACAGCTTGATAAAACTTAAAAACACTCTGATTTTTAGATGCTATAAAAAAGGAAGCACAGTAGAAGTCCGCTATAGCAACTAGCAAAAAAAAAAGTAATACAAAAATTGTAAAACCATACACATTAAAATCGGTATGAAATGGCAATCAGTTTATTCAAAACTTGTGTTTCCGTGGATGATATCCACACTACAACTTACTTGCTTGTTATTTTTTGAAATCCGATACTATGTGATAGTGTATGTTTAATTTCATTTTTTAAAAAATTATAGGTTCGTATTTCTCCGAATCCAAGACGAACCCCACTTTTCCCTTCAAAAATTTAAATCAGGCTCAAAAAGTGCTTTGTAAAATCATATGAATACCTTTCTTGTATAGTACACATTTTTATACTATTTTTAGACGCCGAACATTGGCTTTCGTTATGCCACATTTTTTTGCGGTTGCACAATTATTCTTTTCATTTCCGTGGGTTTAATGACTATTAACATAAAATTGGCATCATAATACCGAAGAGAACCCGTTGAAAATTTGCCGGCAATACCTATTCCGAAATCACAAAACTCAAATCAAGGAGGCCTCACGTACAGTGTAAATGTGAAAATATGAGTAGATTTTCTGCTCTACACTTTGAACATAAACTGGAAGACAGTCCATAGCAGTCTGTATTGCAATGTTGATAAGGTGAGCACTGCAACCAACACCAACAATCGATTTCTCAAGAGACTTCTGCACGATGGAATAAACATTTTTAGAACCTTTCCGAGATGAGCCACCGAAGTTAGTATTAGCGATGTCTGCACAAAGTCCAACCACTTTACTTTCAAGATGAAAATCATTTAGCGTTTTCAGGACAAATGACGAAATAATGTCAGCAGTTTCCCCTACCTGTTCTTGAAAATCTAACAATTTTACCTGTACCCCCTTGTTGTAAATAAAATAGTGAGGAAGAAGGGGGAAAAGTTTGGTGGATTTATGATTTGAAGAGTCTGTGTAGACCGAGACATAGTTCACATTTTCTAAGTCCTTTTTCACTTCAGATATCGCAAATGGACTAATCACATTAGTGACAATAGCTTCACACTTTGTCTTAGCACACAAATATTTTGGTTCAAAACACTTCTGAAGCTGGATGCAGCAACATTGTCAGTGAGTTTGTGCTTCTTAGTGTTCAAATGTTGTACAATCTCGCTTTTCCCGCCGTTTGCTATTGAAAACAAAGCTGAACATTTCGTGCAGCGAACGTCACATTTCGATTTATCAGGTACTATAAACAGGTAGAGAAACTGCAATTTGGCATTTAGTACACATTTACCTTTAACTTTTGGCATGATTACCACGACTAGCTTAAGCCACACTACCTGATCATCTGGATAACCATCAGTACCGTTGCCTACATTATACTCAAAGCCATGAAAGAGCTGTTGTCACAATGCCTGTACACAACTACACTGCCCCAAACTGCTCTTCCCGTCATGAAAATAACGACCGCAATGGAAATGGGAGTGTTAATATTTCAGCTGTAGCTATCTTAAATTAAATATTCATTATTTCTCGCTCCCTTTCATTTGTTTAAAACATTAATTACATATACCACATTCTGCAAAAGAAATGAAACCATTTATAATGCAAATATATTTTGCAGTATTTTTGCAGGATATTTTATACAAAGCAGGATATTTATACAATTTTCGAGCCTCTTCGCGGACCGCAGGATAGGATGTTAAAAAAAAAAAAAAGGAGTATCCTGCGAAAAGCAGGACATCTGATCACCCTACCCTAACCGCACGACCATCTTGCTCAGCCAAAGAAATATTAAATAAACATATAAACAATACTAATTCTGGCTATCATTTCCAGATTTACTTCTTTGCCTGAGATCCTAAAGGAACTTTAAGACATCATATCATGACAAGATCATAACCATAAATTTTGTTATTATAAATGTAATTTAATGTTATAATTATTCATGTAACATTGCCTTTGTCTGTTATATATGTGTTTTAGTTATCATATAATCTCTTACATTTATTTGGCTGAAGATGGCCACTAAGTGGCTGAAACTAGTCCATGACTTATTTAATATTTTAAACTAATTTAATCTTGCACAATGTGCATAAGTAGAGAACATACTCTTAAGCATTTTCACAGAATTTTGTCAGAGATATTTCTCTGCGCTTACATGTCATTACATGATATCTGTCACATGGGTTATCACAAAGTTTGCATACGCATAGTTCATCCGGTTGGTGGTAGATGTCTCTTGTGCAGATACGGTGGTGAAAACCATGATCAGCAAAACGCGTCATGATGTGTCTCAATGCACACTTGGCTTTTATCCATTCTTTGTTGACCATAGCATCTGTAGTGTAAAATTCAGGAAATATTTCTTCTCTTTTTCCTTGCAGTTCTCGGAGTAGACTCTGGTATGCTTCTGTTGATGGCAGGCATAGGTCGTATCTCAAATCCTCAATGTAGAAGGATTCTCTGGCGAGAACATGTGCCAGACGTGAGGGTGTATACTTTGAAATACACAAGGCTTTTTTCAGGAATTATTTACTTGATATTATTGTACTGAAAAGGTAGACTCTCTTGCTACAGGATTCTCAGAAAGACTGACTTTGTTGTTTTCCTACCTGAAGTCAACATAGGTCATTACAAAAACGTCAGTAGGAATGTAGCAATTAAAAGCAATGTTATCATAAAATACTCTATCAAATGAAAAACTGCAAATTTTCTCACTTTTAACGAACAGTACTGCGGTGCCGATCTAACAGCCGTGAACACTCCTCTGCCATTATTCTGTTAAATATGCACACTGCTCATTCCAATCAGTGCCTTGGAGTACGGATTGAATAGCTCAAATGCTATGATGAACCAGTATGTTACGTACCAGTAGTATCAGAATATTTATGAACCAGAGGAATGGCATGCTAAAGAAGAGTTATCTAATTCCCCAGCTACTTCCCGCCAATATACAGGCAGGCTATTACACTCGGTACAATCGCGGCGGGTTGGCCGTGCGGTTACAGGCGTGCAGCTGTGAGCTTGCATCCGGGAGTTGGTGGATTCGAACCCCACTGTCGGCAGCCCTAAAGTATCAGAAAATTTATGAACCAGAGGAATGGCATGCTAAAGAAGAGTTATCTAATTCCCCAGCTACTTCCCCCCATTTTCACACCAGGCAAATGCTGGGGATGTACCTTAATTAAGGTCAAGGCCGCTTCCTTCACACTCCTAGCCCTATCCTATCCCTATCCTATTCCATCGTCGCCATAAGACCTACAGTATCTATTTTGGTGCGACGTAAAGCAAATTTTTAAAAATACTCGGTACGTGGCAGTAATCCTGTCTATTGGAGAGGAGTGGCAACAGAAGACACAAAGCACATCACAACAATGATCAATGTAATGTTATTGTTAATCAATTTTATGAGCTTTCTATATTGTAGCCCTTCATATTTAGTTTTCTTTCGACTCTTTGATATTAGGGCGTCTTATAAAATTATTTACAGCGTAGACTGTAGTTCCTTATTCTCGGACTTTACATACCGATTTTCATTAAATTCTGTTGACCTAAGTGTAGCATTTTATCTAATACAATAGTGATTAACAGGGGAGTTCCTCAAGGCCTTTTTTTAAATATATAAATGAAATGACTAAGTTTGACTCCATGGCTAATTGGTTAGCGTGCTGGACTTACTTCCAAGGGGACCAGGGTTTGATTTCTGGTTAGGTCAGGGATTTTAATCTTCATTGGTTAATTGGTTAATTCGGATCGCTCAGAGAAAGAGAGTGCATACAAGCGCAAAAGTAATAAATAAGTTACAGGATTGTGAATGACTGCAAAAAGATCTCTGTTGTGATTATTGGGATTTGATTATTTGGACTCGGAAGACGGCGATAAATTATGTATGTAAAGGATTTATTCAATTGTTTGTTTTGGTTTTCCTCAGTATGTGAATTTTGGAATTGTTTAATTTGTTTGAAGTCGATATGATTTTAAAATTATTTGATCGTCATGGTAATTCTGGTGCATCCTGTACCACACGCGCCACATCGGTGTGGGAGATTTCCGGTTTCGTAAAGTTGCACAAATTTCGTAATTTCTAAGGGCTTCCTAAATGTTCTTTGTCAGCACTATTTTTTCTGTGCTCCTATTGGAGAAAATAAAAGGAAATGTGATTGGTAGGTGAAGGAAATCATCGTACGCTCATTGGCCGTGGTAATATTTCATAATTTCCGGGGAGAAGCGTTGTCGCTGGAGCCTTGCTCTGCGAGGGCGTCTTTTCTGTTTGACCACTGAAGGGAACGGTCACCTTCCAAGGTACGGGTCTTCTTGGCCCCGCCATCCGGTAAGCACTGATTATTATTTTTTAACTTTTCTGGTATTCAGTTTCAGATGGAGTGTTTCATTTTATTTATCTTGCCGGAGCGTACCCGTGTTTCCTTCTGCTTCCAAATGTTATAATTATGACTTAGCCGTTTCGGTAAGTCGCCTCACTTTGTCAAGAGATAGTTCCCGTTTGTTGTTTTGTAAATTAATTGTTATACGCCTTTCGAAGTAATCCTTATCAGTAATATTTTTCTCGGGACTATCTCATTCATTCCGCTTCATCATGGAATATTCATCTTTAGGTCGGGTACCCTTTCTCAGAAGTGTTTTTGAGGGGGCTACCCACTGAAGATGCTCTGCTCCATGATTATACGTAAATTATTTTTCCTCCTTAGATGTATCTCTTCACTTTAGTATAACGTTACATTCCTTTATTTATTTCGAACTGTTTTGGGTTTTTAAAGGTAACGCCACGACAGTGGAACGTCATGTGTGATGTTCCGGTGTAAAATAAATTTAATTACTAAATGCTACCCTCATGTAAATTGTAATGGTTGTTGAAATTATGCCGTCATTATTTTAATTGTATCTTGGTTATTGCTTTATATATGAAATCGAATCTAACTTGTTAAGTAAAGTTTAGGATTACATTGACTTCGCTTCTTCAGTGTTACCAATACCTTCCACCGCCTGGATATGGTTCCCAGCCGCTTCCCGGTTATCCTTCTTAAAAGTCATGTTGGTTAAACTGTTTGTTTATTTTCTGTGATTTATGTGCTTGCAAATCTAGTTTCGTACATGTTGACATGCCTAGTGTAGAGTACTTTTGGTGAATGTATTACGGTAGCAAACATTTTCTCTTCATTAAACCTATTAATTGTAACTTTACCCTTTGTGGAGGTGGCAGTATGTTAGCAGAGCTTTGGGTTGCTGAAGAAGCAAAGTTGATAATTCGGTGATTATAACCTAAAATTTAATTCAAGTATTATCTCGTAGTGTTTCCTTTTTTATCAACATGTCTCGTGCTATCCCAGGTCCGTTCCATTTGAGGAAGGAGGAATTAGCTTACGAACTTCGTATTCGTAAGTTGAATTCGACAGGAAAGGCTAAGGATGACACGAGCTTGTTGAAACAATCGCTAAATGAACCTGTTTTCGTCCCAGGGTTATCAACAGATGAAGTGTGCGCATCTTTGTCGATTGTCAGAGATAAAATTGTAGAATATAAAGCCATTATTATGTCATTTTGTTCTTCTAAACCGTCTGATGCACAGTTAACACGTGCGAAAGGCCAAGTGCAGCATTACGTGGACAAGATTCGCGATCTGTTGGCGCATAATTTATCTGAAGATGAGCGATGCGAGTGCGAATCGTTGTTATTGCAGTTTTGTGATATTTTTGATAAAATTGTTGGATTGCTGGAAGGTAATTCTTTGCCTAGCTCAAGTTCAATAGTTAATGTACCCGTCCAATCTGAAACGTTTGACAGTGACACTGTATCTGTATCTACTGCTTCACAAGTTAGTGCAGTGGTCACTTGTAATGATATTCCCGTGCAGTCTTCTCCTGCTGCATTTACCAGTGCTTCTCTGCCTGTGAATAATGATAGTGGTGCTTCTTGTACGCAAGTTACTATGTCAACTGTTCCTATGGGAACTGTTAATTCTACTGTGTCTTTATCTCATCCTCCGGTTGCGACCCAAGTTGTTTCTCTTCCTATCGTACAAAGATATCCCCATGTCCAAGTGTCACCTGTAGTAAATTCTTCAGGGGTGTCACAGATGTGTGAAAATGTGTCGCAAATGCGAATATCTGTGCCGGTTTCTATGCAATCTAACCTCAGTCCTAACCTCACTTTTAGTACTCCTACCCTATCCCAGGAGCGTTCAAATCAAGATTTCTTTACTACTGTGATGCCTTCTTGTAACCAATCCAGTGCTGTTCAGGTACCTACTCCTGCTGCTTCTCAAATTTTTTCAAACTTGCCTCACCCATTAACTGCTATATTTAAGGGTGTATCTAAGTTTACCGCTAATTCGATTGACGAAGTCATAGTGTTTCTACGTTTTTGGTTGAATTTAAAGATCAGAGTGTAGTGTATTCCTTAAGTCGTGACAATTTCTTCCAAGTCTTATATCCACATGTATCTGGAGCTCTTTCTGAGCATGTCATAAGAGCCATTTCAGAAAAGTGGACAGTTGACCAATTTCATGCACATGTGCTTGAGTTTTTTATTCCTTCCCGTGCTTTGTCTTCTTTGGTTCAGAAGCATTATTTTAGAGTACAGTATTTGAATGAAACTTTGTCGGAATACATCCAGGACATTAAGTTCAATGCTCGGATCTTCATGCTAAACTATTCTGAGTCTCAAATGGTTGCTAGCATTATTGAGGGTCTTGCACCAAATTACCGGTCGTATCTTGCTCTGTCACCTCGACCCGCTACGTTCGCTCAGTTGGAAGCTATTACTGTTTCTGCTGAAGGCATTAGGTATGCCGACCAGTTACGAGTCGCCTTAGCTCCTCCTCCTGTGAGCATGTCTTCTCAGGTCACTAGTACCGTTTCTATTTCTTCCAAGCATGCATGTTATAGTTGTGGTTCTACGGATCACTTCCAGCGGAATTGTCCTAAGATTGGGCCCTTAGGCAATTCAAAACCTGTCATGGGTGGTCATCTTCAAAATTTCCAAAGGAATTGTCCTAAGATTGAGCCCTTAGGCAATTCAAATCCG
Source organism: Anabrus simplex (assembly GCF_040414725.1). NCBI lineage: Eukaryota > Metazoa > Arthropoda > Insecta > Orthoptera > Tettigoniidae > Anabrus > Anabrus simplex. Next base: position 96,439,364 of record NC_090270.1, on the reverse strand, counting down.
AATGAGAATAGAGTTTCTCCCTCCACTAGTTCTTGCAGATATTGTGGGTCAAAGACACTTTTCAAGACAGTGTCCTCGCAATTCTTCCGGTTCTGGGCGTTCTGGTAATAGTAATCCCAGATGACTAGCCGCCGATCCTGGTGCCAAAACTTATAGTGTACCTTCATGTTTCGTCTGTTATCGCTGTCAATTAGTTGATGATTTACCCGACCCTGTAGTCGATTATAAGCTTCAGTCTGACCCTAGTGTCAATTTTCCAAAATCTTGTGGTATTTCTGCTATTCCTCCATGTAAATTACCTTACATTTGCCTAGAAGTGAACAATGAACCAGTTTGTGCTTTAGTTGATTCTGGAAGTAGCCTCACCTTGATGAGTGAAAATTTGTATAACTCTGCGAAATCTGTTTGTAAGTTCCCTGCTTTAACACCTGTGTCTTTAACCTGCCATACGGCTAATTCTAATTCCTTGAATTTGATTGGAAGTCTGAATCTCAAAATTAGAATATGTAATTTCACATGGAAAATGCCCGTGCTAGTGGTGAAAGATTTATCTTGTCCTTTCATTCTCGGTGCAAATTTTATTGCCAAAACTGGTATGGTTTTGGATCTTCAATATAATGAATTCCAGTTTAAGTTTTCCATGAGGATCTTTAAATTGTGTAACCGTTCTCCTATCCTTCCTTATCATGTCAGTGCTGTGTCTGAGGACACAAGTGAACCAAAAGCTTTCGACTTTAATCATTTGCCTGATGACCAGGCCAATCAGCTTAGGAATCTTTGTGATAAATTTCCTGATGTGTTCACAGACAAGTTAGGTGTTACCAACGTTTTGGAATATAAAATTGAAGTAACTGACAATGTACCTGTTCGTTCTCCTCCGTACCGGTTGTCGCCTCCTAAGATGAAAGCCCTTAAGGCTATCATCGACCAAATGCTTGCTGATGGTGTAATACGTCCTTCTAAATCTGCGTATTCTTCTCCCATATTCCTAGTCCCTAAACCACAGGGTGGTTTTCGGCCTGTAATAGACTATCGAATGTTGAATAAGCGAGTTGTGCTTCAATCTGTTCCACTTCCTGACTTGCACTCTTGTTTCTCTTGGTTTGCTAATGCCAAAATTTTTACCACTTTTGATCTGAATCAGGCGTACTATCAGATACCTCTTGCTGAGGAATCCAAGCATCTTACAGCTTTTGCTACTGACTGGAACCTCTATGAATTTGAGCGCGTGCCGTTCGGACTGGCAACGGGAGCTGCTGTTTTGACTCGGCTGCTGGATAACGTGTTGTCAGACATTAAATTCAAATTCGTTTATAATTATCTTGATGATTTGGTAATTTTAGTGAAACTTTTGAAGAACACCTTGCTCATATTAATGAAGTCCTTGAAAGGCTCCGTAAAGCAGGACTAACCCTTAAGGCTAGCAAAGTGACTTTCGCACAGCCTCAGATGTCCTTCCTGGGCCATATCGTGTCCGAGAAAGGCGTTTCGGTTGACCAATCTCGTACTGCAGCTATCCAAAATTTTCCTACTCCTAAAGATGTCAAAGCTGTCGCTAGGTTCGTTGGTATGGTCAATTTCTTCCATAAATTTATCCCTAATTTCGCTGAAAGAGCAGCCCCATTAAATGCCTTGAGGAGAAAAGATGCTAAATTTGAGTGGGGTGATGCCCAACTTGAAGCTTTCTATGATCTGAAATCTGCTTTATGTAATGCTCCTGTGCTGGCGATGCCAGATTTTTCTAAACGTTTCATTCTCCAAACCGACGCCTCATCTAGAGGTATATCTGGTGTTCTCCTTCAGGAATTTGAAGATGGACGTCGTCCTATCTCTTATGCTTCACGTAGTCTAAATCCTGCTGAACGCAACTATTCTATATATGAGTTAGAAGCCTTAGCTGTTGTTTTCTCCTTGGAGAAATTTAGAATGTATCTTGAACATCTACCTTTTGATCTTGAAACAGACAATCAGGCATTGAGTTGGGTACTGGCCAAGCCAAGAAGAACTGGTCGTCTTGCGCGTTGGGCAGTACGCATCTCAGCTTTTCAATTTGAAGCTCGTCACATTCGTGGAACTCAAAATGTCATTGCCGACACTCTTAGTAGGATGTTCTACCTTGGCAGTTCTGATCCTCAATTAGAATCCGCTGATCCCTCTCCTGAACAAGTTTCGGCCTTTGTTAATGTGGTTTTGACCAATTCCCCTGTCCTTTTCAAAGATATTTCTAAACATCAGGAAGACGATCCTGAATTGAAGGGTATTATTGACAGGATTAAATCTGGTGAACATGTCAAACCGTATGCCCTCAAAAATGGTGTTCTGTGTTGTCCTGCTTGTGGGCGCAGAGACCCCAAAATTGTTGTACCTTCTAATCTAGTCCCTGCTCTTTTCAAATATTTCCATGAATCCCCTGTTGGCGGACACCTTGGTGTATTTAAAACCAGGGAGAAAATTCGTAAGCATTTCATTTGGAAATCCATGGATGGTGAAATTCGCACTATGGTTAAATCTTGCAAAACCTGTAACATCAGTAAACCCGCTCCTAATACCCGCCTTGGTCTGTTGTCATCTGAGCAAGCTTCTCGCCCAATGGAGAGACTATTTATCGACTACATTGGACCATTCCCGCGTTCACGGACCGGCCATCGTTTCATACTTGTGTGTGTTGATGCGTTCTCGCGTTTTACATGGCTGTTTCCTACTCGCATGGCTAATGCTAGTACTACTATTTCTTGCTTAAAACAGATCTTTGCTTCATTTGGACCCTGTCAATTTTTGGTGAGTGATAATGCTAGAGCTTTTACATCTGTGCTATTCCGTAATTTCTGTTTTGACCTATCTATCTCTCATGTGACTACCACACCTTATTATCCCAGGCCTAATTATGCTGAAAGAGTTAATCGGAACCTAAGATCTGCTCTTATTGCATACCATTCTTCTGACCACTCAAAGTGGGATTCTTCACTTAATTGGCTATCATTTGCTTTCAATACTGCTGTTCATGAAAGTCACAAGCAAACTCCTGCTTCATTGATGCTAGCGTTCACCCCTAATTCTCCACTTTCTAATCTGTGGTCCATTAACGATCTCCTGCCTGATGTCGCTAATCCAGAAACGATCCGTGCTGCTTGGCATCGTGCGCGTAAAAATTTGAAGGTTTATTACGCTAAAGTTCAACGTAACTATAATCACGGGCGAAGACCGCACAATCTGTCTGTGGGTGACCAGGTCTATGTAAAGACTCATCCCATTAGTAGTGCTGCGGACCATGTAATTAGCAAGTTATCCCCCAGATTTCGAGGCCCCTGCACAATTTTGAAATTTTTAACCCCTGTGTCATTGTTAGTCAGTGATCCTGAAAGAAAGAGGATCAGCCGTGTGCATTTATCTCAGATAAAAATTCCCTAGTTATGAGATAATACTTTAGAAACTATTTTGTTTTGGGGTAGTGATAAGGAATTAGTTGTAAGCAAATTTTTAATTAATTAGTGCGCGCAATTTTTTGGGTATTATTGTTTATTATTTAGTTAAGTCTCTTTAGTTGTAATGGAAAGGTCATTTATGATCATATTAGATATAATTTAGTATGTATTGTGGGGTAGAATTAAGATCTTCGTAACTAGGGATTGTTGTCAAATTGTGAAATCAGGGTAAACTCCGGTAGAGTTTGAGTTTCTTCAATCTATTTCCTAAATTTCATCTTAAAGTATCCATAGTGCTTGCCTGAATGGGGGGGCTAAGATAGTCCCAAACCTGTGGGGGAACCTCCCAAATGAAGGTCGAGGAGACACCGGTTAGGTGCCTCCAAGCTTTGGTCCACCAGGGTGGCTTTAACTTTATATTCCCTGTCTGCTGCGGGTAAATTTCTGTTGCAGTGGCCGGAGGGGGATACCATCCCCATTTCTGCTATCGTGCCTAGTGGAAAGGTACGTTATGTCTTGGGCCCTGCCGTTCTGCACTGCATTCCAGTGATCTGAGGTACAGATGACAATTACTGTTCCTGCCTGACAACTTGACGTCCCTAGTCCAAGAGGGAACCGTCTGCATGGTGGTGACGCATCATCCCATGTCTTGATCCTGAATAGTTTCCAGACATACACTGGCGTGGCCATTAGTGGCACATGATATCACCTATACTTGGACATGTCAAATTACAGCGCTGTAACCTGATATGACAATGACGCCAGTCCTGCTGGGCTGTGCGCAATCACCCAGTTTGAACTGTAATGTGGAGGCTGAAGACAATGGCCGCGTTGTCAGTCACATCAACAGCAAGAACTCGTGGTGCTACAGTGTAAATAAAACAGAAAAACCAAGAACTCAATTCAAAAGATGTCTCTTATTTTGTGTTAAATTTTTTTTCAGTGAACGTTTCATTTTTTTTAAAGAAAATAATTTCAGTGTGGTGTTTTATGAACATAACAACAAAAAAGAAAATTTTTAAAAAATCTCTTTAGTGTATATTTTACGTGGTTTCTGTTTCAACGAACATCCTTATATGTCCTTTGTTTTCAGTGACACTTTTCCTTTGTTTTTCAGCATTTTATTTTTAAGGTGTTTTGTTATTTTCTAAACTATGCTGTAACTGAACTGCTAAAGTTGTGATCAAAATTTTTATTTTTGGAGCGGTGCTCCAAATTAAAGGGGGGGAGTATGTTGTGATTATTGGGATTTGATTATTTGGACTCGGAAGACGGCGATAAATTATGTATGTAAAGGATTTATTCAATTGTTTGTTTTGGTTTTCCTCAGTATGTGAATTTTGGAATTGTTTAATTTGTTTGAAGTCGATATGATTTTAAAATTATTTGATCGTCATGGTAATTCTGGTGCATCCTGTACCACACGCGCCACATCGGTGTGGGAGATTTCCGGTTTCGTAAAGTTGCACAAATTTTGTAATTTCTAAGGGCTTCCTAAATGTTCTTTGTCAGCACTATTTTTTCTGTGCTCCTATTGGAGAAAATAAAAGGAAATGTGATTGGTAGGTGAAGGAAATCATCGTACGCTCATTGGCCGTGGTAATATTTCATAATTTCCGGGGAGAAGCGTTGTCGCTGGAGCCTTGCTCTGCGAGGGCGTCTTTTCTGTTTGACCACTGAAGGGAACGGTCACCTTCCAAGGTACGGGTCTTCTTGGCCCCGCCATCCGGTAAGCACTGATTATTATTTTTTAACTTTTCTGGTATTCAGTTTCAGATGGAGTGTTTCATTTTATTTATCTTGCCGGAGCGTACCCGTGTTTCCTTCTGCTTCCAAATGTTATAATTATGACTTAGCCGTTTCGGTAAGTCGCCTCACTTTGTCAAGAGATAGTTCCCGTTTGTTGTTTTGTAAATTAATTGTTATACGCCTTTCGAAGTAATCCTTATCAGTAATATTTTTCTCGGGACTATCTCATTCATGACATAGATATTGATTCCCATAGGGAATCTGAAATATTTGTCCTGAATGAGCAAATTTATAATACCAATATAAATGGTCCGTTATTGGACATTATAAATTTTCCAGCTAACTCATTCTTGGTTGCCAGCGTTTCGCCCTCGTGTGCTAGGGTGGGCTCATCAGTTGGTACCTAGCACACCTACCAATACGCTGGCTAGTGCATACTGTGGAGGCCACTGCGTAGGCTAACTGGAGCCACCGGCAGTGCCAATGCACCAAGAGACTTTGTCTCATTATCAAAAATTGATGCCTGCTTGGCCATCAGATGACATAGATATTGATTCCCATAGGGAATCTGAAATATTTGTCCTGAATGAGCAAATTTATAATACCAATATAAATGGTCCGTTATTGGACATTATAAATTTTCCAGCTAACTCATTCTTGGTTGCCAGCGTTTCGCCCTCGTGTGCTAGGGTGGGCTCATCAGTTGGTACCTAGCACACCTACCAATACGCTGGCTAGTGCATACTGTGGAGGCCACTGCGTAGGCTAACTGGAGCCACCGGCAGTGCCAATGCACCAAGAGACTTTGTCTCATTATCAAAAATTGATGCCTGCTTGGCCATCAGATGACATAGATATTGATTCCCATAGGGAATCTGAAATATTTGTCCTGAATGAGCAAATTTATAATACCATTTTATATTGGTATTATAAATTTGCTCATTCAGGACAAATATTTCAGATTCCCTATGGGAATCAATATCTATGTCATCTGATGGCCAAGCAGGCATCAATTTTTGATAATGAGACAAAGTCTCTTGGTGCATTGGCACTGCCGGTGGCTCCAGTTAGCCTACGCAGTGGCCTCCACAGTATGCACTAGCCAGCGTATTGGTAGGTGTGCTAGGTACCAACTGATGAGCCCACCCTAGCACACGAGGGCGAAACGCTGGCAACCAAGAATGAGTTAGCTGGAAAATTTATAATGTCCAATAACGGACCATTTATATTGGTATTATAAATTTGCTCATTCAGGACAAATATTTCAGATTCCCTATGGGAATCAATATCTATGTCATCTGATGGCCAAGCAGGCATCAATTTTTGATAATGAGACAAAGTCTCTTGGTGCATTGGCACTGCCGGTGGCTCCAGTTAGCCTACGCAGTGGCCTCCACAGTATGCACTAGCCAGCGTATTGGTAGGTGTGCTAGGTACCAACTGATGAGCCCACCCTAGCACACGAGGGCGAAACGCTGGCAACCAAGAATGAGTTAGCTGGAAAATTTATAATGTCCAATAACGGACCATTTATATTGGTATTATAAATTTGCTCATTCAGATTCCCTATGGGAATCAATATCTATGTCATCTGATGGCCAAGCAGGCATCAATTTTTGATAATGAGACAAAGTCTCTTGGTGCATTGGCACTGCCGGTGGCTCCAGTTAGCCTACGCAGTGGCCTCCACAGTATGCACTAGCCAGCGTATTGGTAGGTGTGCTAGGTACCAACTGATGAGCCCACCCTAGCACACGAGGGCGAAACGCTGGCAACCAAGAATGAGTTAGCTGGAAAATTTATAATGTCCAATAACGGACCATTTATATTGGTATTATAAATTTGCTCATTCAGGACAAATATTTCAGATTCCCTATGGGAATCAATATCTATGTCATCTGATGGCCAAGCAGGCATCAATTTTTGATAATGAGACAAAGTCTCTTGGTGCATTGGCACTGCCGGTGGCTCCAGTTAGCCTACGCAGTGGCCTCCACAGTATGCACTAGCTAGCGTATTGGTAGGTGTGCTAGGTACCAACTGATGAGCCCACCCTAGCACACGAGGGCGAAACGCTGGCAACCAAGAATGAGTTAGCTGGAAAATTTATAATGTCCAATAACGGACCATTTATATTGGTATTATAAATTTGCTCATTCAGATTCCCTATGGGAATCAATATCTATGTCATCTGATGGCCAAGCAGGCATCAATTTTTGATAATGAGACAAAGTCTCTTGGTGCATTGGCACTGCCGGTGGCTCCAGTTAGCCTACGCAGTGGCCTCCACAGTATGCACTAGCCAGCGTATTGGTAGGTGTGCTAGGTACCAACTGATGAGCCCACCCTAGCACACGAGGGCGAAACGCTGGCAACCAAGAATGAGTTAGCTGGAAAATTTATAATGTCCAATAACGGACCATTTATATTGGTATTACTATCTCATTCATTCCGCTTCATCATGGAATATTCATCTTTAGGTCGGGTACCCTTTCTCAGAAGTGTTTTTGAGGGGGCTACCCACTGAAGATGCTCTGCTCCATGATTATACGTAAATTATTTTTCCTCCTTAGATGTATCTCTTCACTTTAGTGTAACGTTACATTCCTTTATTTATTTCGAACTGTTTTGGGTTTTTAAAGGTAACGCCACGACAGTGGAACGTCATGTGTGATGTTCCGGTGTAAAATAAATTTAATTACTAAATGCTACCCTCATGTAAATTGTAATGGTTGTTGAAATTATGCCGTCATTATTTTAATTGTATCTTGGTTATTGCTTTATATATGAAATCGAATCTAACTTGTTAAGTAAAGTTTAGGATTACATTGACTTCGCTTCTTCAGTGTTACCAATACCTTCCACCGCCTGGATATGGTTCCCAGCCGCTTCCCGGTTACCCTTCTTAAAAGTCATGTTGGTTAAACTGTTTGTTTATTTTCTGTGATTTATGTGCATGCAAATCTAGTTTCGTACATGTTGACATGCCTAGTGTAGAGTACTTTTGGTGAATGTATTACGGTAGCAAACATTTTCTCTTCATTAAACCTATTAATTGTAACTTTACCCTTTGTGGAGGTGGCAATCTCGACAATGTTGTCAAATGGACAGCAGACAATGGCACGATGGTAAACGGGGTGAAAAGTAGGGTGGTGAATTTTTGCTAGTGGTTTAGCTCTGCACTAACACATCACAGGTTTTTGGCAATGCAAGGATGGGAAGGGGCTAGGATTTGGAAGATAGTGGCTGTGGCCTCAAGTAAGGTACAGCCCTAGCATTTCCCTGGTGTGAAAATGGGGAACCATGAAAAACCATCTTCGGGGAACCATGGAAAACCATCTTCAGGGCTACATGCACGCACACACACCTGCACACCCACACACACCAAAAAATAATAAACACATGGTATTGTATGTTCAGCACATTTAATATTTTATCTGACTTAATTTTCATTATTATCAAGAGAGAATTAATTTCCCATGTGACTTCAAACCCTGCGATACTCACAACAAATATTATATCTGTAGGTTAAATTCTTTCTGAGGAAAGTGTGCCTGCGAGGAACTTATGTAAAATACCATAAGCTTTTTTTTTGTGTACATTATAAGTTGTGGAAAACTGCTTGGTTGCTTGTTGCTTTTATTTGGTTACTGGAGCATAGTTCACCAGATGAGTGACATTTTGGTAATTTCATTAAACAAACTATTTCATGAAATGGTGGAGAGTGCATCCAAATAAAATATTTCAATGACCATTATTTGAAAAACATGGGATCACTAGTTCGAAATGGACAGGTGATCTACTTACCTTATTGTTAATTTTTGTGGCAATTTTATGAAGCATTCTCACAAGGAAGGCACATTCATTGCTCATGATGGGCATGAGATCGGGATTTCCCTGGTAGCTAGGAGTGGGTCTTCGAGAGGTCTTAGGTAATTCCACATGCCATCGCACTGGAGACACCTTCGTGACAGTTGGAGGCTGATACATACAATAACATGACATAAATGAATACTTTATATAAACTCCACTTGGGCAAATACTTAGAAAAGTCATATGCTACAGAATACCAACCATGCATTAATTAAACATCTGATCAAACCAATTTCATTAGATAAAGTTATGAAATATATATTGATCTAGGTATTACACTTATTTATCTTTCACATAACTGAGTATGTCACCCTAATTAGAAAGACAGTCAGTATTTATTATTTTGACCATTATGGTCTATTCTGATCCATATTGACTTTTATCTAATAATTATAACACTGATACTGCATAGGCTTTTGGGCTTATGTCATGTCAAGAAAATAAGGTGAAAGTCTTTACGTTTCGTAGAGAACTGTGCTCTGCGTCGTCAAAAGAAATCTCGACTGTACAATTTTGGAAAACAACAAGACGATATAACAACAGTGAAAGGACAGGACGTTCCTCGTTGCTGGATGTTTCATTCCAGGCTTGTGTCTATGTCTTACACCTGTCAATGTCATATGTTGCGTGCGCAGGTTATGTGAACCGTTTAGACTGTTTCTGATGGTTCGGTCAGCTTCTACTTCGAACGCCAGCGTTGTGCCACGTCCTGGGAGCCATCTGGTGGTGAATGAACGTACTATTTCCACTCCTATTGTGGCGTCTAAGTTTTAAAGAGCCATTGCTTGAAAAGCCTTTCTCGTGGACAGTCGGGATTTCTTCTGAGGACGCAGAGCACAGTTCTCTGTGAAACGTAATGAATTTCACCTTATTTTCTTGACACAGCATAAGCCCAAAAGGCTATACAGTATTGTGTCTATAAGTACGGGCCGTGAAAGCATCAATGGCAAGATTACAACACTGATAAAACAGGAGATGTTATGTGTCCACCTTGTCAATACTGATATAAAACTATTTAATACATATCAATGAATTTATCATACATATTTTGAGAACACCATTACATTCTCTTCATCAGCGACAAAAAGTTCACCAAATATTGTAAGGACTTGATCAAATTACATACTAATTACATACTACCAATAGAATACCAAATATACAAATACAATAGATATTATAATTCGTCTTCTCGTATCATTCCCATTAATGGGCTACAACTTTAAAAACCTTAATTGTCAACTGTAAATAAAATCTTTAAAATTATATAAAAAGATCTCTCCTGCTTAAAATATTCTGAATATTCCATATAATGCCTTAAAAAAAAACATGTGCATGTCAAAAACTTAAGACTCAAATTTCTAGTCCAGCCCCATTTGTATTCTCTGTGTGTTGAAATACATCTTAAAATGGTAAACAACTTGCGAGCCTGATTGTGATCAAACTTTCCAGTACACTATATAATAAACAGAAAATCCAAATCAGATTTGCAATAAATGAAAAGAAGACTTTAAAATTGAAGAGTTAAATTAACAAACAGACTTGATTGGCTGCTTGTTCACAAATCGTACCTCAAATACATACAGCCGACTGCAAGTTATGAACCAGTGATATAGTCTCAAAAAACATGTGAGCCAGTTTGTTGCAGTTCACTCCTTCTGTGCTCTATAAATCCGAAAACCACATCAGCTCCACAACTTTTCATTAAACAATGAAAATTATCAGTATGTCAAATTTTGAAGTAAAAATTAAAAAGTTGGAGAAGGTACTCATCCAATGAAAGTGTGTTCACAGATGGCATGGCATGACTTTCAATCCTTCACTCACATTCTTGTCTCGATATATGAAACAAACAGTGTGAGGCTCCTCGTTTATTGTACGTCTACATAACTGTTTCATCCAGGTACTTCCATATCCCCGATTTTGACACCAAATTTTACGGATATTTTGATTTCATTGTATTTTCACTATGCTATCAATAAACCGTGAACCGTATAACCTCCTCAACTAAGTTAAAGAGTACAATAGAACCTTGATTATACGTTCCAGGAAAGTACGTTTTCTCGGATTATTCGTTCAAATTACATGGTCCCGCGGGCATCCTAATTAAATCACGCTGTAAAATTCCCGCATTATCCGTTTCTTGAAGAAACAATTTTCCAGACCAACTGTCCAGAAATTTCAGTCCCATCAATGCTATATCCTTGATCAAGATCACGAAAGGACAGCTATGGCATACTTACAGATCTTGGTGTTAACGTCCTGTCATTGCGATAGTTAAGGTACTGAAAAAGCGATCGGCGGTGAACTTGCAGAAGGGACCATCTTAGCATTACATTCGGGTGGTATTGTTCAGAGAATCCTCTGAAATCATAAAGCAGAGAGTGAACACAAGAACTGGAAGGAAACAGAGCACATTTTGACAGCTCTAGAAGGAGAAACAAGTCTTGTCAAATGTTTGTACTTGTAAAACGTCTAAATTATATCAAGGGTTAGATGTTTCTTTTCCCCATCGTATCGCCGAACAAGTTTTCGGCACTTCCCTTGGGGCACTGTATAGTCACTGGGTTTTCAGGCAGGAATCGAAAGTGATCGTTCTTAACACAAATTTAGTATTTTAATATTATTGTATATGATTATGTCATCCGAGACCAGAACAGATGTTGCACCTTACATACATGGGAGGTTTTGGGATTGCCTACTACTGTTTTGATCCTAATATAAGACTGGGAATTTTATGTTTTTGTGTTAAAATATTATAAAAACCACAGTTGTTTTATTTGCGCACATTACATTTGAAAGGTTTGTAGCATTTCCCACTCGTACTAACTTGTACAGCAAGTGCGTTTTCCAGCTGAGCTCAAGATCACAAATAACCATAATTTCCAAATTTTTGATGATTATTTTTTCTCTTCCCAATTCGACTGTGATTAGTGGCGGGCAGAATCAAATATAATTCATTCAAGAACTTTTAAGTATCTATACTTATATTCAAAACCATATTCTCGAGCTCAACATAACCTTTAAAAGTCAATGTACAAGACATTCAGAAACTGACTATGAACAGCATACCAGTGACCAAATTACAATGGAAGATTAAAAAAAAGGGATTTTGCCACCCCGATGGATGTTTTTGTATCTAAAGTGCTTTATTTTATTATTAGATTAGAGAATTACTTGTGGATGACTGTTGTTTGGCTTGGCATTATTAGACTTTTTGAAGACTTTGGCTAATCAAAGTTGCTGAACTGAAAGAAGTTTTCATGGGAAACTGAAGTTTCCCCGATAAAACTGAATGTAAAATTTCAAGATTTTTAACTCGTGTATCGGAAATTAATGTTTTAAGGCGGCCCTGTGGTCTAACTTGCCTGCCTGTCACCCGGAGGGTACAGTTCTATTTCTGGCCAGGTCAGGCATTTTTTCCTGGATATGAGGACTGGTTTCAGGTCCATTCAGCCTACAATTACCTTTAATTGAGGAGCTATCTAATTGTGAAACGGCGACTCTGGTCTAGAAAGACAGGAATTATGGCCGAGAAGATTAGTCACATTGACCATGCGTCACCTCGTAATCTGCAGGCCTTTGGACTGAGCAGTAGTTGCTTGGTAGGCGAAGGCCCATTGGGACTGTAGTTTGGTTTGGTGTAGGAGTGTTGTGAGATTATAATTATACATTTTTTATTTTTGTGACATTTAGCCAAATTGCTGATGGTTCACACGTCCCAGGAATTTCAGTTTTTGCGTGTTGTGCTTTCTTTTTCCGTGATCCCGCCAAAAACGGAGAGTCTAGTTTCCACTGTATTTATTATTTAGAGGAAAGGGAGAGTACATAAAATGCATAATAAGAAATAAACAAGAAACAGTAAATTCCATATCTGGTCAAAGTACCATTTTTAGTCCACAGCATATAGGAAGATACAGGCTATGTTTGCAACCTCACAACAATTGTTACGAAAACAAGTGATATAGTGGCTGATTCCAATAGGGAAACTGAAATTTTTGTCCCGAATGAGTAAATTTATAATACCACTAGCTGATGTACCCGTGCTTCGCTAGGGAATTCTACGTTGTATACGGAATTCTAGTGTACACGTTGTGAGCAAAATTGTATTAAATTGCATAGCTCTTAACGTTAACATAGAAACGCGACGGGGAAATCACCAAACATATTTTCTCATATGACGACTGAGTTAGGGAATTTTCACTGTAATGATAGACCCGCATGCATACCATCAGTCACAATCAGGTTGGTGAGTTTTCATTATAATGGTGGACACTCACTCTCCATCTGCCTTTTTACATCCTCAGAAAGACTGTATTAGTGGTTTTCTGAACTGAAATGAACATACAATGACATCAGTAGGAATGGTGCGATTGAAAGCAATGCTTTCATATGAAATAATCGATCAAATGAAACACACACATTTTCTCTCTTTTAACGAACAGGACTACACTGCCGATCTAACAGTCCAAAGTTCCAGAGCTGAAATGACCAAGCCGCAGACAGCTGTGATTCGTGAACACTCTTCGTCTTTTTTTGGCGGGGAGAGGGTTGAATACTGGAGACTCCCAGGTCAAAAAGTATGCCCTTTTACTAATCTGTTTCCTAGGAGTACCCGATGAGTTGGAAAATATCAGTTCATTACACTGGCGGCGGAAAAATCTATCTGACTTGGAGGCAAATTTTCCCTCCAAGCCAGAGGAGAAACCCTCTCTTCACTGATAATTTGGAATAAAATTAATGTATAATTTAATAAAAGTGAAGAGGAAGAAGCTTTTCTTAAGAAACGGCTCTTTTCAGGGTTGAATTTTGAGTTATTTAGTGAATTGTGGTGCTATAATTTGGAATAGGCCTATATTGTTATTCTAGACCAGACCATAAGACTACTAAGTCAGCTTCTGCCTTAAGTTTGCACAAAACAGAGCATCAGAGTAGGGATCGAATAACTGGAATACTGTGAAGGAGAAGAAGTGTGTTACGTACCAGCTGTACCAGAAAATGTATGAACTAGAGGAATGGCATGCTAAAGAAGAATGTTTTCTAACTCCCCGGCTATTTCCCACCAATATTCAGTCAGGCTATTATACTCGGTACGCAGCAGTAATCCCATCTATCGGAGATGAGAGACAGCAAAAGAGACAAATAACATCACAACAAACAATGGTCAATGTAATGTTATTGATGATCAATGTTATGCGCTTTCGATATTGTAGGCCTTCATATTTAGTTTTCTTCCGACTCTGAAATATCATCATAGTCAGTACGGTAAAACTGAATAAAACATAAAGGATCGGAAATTGTATTCTCTGTAACTTTTGTTATGTAGTACTTTTTGACAGGACCAAATACATAGGTATTTAACAATTAAATTGTAGGCACTTTCCCCTGAACTACAATTTCATCCAGGGTGAGTAAAATTGTTTATATCTTACACTGTAGTTTCTTATTCCCCGACTATATATACCGATTTTCATTAAATTCTGTTAACCCATTTTCTCGTGGCTCGGCGCTGATATGGACTTGGCAACAAAAATACAAATTCATGAATATCTGTGTTGTCATAGCCGGTACGGTAAAAATGTATAAGATATAAATGGTCGGAAATTTAATTCTATATAACATTGTTTATGTGTTATTTATCGATACAACCACTAATAATATAAATATTTCAGAAGAAATTTTAGGCCTTCCCCTAAACTACCATTTCATTCAGCGTAAATAAAGTAATTTATAGCCTAAATTTTAGTGACACATTTTCCGACTTTGTATACCAGTTTTCAATGAGATAGGACCACTAATAAAGTAAATATTTAAGAATTAAATTTAAGGCCTTATCCTAAACTACCATCTCACTCAGCGTGAATACAATTATTTATAGCCTAGATTGTAGCGACTTATTTCCCGACTTCGCATACCAATTTTTATTAAGATAAGACCACTTATAACATAAATATTTGAACATTAAATTTTAGGCCTTCCCCTAAACTACCATTTCTATCAGCGTTAATAAAATTATTTATAGCTTAGATTGTAGCAACTTATTCTCCGACTATGCATACCGATTTTCATTAAATTCTCTATAGCCGTTTTCTAGTGATATGTGTACAGACAGACAGACAGACAGACAGACAGACAGACAGACAGACAGACAGACAGACAGACAGACAGACAGACAGACAGACAGACAGACAGACAGACAGACAGACAGACAGACAGGCAGACAGACAGACAGACAGACAGACATTACGGAAAAGTAAAAAGTGCATTTCCTTGTTACTGTGGACATGATCGATACAGAAATACCTTTCTTTTCAAATTCTGAGCAATATTTTATATATATAGATTTTCGGGAGAGCCATCTGTGGCAAACATGTCAGTTTTCTTATTCAAACAGAGTCACCTAACCTAACTTAACCTATAAATTACTCGGAAATAGTTTTTCCAAAATGTAACCAGATGTGAGAAAATACAGTGAAACCTCGTAGCCCCGATTCAAATCATATTAAATCTATTTAAAAATATCTCATTTATCACGTCACAAATTTTCATAATTACTGCTCAGTACGATTATGTTTCCCAGCCCTGAAATTGTTCTTTGTCATCTCTTGTGAAACAAAAGGGGATTTCCAACACAGATTAGAGCTCTTGGGAAAACAGGAAATGGCTTTGAATTCCGGAACTTTAGAGAGTAAATTATAGCTTTGGGAAGCAAGCCATTAGCCTCAGAAGAGTTCAATTTTGCTCTCCAGTTTTCACTGATATTGCTGAATAACCCAGCAAACCTGTTTGTGCTTGCATTTCCTATTCCATTCAGAAGTTAGAAATGTATTCTGTGTTGAGTGACACAGTGAAGGGTAGCAAATATTTATCGCGTGATAAGACTATGTAAGGATTAAGAACATAATCGTGTGAAGTTGACTATCGTGCTGCATATCTGTCTTGTAGTAGCCCTGTTATAGATACTGAAAAAGTCGTGAAATTGCTTACTAATGAAGACAAGTCCAGGAAGTAGACAGGCATCTGCATCTTTGAATGGTGGCACGTTTGTTGAAACTCGCACCTTCAAGTTCCTACTCTAGTCGATCGAAGTGTTGACGTATTCAAGATGACGGTCAAAGTCATTTCTCTCGCATATGGCCGAGTTTAACATCTAAATAATTCATGGTCGAAGAGTGTGACCAGAAAACAAGGTTTAACATACTAGTCCGAAATACAGTATAACTTTGATTTTGCGTGGCCTCGATTTAACGTAAACGTGCAATTAACGGTAGAACATTAGGGCAAAACCCGCATTTAACGTAAGGAAATGTAAAAATTCGCAAATACATATTTCTATTCGTTATGATTATGGGACATAATGACATCATAAGCTTGATAAGAATGTTTCAAGGCAGAAGAGGAATTTACAGCATGGGCACTTGGCGCTAAAGTGAGATGTCAGACTCAGATACACGTCCGACCGGGCTGCTGTAGTACAGTAGAAGCGAACTCCATTTTAATGAAAATATTATTATGCCCCTCGGAAATTCCTATATTAACCTGTGCAATGAGAACCCTTTTGCTGATTCATCCGTTATTACAGGCAAATTCTGGCATGTTAAGTTTTCTGTTATCAATATTCATATACTCTACTCTATTCTCCAGCATTTACATTGAATGTGATCTTCGCACGAGCGAGCCAAGACCGACTCCGAATCGATCTTGAGCGAGCTCTCCCTACAACACCAACTGTTGTAAACAAACATTGGGAGAACATGTTTTCGCAATACGTGCATTGACAGCAATTGTTAACTCCTTAGAAATACTTTTTTTTTTTTTGCAAGTTGCTTTACGCTGCACCGACACAGATAGGTCTTATGGCGACGATGGGACAGGAAAGGGCTAGAAGTGGGAAGGAAGCAGCCATGGCCTTATTTAAGGTACAGCCTGGTGTGAAAATGGGAAACCACGGAAAAAATCTTCAGGGCTGCCGACAGTGGGGCTCGAACCCACTATCTCCCGAATACCGGATACTGGTCGCACTTAAGCGACTGCAGCTATCGAGCACGGTAACTCCTTAGAAATAAGGGCTGAAGTAAACTGCTTAATTTTAATACTATGTACTGAAATAAAATAATAATGTGATAATTCTCCTTCTCAAGAGACAGTGATGTGCATAACTAATTTCAGGGGTTAGGTTATGTACTTTAGCATCTGGTTAAATTTCAGAAAGGCTGTTCCCATGTAAATTTATAGTGAAAAGGTTATCATTACTCTACAGGAAGCTTGAAATATGTTTTCATAATACATGCGCAATAAACCTAGATTAGGTGATGCCATTTGAAGTAAGAAAATGGAAACATTTGCCACAAGCCTCTGGAGCGATGCTATTACAATTTTTAAGAATGGAACAGAATATCCGTTTCAAACTATTGAAATTAGAAAATACCGTGCTAATAAGTAGGCTGCTATTTGGAAAACAACCACAATTTTTTTTAAAACAAACTGATTGCTGTTTTATACAGATTTTAATGTGTTTTTGTGCGAGTTTGGTATCTTTCTCGACTTTTAATGAAAAATCATGTATAATCTTACAAGAACAACCTTGCACCAAAGCAATTTTACATTCACCAACAAAAATGTACTGTCAAAAGGAAGGGTTAATCATGGACTCACCATTATCAGGAATAATAGTAAACGTATTCCTAAATAACTTTGAAAACAATTTCTTAACCAACTAAGAGACGTAGAGAGAGACCAAGTTTTAAGAGATGTGCAACTAAAAGAAGCTACAGAGCTGGTTACAAATAGAGGATTATGGAAGCACTTACTTAATTCGCAGAGGCTTGCAGACTGAATGTTAAAAGGCATAACAGTGTACAATGAAGATGTATGTATCATCTAGCAACCACATTTCGTTGTGTATCTGCCTTGCAATAATTCAGTTGGGTTCTGCAACTAGCATATGTCTGTTAATCTGATGATAGTGTAAAGGAACAATTCGTTAGGCTGTACCTAAGCATACATGCATTAATTATTTATTTAATTAAATTTATTTTCAAGGAACAAACTGTGCCAAAGCTAGTTATGGTGCAATACAGGCCTATTGTTTAGATAAAGTAAACTCGTGTCCTCATCCCGAGGTGGTGCAGCTCTTTTCAGGCACACTCCCAATGGAGGTGAGCTGCATGTAGCATTTCAACCACATACCAGCCCTCCTGCCAGTTTTTTTATATTTCTGGCAGTACCGGGAATCAAACCTGAACCCCGGGAATAGCAGCTAATAACACTAGCTGTTATGCTACGGAGGCTTAGATAGTAGGGGCAGTTTTTTTTTTTCACTATTGGCTTTATGTAGGAACGACACAGATAGGTCTTATGGTGACGATGGGATAGGAAAGGCGTAAGAGTTGGAAGGAAGCGGCCGTGGCCTTAATTAAGGTACCGCCCCAGCATTTGCTCGGTGTGAAAATGGGAAACCACAGAAAACCATCTTCAGGGCTGCGACAGTGGGATTCGAACGCACCATCTCCCGAATGCAAGCTCACAGCCGCACGCCCCTAACTGCACGGCCAACTCGCCCGGTAGAAGGGGCAGTTTAACACAAGAGTAATCTTCAGCACAAACAGTACAAAGTTGTAACTACAGTCATAGGGTACATATCTACATTTCCTTATCTTATTGCTGTTTCTGTGTAAATAATGTGTGTACAGTTTATGTTAATACAGGTAAAGATTTCTGGAAAAGGTGTTTCTACTGAAACCTTGATTTAAGGTAAACCCAAATTTAAGGTTTAAAAAAAATCAGATCCCTGTAAAAATGCTAAAAAGGGGTTCTATTGTATAAAGCTTCGGCTGACATTTGTTTTAGAAAGACCGGGCGATTTGGCCGTGCAGTTAGGGGCGCGCAGCTGTGAGCTTGCATCTAGGAGATAGTGGGTTCGAACCCCACTGTCGGCAGCTCTGAAGATGGTTTTCTGTGGTTTCCAATTTTCACACCAGGCAAATGCTGGAGCTGTACCTTAATTAAGGCCACGGCTGCTTTCTTCCCATTCCTAGGCCGTTCCTATCCCATCGTCACCATAAGACCCACTTCTGTTGGTGGGACGTTAAAAAACAGTTTTAGAAAGAGTGTGATCTGCAATATTGCGCTGTTACTTTTATGGGACCCCACTGCAACTGTTTTTATATTTGTTGTTAGGTGTTTTACACACCTTTTAATACACTGTTTTTATTTAATAAGCCCCAGTGGATAAGGTTTTCATATTTTGTTCTCTCGTCTCCTTCACACCTTTTAATACTCTCATCGCATCTGTAGAAGCGGTAGATAGCCTGTAACTTTCACTGTACCCTGCATATATAATGCACGTATGATGGGAAAAAACCTATAAAGTGTTTACATATTTGTGCTGAATAGTATTTATTCATGTATTCGATGTATTCTCGCTTAACACATTATCTTTCCTTGTCCCCTGCAGAAATGCTCAACGAGGTTTTACTGAATAATCTAACCTCCGAAATCAGTCATCCACTCTGCGCTATATTTTGAGGTGTATCACATACTTGCTTAATATCAGTACATAGTTTTATAATTAAGCGGTCGTTTACTTCAGCCTTTATTTGTAACGAATTAACTACTGCTACTGGCCACATTATTTATGCATTTATTACAAAAACAGGTTCTCTTTCATTTAGAATTGTGCTTATAGAACACCAATCGACGAGTATTACTAGTCGACTCTGGTATCGACTTCGAATTTGAATGTTGATGACAGAGCTCACTAGTGGATATAGCGAAAAATCTACACCGAAGATGATCGATCACATTCAATATATAATCACTGGAGTGCACAAATACTGATAATGGTAAAAAAATTAAGCATGTTCAATCGCTCATAATAACGGATGCATCAGTGACAGGGTTCTCGCTGTAACCGAAGGATAATACACAGTTTAATACAGAAATTTTCAAAGGACAGGAAAAAGCTGTCGTTATAACGGAGTTCTCGCTACAGCACAACAGAGGCTAGCGCCATTCTTTTGTCTCTAACTAAGCAATGCAAAAGAGGATAAATACTTAGAGCAGCGCTACTGCAAAGAGAATATCTTCATGATTCCAATGGTGTGCAACAGGTGGCGTTTATGTTCATTTTCAGCTACAATAAAATTCCCAGCGGTTTGTACGAGTTATTTGGTGCTTTATTTTGAGGCCGCATAGAACTCACAGCTGATTTTTGGCATGTGGTCTTTTTATGGCAAATCAATCCTGGCATTAACTCTTTCACTGTCTTAGTCAGACTACCTTACTTTCCTCACAGTGTTCTAAAAACTCATGCACATAAACAAGAAATACATAGGCAAAATATTAATTTTCTTAAATATGATAAAAGTTATTCAAAAAAATTAATTCAAAGAAAGTTGCATAAAATTGTCAAGAATATATATTTTTAAACCTGCTTGCCCAGTAAATTGTAGTTTATCAAGGATAGGAACAAAATCTACAAATTTGGGGGAATTTACGGCAGGGTGAAGTCCTGTCATCACCACATGTTGCCGGTAAAATAATATAGAGAATACCACTGTCGTCTTTATCACGACTGATATTTTCATCACTAGGTTCATTTGAAGTCTCACTACATAAATCATTGTCACGGTACAATTCTCTTTCAGAATAGTCATTTAGCAAAGAACACAAAACACCGTTCGATGAAGAAGCCATATTGTAAACAAACAGAGGCTAGCATTACTTTTTTGTCTCTAGCTTGGCAATGCAAAGAGGATAAATACTTACAGCAGCGTTATTGCAAAGAGATTTATCTTCGTGATTCCAATGGTGTG
This sequence comes from Anabrus simplex, assembly GCF_040414725.1. Taxonomy (NCBI): domain Eukaryota; kingdom Metazoa; phylum Arthropoda; class Insecta; order Orthoptera; family Tettigoniidae; genus Anabrus; species Anabrus simplex. The sequence continues at coordinate 96,418,507 of NC_090270.1, read as the reverse complement.
CAACATGTGTCATTTGTGTTCATTTTCAGCCACAATAAAAGCAATTAAAGCAAAGCTGCACAAGCCTGACCATGTATTTGGGTTGTGACCATGCGGCGGTAATGGGAAGCCCGAGTAAATACTCGGGCAGACAGCGAAGGAATTAAAGTTTCAGAGCAGGTTTTGGCATCAAGAGTTTGATACTTCCTTTACAATCAATCCTGTGTTGCAGCATGATCTTGTAACACATACTCAATGCTCTCAACTGATAAATCATTCCCTGAAGCTAAATTACAGCAAGCAATAAGTATTAATCCAAAATCAATTCAAACCTACCTGACAAGGAGTACTGGTTGGAGCAACAACTGAGTGTAGGCTGCTCGTGTCTGGAATAGTAGGAACTGGAACCTATAACACAACCATAGTTTTAGAATTATTCATACTTTCTGAACACCTGAGGTGGTAAATATCTGGAAGTCTTATTATAACATATTCATGAAAAATAACATTTCTTCACTTAGGCCTACTAATCAAATTTTCTAATGCCGTAAACTAAATGTACTATCACACATTCACACATCAAGAAACGAAAACAAAACTTAGAACTGTATAACTAATGGGAAAATAAGAGCTGAACAGTTTCATCATCCATTGAGAAACATTGATATTTTCAAGTCAGATTTTTTTTTTTTGCAAGATCAGTAAAACTAACATATTTTCAACTAGGGATATTTCCAAAGTTCTTCAATGGGAGGTGCTCAAATTAGGCTTTATATCGGATGAATCTATGAAATCTGCATTACACCATTAATAGTAAAAAATAATTGAACATCCAGACCAAAATGACCTAGGAACTGGGATATTCCGCAAATAACACCAACATCGGCAGACATGTCAAAGAAAATTTAGGCTGTAACTGATTCATGAAATACAACAATGAGGGTCTATATACTGTAAAAGCATCGGTTATAAGAATGGACATGGGACAACAGTTTTATCAGTCAGATTGTAGAGCAGAAGTTAATGTGCCCTCAGCATGTTCTGATGATTCATTAAAGAAAATTTTAAACAAGCATGAAGTCTGTAAATTTTATGTTCTCTTTTTGTCATTCACAATTTTATTTAAATATCTTTCATTTCTGTATCTTTGGCTCTTTTTTGGCGTGTTTGTACACAGCAGCCTCCAGTTGCTAAATTCCAAAATTCTGGACTGTGGTGAGAAAGCTTCACATTATCTGTCATCTTGACTATTTTGATAGCACTGGGAATACAAGAGAACTCATATGCTGACAAGGCTCTAGCAGGCCAAGGATCACTACAAGATGAGATCAACTCACTAGGACCTAGCAAAGCAACACTGTTTTCTCATCGCAATTTATCACCATAGGTTTTTAATTTGATTGTTATAGTTATATGATTCCTGTGCCTTTCAGCACAATACAATGCAAAACAATACAATACAATACAATCTATCAAGTTAAAACCCATGCATCTGCACACAAACAAGTTAATTTTTTATCTGCTAAAATACCTCCTACTATGGTACAGGGGAAAAATCTGTGCATTACAATGTTACTTTTTCATATATTACAGATTACTTAACTATCAAGCCTTAAAATGAAAATCAGGAACATCAAAAGAAACACAAAATACAATAAACCAATGACACAATATGTCTCCCTCAACCACAACCCCACACATAATGATACTTAGCCAATTACATCAAAGTCAAGGATTATACTACCACCAGCATTTTTAATTGACCATATTCTGGGTTTAAATTTATTTGATAATAGCCTAACTTTGTAGTAAAGGTCATGTGTTTTGTTACAATTATTGTGTGCCTCGAATTCTTCACAAATGCTTGTTATGTATTTATGTTTGTTTTGACAATTTAGTAGAATTTCAGAGCAGTCCAGCATACCTTTGCCGATTGTATAACCCAGACCTTTTAAGCTGTTTCTGCTTTTCTATTATCTGCCATGCGTGATCACTGATCCAGTATTTCCGATGATTTGATGTTGTGGAAGAACATCATCTCGGTTGTCACTATATTATTCCTGAGGACTTTCCATGTGGACTCTGCATCTGTATTTGAGTCTCTTTGGATATTCTGAAAGGCACGTTGTATTTCTGCTCCAACTTTTTAAAGATCGTCTTCCTTCAGCATCTTTCTCTGGTATGGAACACGATATATTTTCCTGAATTGTAGTTTAAAGGCATATATGATAATTAGGGAGCGGATTTTTATGTAATTACATTTTTTTTTTGCGTAAGTTTTAACGCAAGTTACGAAGTTCATTATTCCTATTGTGCATCCCCAAGTGTAAAAACTGAATCTTATTTCACATAAAAACACATATTTTCACATTTTTTAAATGTAAATACATATTTTAAGAAAATCTATAATAAGCACATAAATCGCCAATATTTGTTGATCAATAAAATTTAAAATGCTTCTGTGTTATAAAACAATGCTCATATTTTCATTTTACGATTACAGTATTGTTTTTAACAGTGTATTTAACATAATATATGGGAATGTTTCGGCTATTTATGGACTTCCCTCCATAAGTTCTAAAACTTGCTGGTCATTGGCTACGTCGTTACATTTAGACAGCGATTTTAGGTAGTGGAATTTCATCACTCCTAAGAGTAAGGTTAGCTGTTCGGGTCCATATATCATTCCCGTGGTCGTATGATTTTGTATGGATTTATAAGAAATATTTCCTTCAGTGTCCGCTGCTATTCTTTTTATTGAAACAGTGATTCACCGTAAATGCGTGTGTCGTAACCTGCAAAATAATGCCAAAAGAGAAGTCGAGTACAAGGTCGCGTCTTCAACAATATGTAGTGGAATTTAAAAGCATTTTCACTACCGATGGAAAAGTATTATTTTGCCAACCGTGTAGTAAAACAGTACGTGCAGATCAACGTTCTCAAGTAATCCAGCATTTGTCTGGAAATAAGCATACTGCGGCTGCTTCGCGTGTGCGTTCGCGACAATTACTAATAGCTGAACCAGCTACTCCAAATGCAGGCCCATCTAAATATTCCCAGTATTATTTAGATGTGTGCAGAGTATTTGTTTGCGTCGACATTCCTCTTGGTAAAATAAATAATCCGAGACTGAGAAATTTCCTAACAAAGTAATTTTGAGCCTCCAGACGAATCCACATTAAGGAAAAACTATCTCCCAAAATGTTACGAAGAAACTTTACAGAGAATTCGGGCAGTATGTGATAGCGAAAAACTGTGGGTGAGCATTGACGAAACCACTGATTCAAGTGGCAGAAAAGTACGAATTGTTGTAGTTGGTGTGTTGAAGAATGACAAAACTGCTTGTGAACATTCTTATTTGCTAGTGTGAAAAGAAATGCTTTTTGCAAACCACGTCACTGTAGCTAGGTTCTTCAATGAAGCCATGCACTTACTTTGACCAAAAGGTATAAAATACGACCATGTATTGCTTTTCCTTACTGACAGTGCAGCTTACATGAAAAAGGCAGCCGAAGGCCTTTCTGTGAGCTTTCCGAAAATGATACACGTAACTTGCGTTGTTCATGCTCTACACAGGTTATGTGAAACTGTGCGGGCTCAGTATCCTCAAGTGGATAAATTGGTGTCTAATGGCAAAAATGTCCTCGTAAAAGCACCCTCAAGAATCGATCTCTTTAAAGAGAAAAACCCGGATCTTGCGCTTCCTCCTCTGCCTATTGTTATGCGGTGTGGTACCAGGCTTAGCGCTGTGCTATACTTCGCAGACAATTTCGAAAGTTTTGCATCCGTTGTGAATGTGCTAGATAAAAACGACGCGTCGTCAATTGACATTCTTCAAGAGATACTAAAAGACAGCTCTTTGAAAAATGATTTGGCGTTTATATCTGCCAATCTAAGCTTCTTGTGTAAAACTATAGAAATACTTGAAAAATCCACTAACCTGTTGTCCGAAACAGTGAAGGAAGTGCGCTCTGTTGAAAATAAATTAGATTCACTTCCGGCTTCGCAGGTACAGGGACTGTTAAAGGTCAAATTTCAAAATTTGTTCAGGAAAAACAGAGGATTTCAAACAACGTGCCAAATTTCTAATGTATTAGAGGGTGCTCATGTTGGCGAAATTGATGGCGTTATTGTTGGTGACATTCCTCTCTTTAACTATGCTCGTCTGACTTCCTGTGATGTGGAGCGATTGTTTTCGCAGTATAAGGCGTTCTTTAGAGATAATCGGCATGCATTTGTGATGGACAATATGGAGATGACCTTTGTTGTTCACTGCAAATCTGAGACTACTTCTAGCAACTAATATTCCAGCGTGTGATGGGTGAGTACGAACTGGTACTATTTTTTCAAAGATGATAGGTTGCTTTTTCCATATTTAAGCAAATCATTACCTTTAAAAGAAACCATTCATAATATCTACTCTGGAATATAAAAAATTAATATACCATACAGCACGTTTCCATACACAGACATCATTTTGCCTTAAGGAGCACGTTTGGTAGCACCATATTCTAATACAAAACATTATACTTATTTACTTCTTGAGCGCGAGCAGTTATGTGATATTTAAAGGAAAATAATTTCAATTTTTTATCACATATTTTAAAGTTTTTCAGCACATAAAAAATAAATATTTTTCACATTTTTAGCACATAAAAATCCGCTCCCTAATGATAATGATGTCATAAACGCACAACACACTGCAAAGACATATCAGCAAATGCAAAAAAAAAAAAAGAGTTCTGCCAATTAGAGTTGAGGCGGTGCAGGAATGATTTGAGCAGATTGGCTTCATGGTGCCACAGAAGAAAGATGTCATTTGTGAACTACTCCTCCCCCCCCCCCCTCGACTATGGACAGAATTAGCTCAGTAGCAAGAAAATCCTCATTGAGATTCCTATGAAGCGGTTGGTAGAGGAGGAGACAATCCTGATGCTCATAGCAGTGCCTTGAATTTGGTGGAATAATTGCCCCCTGAAGTTGAAAAATTTATGGGTTATTATGTGATATAGATAAGGAAGTACGGGGCAGGGCATTGAGTTGTCATGTGTTCAAGAAGAGGGCCCAATGGCCCTATGTCTGTCAGTATGAGGTGTAAGTGGAGTAACATCAATAGAAACTGGAAGGCAGTCTGAGGGAAGGGCTTGGGAAGAGTGGCAGTAAGTTCTAGAAAATGATCGGTGTGACAAAGGTAAGAGTGAAGCAAATGTAGAGAGGGTTGAAGATGTTGGTTAACCGGTGCTGAATTGGGTTCCGTGCAAGAACCTTGGCGGGAAATGATGGGTTGCTAACTGAGGAGTTTCCATGGAACAAAGCAGCTTCATGGTGCCCAGCTGAGGGGCGTGTGTCTAAGATCATGCTGGCTAACGTTGCGGTAGCTCTGTCAAAGATGAAGAATGGCGAACCAGTTGGCCCTGGTGATATCCCAGCTGAACTATGGAAAGTTCAAGGTGCTGAAGGAAATGGCTGGTTAATGAAAATGTTCAACAAGATACTTGCTGTAACCCCAATGCCGGAACAGTTCCATCAAAGTTGCCTTGTGCCCGTTTACAATAAAAAGGGGGATGTCCACAAATGTGAGAATTACCGAAGCATCAAACTAATTTTATACACACTCAAAATCTGGGAGCATGTCACTGGAGACTGAATCAAGGGTTTGATTAACATCCACCACAACCGGTGTGGTTTTGCATTGGATATGTCGACAAGTGACACTATTCTAACTCTGTGGATCTTGACTGAGAAATGCCGTGACCGAGGTAATGACCTTCATATGGTATTCATCGACCTCAAGAAAGCCTTTGACCATGCTCCCAGAGATAACGTCTGGGTGGCCCTACAATATCAAAAAAGTCCCTGAGGTGTATGTGAAGATGATCCAAGACAAGTACCTACATCCATCTACTAAGATGAAAACCAGAGCAGGTGTTTCAGACAGTTTCTGTGTTGATGACAGTGCTCATGAGGAGTTAGGACTGACCCCAGCACTGTTAAACACTGTCATTAACTGCCTAATGGAGCAGTTGATGATGCCGTGGACTGTACTTTATGCAGACGACACTGTTTTGGTTGGTGAGCCATGTGAAGACATTGAGGCGGTCTTGGAATGATGACAAGCAATGCTAGAGGCAAACAGATTCAGAATAAGTTGCAAGAAAACAGAGTACATGCTCTTCAACTTTGTACAGCCTTGGCAAGGGGGCCCACACAACACTGTCTTCTTTGCTGGAGAATGGGCTAAGTAATACAGTACATGTTATAAACTTCATATTACCGAGCTCGATAGCTGCAGTCGCTTAAGTGCGGCCAGTATCCAGTAATCGGGAGATATTGGGTTTGAGCCCCACTGTCGGCAGACCTGCAGATGGTTTTCCGTGGTTTCCCATTTTCACACCAGGCAAATGCTGGGGCTGTACCTTAATTAAGGCCACAGCCGCTTCCTTCCAATTCCTAGGCCTTTCCTATCCCAACGTCGCCATAAGACTTATCTGAGTCGGTGCGACGTAAAGCAAATAGCAAAAAAAAAAAAAAAAAAAAAAAAAAAAACAACTTCATATTGGTCCATGGTAGAATTTTAGTATGTAAATAACTCAATTAATAAGTTAAAAAATTCCATCTTTCCACCATTTTCATAATCTTTGATTATTTTTACAATAAAAGAAAATTAATCTATTTAAAAACGGTACATGTTTCATTTTCTTTGAAAACATCTTCAGCCGTGTTCATAGTTCAAGATTAAAATTCATACAAAGTACAAGTTTCCTGGATACATATAATTAATTTAATAAGACATTGTTAAGAACATCTTGTCTTAATCGTGGAAAAAGCTTAAAAAGCTACGAGTCTTTGAGTCTTGGAGCATGTGACATATCTTGTTCATAAAGGCACGTTACATGTGAAATCCACCTGATCTTTTGTCTTAAAATTTATCTTAATAATAATATTCTGAAGAATGAAGAATTACAACTATCTACAATTGTTCAGGAAAAGAGCATTCAGCAGATCACTTGCTGTAAGTGAAAAGGGAAAATTTCTTAATTTGGAAGAAATGTATGTAAATAGAGTTGCTCTTTTAATTCAAACACAACTGGTTGAGTTTTTTTTTCTTTTCATTTTTACTTAAGTTCAAGTACTTTGGATCAATCATCACACTGATGGCAATATTGATGCAGGCACCAAGCACCGCACCAGTGTTGGTTGGATGAAATAGCGGTTCCCTACTGGTATTTTGTGTGATAAGCAGAAGCTAGTCAAACTGAAGGGCATAGTATACAAAACCACTATCCAGCCTACCTTTATGTACACTTCTAAATGTTGGTCAAGACAGAAGAAGCATTACCAGAGAATGGATGTCACAGAGATGGGGATGCTGCAATGGTCGGCGGGTGTCACTGAATGACACAGTACGCAATAAGCATGTGCGAGGAACTTTTCAAGTCGCACCCATCAGCGGCAAGATATCGGATATCTGTTCTCATGCTTGGTGACGGACGTGAGTGAGTGAGGCTCCACAGTAATCAAGTGATTTGAAGGTATTATACAGCAGTGAAAGTTATAAAAATTTGCGGAAGTGCTACATTTGTATTTACCAATCAATATATACACACGTTTTGTTGGTATTGATCTTCTTTTTCTTCCAAATTTGCATTGTAAAGAAAATGGGTCGCTGAAACAATGGAGTAGGAGGCCCAGCCATTACCCGTGCTGCCAACGTAGACCGCCTTGTGAAGTGCACGCTCGACGACTTCATTAACTCGGACAGCTTCCTTGAAAAAATTGTGTAGGCCATTTCGACCCGCATAACAGAAGTGGTCATAAAAAAACTTGAAAAAAGTTTAAAATTTAGTATCTTTTTTTTTTTTTTTTTTTTTGCTAGTTGCTTAACGTTGCACCGACACAGATAGGTCTTATGGCGACGATGGGACAGGGAAGGGCTAGGAGTGGGAAGGAAGCGGCCATGGCCTTAATTAAGGTACAGCCCCAGCATTTGCCTGGTGTGAAAATGGGAAACCACGGAAAACCATCTTCAGGGCTGCCGACAGTGGGGTTCGAACCTACTATCTCCCGAATACTGGATACTGGCCGCAATTAAGCGACTGCAGCTATCGAGCTCGGTAAATTTAGTATCGAAGCGTTGTCAGAGTTAACTGAAAAACTTGATAATGAACCATACGGTTCATGGACTAATAGTATAGATTTTAGTATTGGATATTGGGATTACATAAGACCACCCACGAAGTCATTGTCTTAGAGTATATTTCATAAAAGAGTCCAGAAGAAGAGTTCTTGTGTGAAGTGAGCTAGAGCGTCATTATGAGAAATCTCCAGAACCTCATTAAAGGGAGTTATGTCCCAAGCCAAGCCTCTTAATGAAGATTGGGGACGCTTCCCGGATCCCGGCAAAACTTACCTTCGGAGGGAAGAAAGAATTAAATTAATATCTTTGGTTACGGAAGAGTTGCATTGGATTTCATAAAAGAATTGCAACCTGCATAATTTCTGCTTTATTTTGATATGCATTAGGGCTGCAATCATAAATGCATTCGTTAAATAAGGTACTTGAGGTGCGTTGTGCGGGAAAACTTCGAGTCGCGGGCGCGCGTATTCTGCACGCGATCAAGTGGCGTGGTTACGCTAACTGATTATAAAAGTGAGGCCGCCTGGCATATCAGTCTCATTCTTTGACCGGAAGGCTGCTTGAACGAGTCGTCATACTGCGTGTTGGTACTGAGAACAACGCTTTGTCTTCGAGCTGCACCTACTACTAGTACTACTGTATCTGCGAGGAAGTAAGTAATCAACTTGCATATTCAGTTAAATCCTTGATATTACCTGTGTGGATATGCTATGGTGAGATGAGGTACTGCCTATAATAGACTGATGAACTAGTAGCTTCATATTTCTGTGAGGTCAAGTTCCAACTGACGTAAGGCTAAAATAAATATAGGCTCAGGGTAATTCAGAACTACATGTTATCCGAGTGAAAGGATGAAATAACAGTGTTAATAAGAGTAGTGAAGAAACTATAGTGTACCAGGTTTAGAATTCTGAACAAGACTTGGTCAATGTAACGTGTGAGACACGATAGTAGTGGAAACAGGCATCGAGTGTGGACAGTCTGTAATCAATGAATTTGTTTTCAGTTACCCCTGCATCAAGTCAGAACGAGCTTTCACATCATCATTTCGAGGAAGCCGCAACCGAAGCTGAAGCCAACACGACAACGGGCATCGATCCAGGAACGTTGGGTGTACCTGATCAGCGCGACGTCGAAGGGGACATCTTCTAACCACCTAAGGAGCTGTACAAAGGACTCACGCAAGAAAGAATGTCTCCAAGCGGTCAACAGTATCTGCTGCAAGCGTCGCAGTTTGTCATGATGTGGTAAATTCAGTGGTCCACAGGGAGGGCCGCTCCGTCATGTCATCAATCACATAAGGTCAGAGCTTCCCAATTCTGTTTCAAGCATGTCATTTAAATTTAGATAGGAATAGGGGGGCCGTCAGTCGACAGGTTAGTTATGGTAGGAATATTTCTTTGTAATATAGAGCTAGGCCTCAAGCTCGAACCCCGTACCTTCGGGTAGATGATAGTTTGCAGATTCCTTATTGGTGTGTTTATCTTTCATTTCAATTGTATTATATTAGCGTATGTATTATCTTCATGGGTCAGGTCGAACTCCCTTGGTCATAGTAGGTTAGTCTAACAGGCAGACACTATTTATTGTGTCGCGTTCAGGAATTTGTTTCTGCAGACGTAGGCTGTATATTTCAGACAAGGATTCAACCCGTAATTCACCCAGCTTTACTGACAGGGCGAGCAAGTCCGAATGTTTGAGAGATGTGAGCATTATGCATGTAGCTGGCTGTATGTATTTGAGATGAGAAAGCCCAGCACAGTTTGAGAGTGTATTGGTTGCATTAGAGATGCCTTATTGTGGCCATGTGATTATCGCATATTGATTTGTGGCTTTGTCTTATCAAGGTTGAGCCCATGGGAGGCGGAAATAAGATTAGTTATATTGCTGGTGATATTGAGATGAGGGCGGATAGCCCAGGTGTATTTAAAGAGTACTTTTTAGCAGCCAGGTTACGTGAGGTATTTTGAGAGGCGAGATGTTTTTGCCGGCAGCCAGCTGAGCTCGTAAATTATGTGGATTGCCGCTAGTCAAGTGGTCGAATGGTGAGGGTTGGTGTGTCTGACGTCACAGTCTTGAAACTCGATGATATTTCCGTCTGCAGCTTGTCGAGTGTGTTTGGGGGAAGGAGACGACCTTGATGTTTTGGAACGCAGGGAGAGATTTTTTGTTCGATTTGTTCTACTTTAATTTTTAACACTGGCACGTTTGATATTGTCACTTTGGATATGTTGGTTGCGTTCTTTTGAGATTGTTCGTGTATGAATATTTTACACCTTACTCTTCATGGGACTAGGGTTCGTGACCGAGTCAGGACACTGTTCAGTTTGTGTTTATTTTGTTTGCACCGGGGTTCGATGGTACGAGGCATAGTAAATTTTTGGGAACTACTGTTAGATGTGTATTTCAGCAGATATCCGTTTTTCGAGATTTCGTTACTTACACAATTGTAACATGATTGTTACAGCCCAGCTGTTTTCGTGAAGGCAGTGAACTGGTTGTCATCGGCTCAACATTATCTTGACCCAAGCATTTTGAAAGCTCTTATATTTGTAAATAGATTCTGTTTATGTAATAAATCCCTATTTGTTAAACTTTGAATGCAGCGATGTTTTCTGTTAGATATTTTTATTTTAATTTAGCTGATTCTTACCTGATTAGTCACATATCCTAGTGTTTATCTTTATGTTGCCCATTGATCCCCATGTTATCCCTGAGAAGAGCGCTTATCCGGCTGAGCGAAGATATGTGTTCAGGTAAGACTATGTGCACCAGCTCACGTTTGTGAGAGTTCTTTCACTACTGTACTCTGGGTTCGAGACCGGCTTTTGCCTGGCCGGAACTTTAGAGTCCTGTAGGGCACATAGTATTTATGGCGCCAAGCAACTGTGGGGCTCGATATGTCCGTAAATGAGGGCTACCCAGACAGAGTAAATATAGCGCCATGGTATTAATGACGCCGAGTAACGAATGGCCCGATATTTCAGTAAAAGGGACCATAGTGCCATAGTAAACATTGTGAACTTGGTGTGGCTAACTGAGGACCCGATATTGCAGTAATGAGGGTCATACAGTTTGTTTTATTATGCCGTCAGGAGATGGTTGATATTTGTGTAAACGAGCTCACACAGCCAAGTTGTATTTTGCTGATGTTCTCCGTAAATAGGGCTATAGGTCATAACTTGTGTCTATAAAAGCAGGACCTAATATTTCGGTAAATAAAGGTCATGCAAGGCTTGATTTCAGGCATATGTTATGACAGCTGCATTCAATTATGTGTAGTGCAGGTATACCAAGTTTGGTCTGTGATCTGTACTGTTAGCTTTGTGATGTATTAGGAGTATCTTGTTGAGACTTGTGATGTTTACATGACTGCCAGTTCAGAGAGGTATTTCATGATTTATATGTCCCTTGGTCTTACCATTAGAATGTGGATATTGCAGTTGATGTTGATTAGCGAGGATGTGCTGATTTTGTGGTTACCGTGGAGTGCTGGATAATATTCGTGTGGAGATTTGACCTGTAGGGTGTTGTGTTTTACAGGTGGATAATCATCTAGCTTTGATTTTTGCATGTTGTAGTTTTTTGCTGTTTTTATGACATGTGTTGGAGAATTTTGTGTTTGTATTGTATATATTTTGTATCATAGTGTGCTGATGGTTACCCTGTGTTTGAATGACATGATGTTATATTGAGGCAGCCTACTTAGGCTTTGGAAGTTTGAGAGTTTAGCAGTTAGGAACATTTTTGATAAATTTGAATTAAGGGAAATTAATAGTACTTGAAATTTAATCGATGACATACGAAGCGGTTTTTCCGCCGGACCTTGTGACGAATGGGTATCGAATGTCGGTAGACATAGAAGAGGTGCTGAGGCACCTGAGCGATCAGCTAAAGGAACTTAGAGAGGATGTAGGAGTTATGAAAGGACAAGCGGATAGGAATAGTGAGCGATTGAACGAGCAAGTCAGTATAAAATTTAAAGAACAGGAAATTAGGAACTCGGAACAAGTGACAGGACTTAAAGAACACTTAACCGAGCAACTCACGGAAAAATTCGCGGAGTGCGAAGAAAAGGTGACCGAACAATTAATACTCACAGAGACACGGGTAGCGAACCAAATAACTGAGCTAAAAGAACACACTAGCATTCGTTTGGAGCAATTGGCCTCTGAAAATGAAGCGACTAGGGAAACCATAGCAGAATTAGATACGAAAATAGAGAACGTACGTCTGTGCTTTGTTACCACGACCGAAAAGTTGAGTCAACAGGTTGAAGAGTCGCACAGAACGGTAGAGAAACAAATTCGTGAAATGAAGAACAGTATCGAGGGAACAGAACAGCGTATGGAAGAAAAAGACAAGGAGACTCAGTCTGAACTAGGAACATTTAAAGAAAACCTGGTGGCAGTAGTAGTCCGTATGGATCATACCCAAGAAGAGCTAGTAAGAATAGAAGAAAAACTAGAGGCTAGGACTCAAGAAGTAGTTGACAAATATGAGAAGACGACCGAAAAGAATAAGGCTAAGATTGCTGGACTAGAACTGGGTTTACAACAGACTAGGAAGGAAGTCAGCGCTGAGGTCCAGGGTTTGAAGAAGTGCCGAGAGCAGGAACAACGGACAACTGAGAAGCGAATGCAGGGGTTAGAGCATGAAATGGAGAATATGCGTGATAAGTTGGACCAATTGAAACTCGAGGAGGAAAACGGAGTAAAGAAGCGGAAGCTGAGTAGGACTCACAGCCCGACAGAACGCCAGTATGGAGGTGACAGCCTGAATAAAAGTCAGGATGAGGGACATGAACTGCTAGGAGAATCATTTAGGGCTAAGCCAAGAATAGGAAATTCTACCCTATTCAGTCAGGACAGTGTTTTCCCGGGTTATAATTGGATTAGGGCACCCGAGGAGAAACCTAAGAAATTCGAGGGAAATGGGGAAGTCACGCCCCGTTCATTCCTTATAAAGAGTTAGAGACATACATGGACGAATGCCAGATACCACCAGAGCGCAGGCTACGCACAGCAGAAAAGTATCTTGGAGGGATTGCTGGAGCCTGGTTCAAGGCATTTGGGCAAGCATTTAAAAATTATGTTGAATTTAAACGCGCATTCCTGAATAAATTCCGGAATCAGGGGCATCAGCTGGCGCTTAGAATGGAGCTCTACGCTCGTAGGTATGCAAATAGTACTCCCACAAGACTAAGCGAGTTCTTTATTTCCCAATACTTACGTTTGCAAGAGCTAGATCATCAGCCCGAACAAATGGAGATCGTAACGACCATTATTAGGCAGTTGCCCGTAGAGGTACAAAGAGCTCTAATCGCGGCAAATGTTACGACGGCGGTGGCCGCGGAGGAAATGCTTAGGCTCTGGGACCAGACGTCTGCACTGCATCAGCCACATATACGGGCCATAGAGACTGTCCATAATGTGAACGTCCAGGCGGAAGAGCAGATTGGAGAAAGAAGCCACAAGGAGTGTCAAAATTCCAGCACTCAAACGCCAACCCTGAGGGAACGAGATGAAGAAAACCCTAAACCCATAGGAGACACGAACTGGCGACCTCGAAGGTGTAGCACATGGCAGGATGAACCGGACCGATAGAGAGGACAAGAACGTCGAAGGAATTCATTTGAACAGCGAAGGAATGACCGGCCGTACTGGAGACGAGACGGAGATCGTTACTACCCCAGAAATAACAACCAGCGGTGGAATGGAAACCGAGCGAGGTATAACAGACCTAGGGAGAGTTCACTGCGCCCGAGAGATGGTGACAGACAAGAGGGCGCCTTCCACTCAAGAGTAAGAGGATCGGGGAATGTATCACCACAAGACACATGGCAGGAAGCAATACGAACCCACAGTGCTGCCAACTCTCCGGGAGCTGCGAGCTTGGCTTACCAAGAATTCCACAACGGAGCCAGGCAGAAGAGTCTAAACCCAAATGCACCCAGTTTTGCTGAGATCGAGAGGGAGGATTAAAAAAAACGAGAAATTTAGTGCAAGGAGATAGAATATTTCGCGAGGATGCCGGTTGGGTGACTGTAGCTATTCATAATTGGGTTATCACTCCAGATGATCTACTAGAGGATCCTATTAAAAGTAACTTGCCCCAACCTAAAGAATTACCAGTAATTTATACTAGAATTCACGGTTTGAATGTATGCTCTCTGGCTGATACAGGAGCCACGGTCAGTGTGGTATCACAAGCCTTAGTATCGGAAATTCAAAGCCGAGTTCGTATCCCGTCCATACCAATTTCGAAAGTCAAAATTAAGGGTATTATACCAGACAAAGTAACGTCCTGTAAGGAGCAGGTATTACTGGACATCCAAATTAGAGACTTAATGGTGTCCCATCCATGTATTGTGCTTCCCAAAATGGAATATAATCTTATATTAGGAGCCGATTTCTTAAGAGAATACGAAGCTGTTATTGACATGGGTACAAACTCTATCTTGTTAAATTTAAATGGTAACCAGGAACGAATAGAGTTAAACAAGAACCAGGATTACCAACCCGGTGAACGTATTTGGACAATGGACATGCAGACGGAAGAACTTGATTCAGAAGGGTGGCTACAGGGTCATGAAGAAATAATTCCGGAGTTTGAAATTATGGTATCCGAATTGGAAGAACGAGAGAGAGAACATTTTTTGGATCTGTTGCCGAGTAAAATCGAAGAAGCGAAGATTAGTCCGGAAGACAAGGGGAGGCTGCAGGAGTTATGGAAGAGGCATGAGACGGTCTTTGGTTCGAGGCCTGGAAAGATCCCTAATTACCAGTACAAATTGTGTGTGAATAACTGGGAGCCTTTCAAACAGAGACCTTATCCGATTCCAGAGAAAATGCTACCACAGGTCCGGGAGGTAATCGAAGACATGGAGAGGAACGGGATAATCGCCAAGTCCCCGAGTCCGTTTTTAAACCCACTGTGTGCAGTGCCCAAAGCAAATGGAACTGTGCGCTTGTGCCTAGACGCACGATCTTTGAACCAGCGCCTAGTCCCCGAGTATGAGAGACCTCCAAACCTTAAAGACATTCTTAAGAAGTTCGGAGGGATGGAATTCTTCAGCACGGTAGACATGACCTCAAGCTTTCACCATATCGTCTTGGATCCAAGTACTAATATGCTTACCGGATTCTTATTTGATAATCAGACGTATATTTTCCTACGTCTTCCATTTGGCCTGGCCTCAAGTTGTGCCGCTTTGATACGGGCACTGGAATCGAACCTCAGTCCCGAGGTAAGAGAGTTTACGATTAGGTACATCGACGATATTTTAATTTGCACTAAAACACTAGAAGAACACCTGGAAAAATTGAATTTACTCTTTCAGGACCTCGAGCGATGCAATTTCAAGGTCAATTTTGAGAAATCACACTTCTGTCAGCGCAGGGTACTGTTCCTGGGGCATGTTGTCGACGGTCAAGGCATTCGGCCTAACCCAGCTAAAATTGCAGCAATACAGAATTTTCCTAGGCCAATCAAGATTAAACACGTTAGGCAGTTCTTGGGCCTAACAAACTTTTTCTCCAATCATTGTCCCGGTTACACGGAAACCGTGGCGCCACTTCAAGACATGTTAAAGTCTAATAACAGATGGAAATGGGGAGAAGAGCAAGAAAAAGCTTTCGTAAACACTAAACGGCTTTTACAGAATTCCGTAAAATTGGGGTACCCTAGCTTCGATAGAAAGTTCATAATACAGACGGACGCTTCTGCAGTAGGAGTCGGAGCAGTGACCAGGAAACACCCGAGAGGGAGCATAAAATATCATATTTGGCTTTCATGAGTAGAAAATTACGAGGACACGAGTTGAAATACACTACCACTGAATTGGAGATGTTAGCCATAGTTACTGCCTTGGCACACTGGAGAAAGTATGTGTACGGGTTCCCAGTAGTGATTAGAACAGATCACAAGGCACTTACTTTTATTCTCAAGACGGACATGGCTAATGCACGGGTCAGTAGATGGGCACTTTACGTCCAGCAGTTCGACCTCACGGTAGAACATTGCCCAGGGAAATTGAACGTACTCGCTGACGCGTTAAGCAGAAATCCAAATCCGGAGGAGCTCACAATACACTTAACTATGTTAGACCAAGAGGATCAGAATATACTGGAAAGACTTCGGAATATTCATGAGGAACAGGCAAATTACCCGGAGACAGACGGCTGATCCAGTACTTTAGGAAAGAACTCCAACCTGGAACTCCACAGTACGCTGAAGCGGAGCGCAAAGCGGCAAATTATCATTACTTCAATAATATTTTACATAAATTTGTGGATGAGAATCACACGAAATTTAGAATTGTTGTACCTCCTCGATTACAGATTGACTTGGTGTGGATAGCTCATCACACTACAGGACATTCCGGAATTGATAAAGTGGTAGCAATACTGCAGGAAACTTTCGTTTGGCCTAAAATGAGGACAATGGTACAGAAAATCCTGCGTACCTGTGACATCTGTCAGAGGGTGAAACCATATCCTTACCTTCTGAAGCAACCGCCACGACCACTGATACCCACGGGACCACGTAAATTATATGCAATAGACTTCTTCGGTCCCTTGACCTCTGCTACTAGGGGCTTAAAGTACATCCTTGTCTGTATGGACGTATTCAGTAAATTTATAACGCTATGCCCTATTCAGAAGGCGAATACTCGTTCAGCACTATCGCAGATCAAGAAGAAGATAATACCCATTATGGGTAAGCCTGAGAGTATCTTAAGTGATCATGGGAGCCAATTCACTGCTGCAGGGTTTAAGCGTGAATTAGAAAGACTGGGAATTAAGCATGTCTTATCCAGTATCAGATATCCGCAAGCTAACCCGAGTGAACATGTCATGAGGGAAATATCCAAGTATTGTAGGATATACTGCCCGAGAGAACATTATAAGTGGAACACTGTAGTGCCCATTATTACTGAGTGTATTAACTCAACCAGACACGAATCCACTGGTATGATTCCGGCATGGATTCACAATAATGTGCTGCCCAAACGTCCTTGGGAGAATGTAATTCCTTGCCCTAGGGATCCTCAACTAGCTCGAGAGATGTGTATTAGTAACGTCGCGGATCACTTAAAAGCACAGGCTGAAAAACGGCTGCGAAGAACAAGGAACAAGAGGTTTCATAGACCCCTACAAGTGGGCGAGTTGGTTTTAGTTAAGACACCCACTGTCTCCAACCCTACAGGGAGATACTACCACAAGTTTGCTGAGCTATATACTGGACCGTATAGGATAATTCATAGTTATGAAAATAACTCATACAAGGTACAAAGCTTGGACGCTACAGTGATGAAGGTCTTTAACTCGGCAAAACTTAAGCCCTTTTTCAGACCAGGTCAATACCAATTAAACAATCAGGAAGAAGAAGAAGAAGAAGGAGACGACGAAGAGGAAGAAGAACTTGGGGAGGAAGACACCGAAGATATTGCAGGAGAGGAGGTTGTTATTCTGGAAGAAGATGAACATGACGGCGGAGAAGAGCAACCAGCGGTACCCAGTGGTGAAGGAGAAGAAGAAGAAGAAGTAAATATGATTTCTTCAGGAAACCGTCATAAACAGCTATCTGAGCAGCGAGAAGAAGCGGAATGTCAAGGCTGCGAGAGTAACCACCGGAGATTTCTAGCCCTGCTAGATGCCTATTACCAAGTTAGGAAGGATAGGGAGGCTATTATGTCTGTAGCCGAAGATAGTCCCGTGCCATGAAGTTTAGGAAATTTACAGCATAAAGGATTGCAATGAGAAGATGATCTCGACATTTAGGAAAATAAAATTTTTGAGAAAATTTTATTTTGTCGTTCACGGAGGGCTATGAACCATACGGTTCATGGACTAATAGTATAGATTTTAGTATTGGATATTGGGATTACATAAGACCACCCACGAAGTCATTGTCTTAGAGTATATTTCATAAAAGAGTCCAGAAGAAGCGTTCTTGTGTGAAGTGAGCTAGAGCGTCATTATGAGAAATCTCCAGAACCTCATTAAAGGGAGTTATGTCCCAAGCCAAGCCTCTTAATGAAGATTGGGGACGCTTCCCGGATCCCGGCAAAACTTACCTTCGGAGGGAAGAAAGAATTAAATTAATATCTTTGGTTACGGAAGAGTTGCATTGGATTTCATAAAAGAATTGCAACCTGCATAATTTCTGCTTTATTTTGATATGCATTAGGGCTGCAATCATAAAAACATTCGTTAAATAAGGTACTTGAGGTGCGTTGTGCGGGAAAACTTCGAGTCGCGGGCGCGCGTATTCTGCACACGATCAAGTGGCGTGGTTACGCTAACTGATTATAAAAGTGAGGCCGCCTGGCATATCAGTCTCATTCTTTGACCGGAAGGCTGCTTGAACGAGTCGTCATACTGCGTGTTGGTACTGAGAACAGCGCTTTGTCTTCGAGCTGCACCTACTACTAGTACTACTGTATCTGCGAGGAAGTAATCAACTTGCATATTCAGTTAAATCCTTGATATTACCTGTGTGGATATGCTATGGTGAGATGAAGTACTGCCTATAATAGACTGATGAACTAGTAGCTTCATGTTTCTGTGAGGTCAAGTTGTAACTGACGTAATGCTAGAATAAATATAGGCTCAGGGTAGTTCTTCCAGAACTACATGTTGTCCGAGTGAAAGGATGGAATAACAGTGTTACTAAGAGTGGTAAAGAAACTATAGTGTACCAGGTTTAAAATTCCGAACAAGACTCTGTCAATGTAACGTGTGAGGCACGATAGTAATGGAAACAGGCATCGAGTCTGGACAGTCTGTAATCAATGAATTTGTTTTCAGTTACCCCTGCATCAAGCCAGAACGAGCTTTTACATCATCAGTGCGAGGAAGCCACAACCGGAGCTGAAGCCGACACGACAACGGGATTGAAATAATAACATTAAGTTATTTATTAGACCACCTAATCAACACAAAATCGATTTTGTGTTGATTAGGTGGTCTAATAAATAACTTAATGTTATTATTTCAATCTAATATCATCAATACGGACCAAAAATGATATTTATTACATGTAACGACAACGGGAGTCGATCCAGGAACGTTGGGTGTACCTGATCAGCGCGACGTCAAAGGGGACATCTTCCAACCATCTAAGGAGCTATACGAAGGACTCACGCAAGATAAAATGTCTCCAAGTGCTCACCAGTATCTGCTGCAAGTGTCGCAGTTTGTCATGATGTGGTAAATTCAGTGGTCCACAGGGAGGGCCGCTCCGTCATGTCACCAATCACATAAGGTCAGAGCTTTCCAATTCTGTTTCAAGCATGTCATTTAAATTTAGATAGGAATAGGGGGGCCGTCAGTCGACAGGTTAGTTATGGTAGGAATATTTCTTTGTAATATAGAGCTAGGCCTCAAGCTCGAACCCCGTACCTTAGGGTAGATGATAGTTTGCAGATTCCTTATTGGTGTGTTTATCTCTCATGTCAATTGTATTATATTAGCGTATGTATTATCTTCATGGGTCAGGTCGAACTCCCTTGGTCATAGTAGGTTAGTCTAACAGGCAGACACTATTTATTGTGTCGTGTTCAGGAATTTGTTTCTGCAGACGTAGGCTGTATATTTCAGACAAGGATTCAACCCGTAATTCACCCAGCTTTACTGACAGGGCGAGCAAGTCCGAATGTTTGAGAGATGTGAGCATTATGCATGTAACTGGCTGTATGTATTTGAGATGAGAAAGCCCAGCACAGTTTGAGAGTGTATTGGTTGCATTAGAGATGCCTTATTGTGGCCATGTGATTATCGCATATTGATTTGTGTCTTTGTCTTATCAAGGTTGAGCCCATGGGAGGCGGAAATAAGATTAGTTATATTGCTGGTGATATTGAGATGAGGGCGGATAGCCCAGGTGTATTTAAAGAGTACTTTTTAGCAGCCAGGTTATGTGAGGTATTTTGAGAGGCGAGATGTTTTTGCCGGCAGCCAGCTGAGCTCGTAAATTATGTGGATTGCCGCTAGTCAAGTGGTCGAATGGTGAGGGTTGGTGTGTCTGACGTCACAGTCTTGAAACTCTGTGATATTTCTGTCTGCAGCTTGTCGAGTGTGTATGGGGGAAGGAGACGACCTTGATGTTTTGGAACGCAGGGAGAGATTTTTTGTTCGATTTGTTCTACTTTAATTTTTAACACTGGCACGTTTGATATTGTCACTTTGGATATGTTGGTTGCGTTCTTTTGAGATTGTTCGTGTATGAATATTTTACGCCTTACTCTTCATGGGACTAGGGTTCGTGACCGAGTCAGGACACTGTTCAGTTTGTGTTTATTTTGTTTGCACCGGGGTTCGATGGTACGAGGCATAGTAAATTTTTGGGAACTACTGTTAGATGTGTATTTCAGTAGATATCCGTTTTTCGAGATTTCGTTACTTACACAATTGTAACATGATTGTTACAGCCCAGCTGTTTTCGTGAAGGCAGTGAACTGGTTGTCATCGGCTCAACATTATCTTGACCCAAGCATTTTGAAAGCTCTTATATTTGTAAATAGATTCTGTTTATGTAATAAATCCCTATTTGTTAAACTTTGAATGCAGCGATGTTTTCTGTTAGATATTTTTATTTTAATTTAGCTGATTCTTACCTGATTAGTCACATATCCTAGTGTTTATCTTTATGTTGCCCATTGATCCCCATGTTATCCCTGAGAAGAGCGCTTATCCGGCTGAGCGAAGATATGTGTTCAGGTAAGACTATGTGCACCAGCTCACGTTTGTGAGAGTTCTTTCACTACTGTACTCTGGGTTCGAGACCGGCTTTCGCCTGGCCGGAACTTTAGAGTCCTGTAGGGCACAATAAGAAGGAGGCGGAAATACACAAACTGAGGAGGATATGGACGCACAGTGTGATTCATTGGAGCAATATAGTAGGAGAAATAATGTAAGAATTTTCTGCATCCCTGAAAGTTTGAACGAAAACTGTGATGAACTAGTGCTCAACGTGTGCCGAGCAGTAGGTGCAGATGTGAGACTTACTGACATCGATAGGTGTCACAGAGTAGGACCTCGATCTCCAGGGAAAACACGACCTATCCTAGTGAAATTTGTGTCTTATCGCTCACGGCAGGACGTCTTCACGAAGAAAAGGAAACTGAAAGGATCATCTACAACAATCCGTGAAGATCTTACGGCTATCAGAATGTCCATCTTGAAGACAGCAATCCACCGTTTTGGACTTATAAACACTTGGACTGATTAAGGAGACATCATAATCAAGAAGGCGGACAGGATGAAATTAAGAGTTTGCCAGTTAAAGGAACTTCCTATGGCATAAGCTTCTGTTCCAGTGCTGCTTTATCACTTGACAACGTGAGTCCACTCCCATCCTTTACCGTAAGTCACAGCTGAGAAGCTATCTTTTTATTTAGTATAAGAGTATCTATCTATCTATCTATCTATCTATCTATCTATCTATCATTGTCTATCTACCTATCCATCCATTTACCGTATTAATTGATCTAAATATCTATTAGCTTATCTGTCTTCTTATCCTACCACCTGTCGATCAACTTTACACTTTAATAATTTTCCTAACTGGTTCCACAGGCCCCCGTATTATGTCTACATAGATCTAACATCAACATTACATAGAATAAGCTCCTACTTGAGTTATTCCGTATGCCTAATCTGCTGTTGTACGTCATCTTCATCATCATTATTATTATTATTATAGACAATTTAGCTATGTAAAATGCTGATTATTCATTGGATGTATTCGCATGTTGTGTTCTACTTCTAGTTAGTTTTCATTTTAGCAATTGGCAATGCATACCACAAACAGCAGTAATCCCTTTGACCATAGCAATACTTTTCCTTATCACACTTCCGCTTCCCCATCCATCCCTTCAACCAGTCTACCTGCTAGTCCACTGACCCGAACCCCACCCCTTGAAGCTACAACACACATTCTCCAGTCAGCCCTAAATAAACATAAAAGCGCACTTCACAAATTCGTATAGATGAACTAAAAGCGATTTTCATTCCACTGTCCTTTGATATCATCTTATGCAGTGAAAGTTGGTTGAAAGACGAAGATCAGCCTAAGAATCTGGAATTACCTGGCTACTGCCTTCTGAGAAATGACAGACTTGGCAAAGGAGGCGGCAGGGTCTGTGCTTTTGTCTCTTCGCACTTGAAACCTCAAATTATCTGTCAGTCGCCTCAACAGTATGAGCTTAAACCTGAATACATGTTCATAGTGATACAGGATACAGGTCGCTACTGTGAAATGCTTGGTAGGTGTTGTATACAAACCGCCTAAAGCTCGTCATCTGAATGCCTTTTTTTTTTTTTTTGCTACTTGCTTAACGTCTCACCGACACAGACAGGTCTTATGGCGACGATGGGACAGGAGAGGGCTAGGAGTGGGAAGGAAGCGGCCGTGGCGTTCATTACGGTACAGCCCCAGCATTTGCCTGGTGTGAAAATAGAAAACCACAGAAAACCATTTTCAGGGCTGCCGACAGTGGGGTTTGAACCTACTATCTCCTGAATACTGGACACTGGCCGCACTTAAGCGTCTGCAGCTATCGAGCTTGGTCTGAATGACTAAGGCCCGGTTGTATAAAACATTTGATCTGAGTTTAACGAGGAAAAATGGCTGCCAGTCAAGTTGAACTTCGATTTTCCGTTGTATAAACGCTAATCTAAGATCATCTCATCTCGATCTAAGTTCAGATTTGACTGGCGAATATTCGTCGGTTAATCTCCTTGAACCTAGATCATTATCGTTCATATTAAACATTGAACTAGCCCTGAAGACTTGAGAAGTGTTTCCTTGTACCGTATCTGCGTAAGAATACCGCGCCTTAATAATATCGAGATGAGTTATAAATATCTTGAATGCTAGTAGTTAAATAATATTGCTAAAGATCGCTCGATTTTTTCAGAAGTGAGGTTATGTGAATATCATATAAACAATAGCCTACTGCCATACCAACACGTTGTTGTTACTTAGTTTTATGATACTGCTTCAATAATGAATTATTTAAAATTATGTTTCAAGTTTACAAAACAAAGCAACTGTGTAATATATTTATTTTCTTTAGCAGGGATGTCAGATTATTCCGACTTTTCGTCTGATGAAGAAGAGTTGATTTTACGATGAGCTCCTCGCGTCTTTCGGTACAGACGGAATCCGATGATTGAAATGAGTGATCAAATGTTCAAAATGAGATTTCGTTTCTCGAAAGATGTTGAGGAACGACTGGAACTGAAGTTAAGGGACACACTACAAAAACCTACTCAAAGAAATTATCCCCTGTCACCCATGTGTATGTTTTATGCTACAAGAAGTTTTCAAATGGTTGTTGGAGATCTCTTTAAATTGACAAGTCAACGGCTTTCTCTTTCAACTTTGATGTCACCATATCGGTTCTTTTATTTTCTATTATATGTTTGTACCTTGATAGTACAATATCCACCAGATCGTCCTTTTATTTCGGTGTGAAATTCGCAGAACGCTCCTTTGATTTTCCTTCCATGTTTACTTCGCAAGATTTCAATATTTCTTCTTCTTCTCCTTCTTCGACAGTCAGTTTCGTATTTCATTTGTTTACAGTCATGGCCAGGTCAATTCCGCCATTTATGTATTATCAAAGGGCCGAGCTATTTCGTATTTCATTTGTTTTGCGGTGTTGCCACGTCCACTTTTTTGAACTCCGATTACATTTGAACTACACAAGTGTAAACCGAGTTCAGTTTTATACAACGCGATGAAGTCGTAATCTCGGTTCATTTTCAGAACTAAGTTCTTAATTGATCTCCAGTCAGATGTCTTTATACAACCGGGCCTTAGAGACTGATCTTAACAGACTGTTACCTATGTACGAACATTTTATAATGATGGGAGACTTCAATACAAACCTTCTAGATCTAGATTCTTCCGAAGCCACCCACCTATTGAATACATTTCAGGCATGCAGCATGGCGATCCTCCCACTTTCTCCCAATCACCATACTAAGACTCCACACACACTACTGGACCTAATAGTAACAAACAACCCTGACAAACTATTACATCACGGCCAGACATCTGCTCCCGGACTGTTAGCCCATTATCTTTATGACTTACGCACTACAATGCCCGAGACTATAGCCGTATTGACAACGAAAAATTATTGGAAGACGTTTTTTCGATGCCATGGCAGGAGATAACTCATAAAACTAATATTGACAACATGGTCACCACTTTCAATAACATGATACTACATATTTTTGACAAACATGCCCCTCTACAAACAGCACGCATCTGTAAAAGACTCTCCCTGTGGCTAAATGATGATATTAGAGCAATGATGGCTAAGCGGGATGCAGCTCAGAGGAAATATAAACATTACCCGACAAAGGAAAACTTTATCTATTACAAACGACTATGCAATAAACCGACTCATACAGTAAGAAACGCTCGACTATGATACGCCCATGACCTTATAAAACCCGACGTAAGACCCACTACTTTATGGAAGTCAATCCGCCATTTTGGACTAAATAAACTGGACAAGGTAGACGATTTGGAAGTTTCTCTTGATGAATTGAACAATCACTTCGTATCCTCCCACGTACAATTAAACGAAGAAGCAAAAGAAAATCTTTTGTGGGCAAATTACAACACACCACCCGCAGGCAAAGACTTATGTCTCACCCATGCAAATAAAAGCAGCTATCATGGGAATTAAAACTAAATCCACAGGGGTGGACAATATATGTATTATAATGCTAAATAAAATTTTCGACGCTATTATTCTAGTATTGACATTCATATATAACTTCACCCTTCAAAATAGAGTATTTCCAACTGTCTAAAAATGGCCCTGGTACATCCTTTACCAAAGACAAAATCTCCTGGACTAAACAGTGACTACAGACCTATAAATATACTGTCAATAGTAGCCAAGGGACTCGAACACATTGTGCATAATCAAATCACCAACTATCTCAACGACCAAGACATACTAGACCCACACCAGTCACGTTTCTGACGCAATCACAGTACATGCACTGCCTTACTAAGCGTGACTGACGATATAAGACAGGCTATTGATGAGCAAAAACTGACAATTCTAGTATTATTGGACTTCAGCAAAGCATTTGACTCTGTAGACCATGAGTTGCTCCTATCCAAACTTTATCACCTAGGGTTCTCCTACAGTACTCTGAGTTGGTTAGGAGCTTATTTACACGAACGTCAACAACATGTCGTCAATCAAGGTACACTTTCTTCGTGGCGATATGTGAAAAGAGGGGTCCCACAAGGGTCAACCCTTGCTCCTTTGCTATTTTCTGTCTATATCAACGACCTAGCTAAACAGCTGACACATTGTAAACGTCACATCTATGCTGACGACGTACAATTGTACATCCATGCAAAACCAACAGACGTTTCGACAGCAATCGAGCAAATTAGCAGGGATCTAGTGGCCATAAGTAAATGGTCTTCCCAGCATGGACTTATTTTGAACCCAAAATAATCCCAAACCATAGCAATTGCCCACCCAAGACTTATTTCCAGTAATCACTGCATGTCCATCACTGACGTACAACTTCAAAATCAAGCTTTGCCCTTTTGCAAGAGCGTAAAAAATCTTGGAGTAACCATTGACCAGCACCTCTCGTGGACGGATCAGACAATATCTGTGAGTAGATGAGTTTTTGCCATGTTGCACACATTAAACAATTTCAAATTTATTTACTTTTCCGTTCAGTTTAAGAAGAAACTAGTTGAAACCCTCATTCTTACAATATTCGATTATTGCGATGTAGTGTACAGTGACGCGAAAACCGAGTTTTGCGATGAACTACAATGTGCACAGAATGCCTGTGTAAGATTTATATGTAATCTGAAATTTTCATATCACGTTACCTAGTGGATGGCCACGTCTTGAAGACAGACGCAAGCTGCATACTTCTTTGCACCGAATCCTTACATTACAATCCCCAACTTACCTACATGAACGATTTCACAGCCTTTCTGAACACCATGATAAAAACACCAGAGCGCTGAGCTCGGCACTGCTCGCTATTTCTAAGCATAAATCCTCCACCTACAACAATTCCTTCACTGTTGTGGCTAGCCGTGAATGGAACTTCCTTTCGCAGGAGGTCAGAGGTATATCAAACCACGGAAGATTTAAAAGTAGGTGCTCAAAATATCTGTATGAAACGAGCTCGTAGTGTGACAGACTTCTTCTTCTTCCTCTTCTTTGTTTTCTTTCTCTTCTTTGTTTTCTTCTCCTCATGGTCCTTCTTCTTCTCCTCCTCTTCTTCTTCTTCTTTTCATTATTATTGTTATTATTATTCATCAATAGTGTAAGAGATTATTCAGCTGTGGATTACTGCATAGTTATCCTTATCCCAATCCCCAAGGGTGGGAATAGGCGGTTCAAAATATTTCATCAGAACATTCAATGTCTTAAAAATAAAATTTTAGAATTACAAGTAATTTTAAATTCAATACAGGATGTTATGTTTAACTGTTTGGATGAACATTGGTGTAATAATGATGAACTTGAACTCATTAATATTGAAGGTTATTATCTGGCAAGTAATTACAGTCGGGTTAATAAAGAGCATGGGGGAGTTTGTATTTTTGCTAACTCAGGAATTGAATGTAAAGAAAGGAAGGATCTTGAAGTGCATAATTCTGAATTAGAATTTGAACTAACTTCAGTGGAATTTAAGCTTCCCTATGGTAAAAGGGTAATTCTGTTAACCGTGTACCGTTCACCGGATGCTGATGTGGAGATTTTCTTAGAAAAATTAGATCAAGCCCTTCATAACATTTTCGGTAGGTATAGCAGCGCAGAAGTAATACTTTGTGGTGATTTTAACATAGATTTTGCTGAAGAAAACCTTCCATCAACATCACAACTACTGCATGTTCTTCAAAGCTGTAATCTAAAACACTTAATTTTTACACCCACTCGGGTAACTGCCACCTCAGCTACAACGATAGACAACATTTGTACTAATTTCCATTGTTCTAAAATGCAAGCATCCAATATAAATTTTGGGTTATCAGATCATCATGCTCAAATTTTACAACTAGAATTTGAGAATGCTAGCAAGCATTCAACCAAAATAAAGCAAGCACAATTAACTCGTTTTTTCTCTGCAGCTGCATGTGGCAGTTTCATTGAAAGCCTTAAACTTCAGACCTGGACTCCAATAACATTCGGTCATAGCATTGACCAAAAGTATAGAACCTTTTTAAGCATTTTTTTAAACGGAATTTGAATTACACTTTCCAAAAAAACTTGCAGTAAAAAATCCATGCCTCACGAAGGGTATACGGATTTCAAGTCAAAAATGTAAATTACTAAGTAGATTAGCACAACAGAGTTGTGACCAGTTTTTTTGTAAGTATGTTAAAAATTACAAATCAGTCTATCGAAGAGTTCTTAGGGTGGGTAAGATAATGCACAATAACAAGAAAGTTAAAGAGTCGTGCAATAAATCACGAACCATATGGAAGGTAATCAAGGGAGAAACCAACAGACATGCAGTTGGAAATAAGGTTGCTGCCATAAAAAATTATAAGGGAATACAAATGAATGACCCTCGTCATTTGGCTAATTATATGAATGATTTCTTTCTATCCCTACCATACAAACTTGAAAATGCAAATAAATCAGATGTATTACCAGAACTCCCAACCTTTGTGCAAAACTCTATGCAGTTAACTCCAGTAACAGAACTGGAAGTTTTTAAAATCATACAATCTTTGAAGAACAAAACTTCCACAGGTGTAGATGAAGTTCCCACAAAACTCATTAAAAAATGTGCTCCCTATCTGGTACAGCCTTTAACTTATCTCATCAATGAATCATTTTCTAGTGGTCAGTTTCCTAATCTCCTAAAAATAGCTAAAGTTATCCCAGTCTTTAAAAGTGGAAACTTACACGACCAGACCAATACAGACCAATATCAGTACTTACTGTTATTTCAAAAATATTTGAATGTGCTATGAAAGATCGGCTTACTAAATTTTTAATCAAATATAACTTGTTAAATAATGCACAACATGGGTTCAGAGCTGGCAGAAGTACTTTGTCTGTTTATCACATTTTACACAGTTGGTCGTAAATGCTCTTGATAATGATGAAACTGTGATAGGACTATTTCTTGACCTTTCAAAGGCATTTGATACTGTTGATCATGAAATATTGTTGCACAAATTATATCAGATTGGAGTTAGAGGAATTGTTAATGGCTGGTTTAGATCAAAATCTGAATAAACGATCCCAGTTTGTTGAAATTACACATTGTAACAGTAAAGGGCATAATGAGACATATCACTCTCAGGTAAAAAGCATAGACTTAGGTGTTCCGCAGGGTAGTATTTTGGGGCTCGTTCTTTTCTTGATCTATGTGAATGATCTTCCTCACAATAATCAAGTAGAAACAGCAGTTCTGTATGCTGATGATACAAACATAATTATTAATAATCCTGACCCTACGTTTATAGAAACTACAGCAAATACAGTCCTGTCTAGGTTAGAATCATGGTTCAGGAAAAACAAATTAACATTGAACTTTAAAAAGACCCAATACATGGAATTCAAGGCATCTAACTACCATGACAAAACTGCAAAAAAACACAACCTTATATTAAATGCAGATGCAATTGAAAATACGTTGACCACAAAATTTTTAGGTGTCCATATAGATGAAAAATTAAGATGGGATTGTCATATTAAAAAAATAGGGAAGTCTCTGAGTTCTGTTTGTTTTGCCTTAAGGATTTTGTCTAATAGTTGTAGTGAAGAATATGTTAGAATAGCATATTTTGGATATTTCCATTCAGTCATCACTTATGCTATTGGTCTCTGGGGCTGCTACAAATCAAATCTTGATATTTTTCGAATACAGAAACGAGCTATCAGAATTATATTGAGACGTAACAGGTTAGATCATTGCAGACCATTATTTAAGAGGCTAAGGATACTCCCAGTACCAAGTATATACATCATGAAATGCATTCTACACGTGAAGAAAAATATTGATCACTTCAGAAAGAATTCTGACAATCACAATTACCAGACGCGAACAAGAAATAATATTTTTATCGAGCACAAGAGTAAAACCATTGCCTTGAGACATGTAGACTCTGTTGGAATCAGACTATATAATAAGCTTCCAAATACGATTAAAGATATTAGTCCCATCAGTTCATTTACCACAGCTTTAAAAAATCTCCTGCTGAGTAGCTGCTTCTACAGTACAGAAGAATACATGATGAAGTGCTGGTAATGATGCTACTACTTATTAACTTGTAATCTAGTATATAGCCTTAAAAATATGTTAATGTCACATTGACTATGTTCACATTATTAACACCACACCAATATATTTTTATTTTGTCTTGTAAATATTGGTTATTAATATTATTTAAAAAAATTAAGATGTACTGTCCTAACATTGAGGTATGTGGTGTTTCTGTTTTTCTTCTTTTTCAAAATGTTCATTGTTGTACATATATTATTGTTAGTATTAGGAAATCACTTGACAACTCCTATACTGTTGGCATATTTCAAAATATGTAATTGTACAGTCTATGGAAGCTAAATAAATGAATGAATGAATGCATGCATTTTGTAATGTTTTTCACCCACAGTAAACACACGAAAACTGTAACATTCATCAATGTGATATATTTCTGGAATTGGACAAATAATAATAATAATAATAATAATAATAATAATAATAATAATAATAATAATAATAATAATAATAATAATAATAATAATAATAATATATATATTTTTTTATGAGGGATTGTGGAAAATCTTCAAAAAGACACTTGTGAAGGGTCTGCACTCCACAAGCGTGTGGGATTCTTACCCACTAAAAACCACACACCCTTTTCCCACGATGTGAGTCATCACCCCGGAACCGCTCTCGCATTACTTCAGGGTGATATCGTGCTTTGTCTTTCAGACGTCTTCTTTCTTCATTTCTCCTTTATGAACGTTCGTATGCTTCCAAATCCTTCTTCTTCTGACGAAGGATATCCTCCACATGTACTGCCACGCGATCCCAGGATTCCTGGTTTCGCAGCATCACCGAAATAACATTATCTGTTGTCAATTCTCCTAGTTCAGTTTCCACACATCTTCTCTGAATTGTCCAATGGCCGCATACAAAAAAGGTGTGATATACGTCGTCAATATCATCGCAGTATATGCATGCTGCGTCACTCGCTCTGCCCACTTTATGCAGGAATTTCCGGAAATATCCATGTCCTGTTAGAAGCTGCGTGAGGTAGTAATTTACTTCACCATGGGCCCTTTCAACCCAGATATTCAAGCGTGGTATCAGTCACTTGGTCCATTTGCCTCGAGGGTCACTTTCCCATCTAAGTTGCCATCGCCTCATCAGTTGACTGACGGCGCGCTTCTTTGTACATTTCTTTCCCAGCTCTCCTTTGGTACGCCAGATTTCATGCCGCTCCAATGCGAGTAGGTCTATTGGGGCTATTGCTGCCACCGTGAGGATTGCCGGTTCGGAAACAGTGTGGTATGCACATGCAATACATAAAGCCGCTCTCCATTGTATGGCAGCTATCCTTCTCCGATACCAAGCAAATCTCAAGGATTCAGCCCAGATTTCAGAACCATATAGAAGCACTGACTGAACCGTCGACATGAGAAGACGTCGTTTACTGGATTTCGGACCTTTAATATTTCCCATTAGTCTGCTAAGTGCAGTCATGTATTTTACTGCCTTGTCTGTCACTCTCTGAATATGAGTCCAGAATGTGAGCTTGGAGTCAAGTGTCACTCCTAGATATTTTGTGCTCGCAGATGTTTCTATCACTAATTCTCCAACAGTCATTGGTACAAGAGTTTCGATCCTTTTCCTCGTCAGAAGAACTATCTCAGTTTTGTGTTCGGCTAATGTTAGACTGTGGCTCATCATTCATTCTTTTATGCGCCGCATCACCTGGTTCAGTTTAATTTGAGCCATTTCAACATTATGAGCTACTATCAAGGCGGCCACATCATCAGCATAGCCCACAAGCTTCGTGTCCTCTGGCATCTCCAAACGTAACAAGCCATCATACATTATGTTCCAAAGATCTGGACCAAGGAGCGATCCCTGCGCTGCACCAGCCGTCAGACGCTTTGTATTTTCTCCATCTTCCGTATCATACAACAGAGTGCGATCTTTAAAGTAATCTCTCATTATGCGCTTAAGATATTGTGGTAGCTTGAAAGTTTCTTCAAGAGCTACCAACATGTCGCTCCATCTTGCCGAATTGAAGGCATTCTTCACATCCAGGGTCACAAGAAGTGTCAATTTACGGGAATGATGGTTGCCCGTTTGTGCCCTTTCTGCTGTATTCACCACCTCCCACACTGCATCTAGCGTTGAGTGTCCTCTCCGAAATCCATGTTGGCAAACAGATAGATCCCCTGCTAGTTGAACTGCTGAGAGGATTCTGGGCTGCAGAAGTTTCTCCAGGCCTTTTCCAGCTGTGTCCAGCATACATAAAGGTCTATAACCACCAAGTTTTCCTTTGCTGATCAAAACCAAACGAGCCATTTTTCATCGGGGACTAAAAACACCCGTTTGCAGGCAATGATTGTACATATTCAGCAACAGTTCTGGGCATAGTTCTGCTATTATCTTTAGCACTTCTGCAGGTATACCATCTGGTCCTGGAGTTTTCTTGTTTCTAAGAGAGCTAATAGCTCTATTCAGCTCTTCTAAAGTAAGGAGGGGTATATCATCCAGTTCTTTCTCGTCGTCACAGTCAATCCTCTCTGGATGGTCTGGGAATAGTGTATCCACAATTTGTTTAATTGTTTGCGGATCCGCACTTGGGGTTGAAAATGTCCCGAGTTGCTTCATGACAATCTTATAACCTTGTCCCCATGGATCATCTTCTACTTCTTTAGCCAGTGCCCACCATTTATCGGCTTTACTTTTTCTGATTGCATTACGGAGTTTCTTCTTCGCTGACTTGTACTCCGCTGTGACTGAGGTATTCTCTTGACTGCCTCTCATCCTCTGAGCCTGCGTCGAAGTCGCAGACAATTCTTTCTCAGTTCAGCAATCTCTTCAGTCCACCAGTACACTGGGCGCTTGCTGTTTCGCGGTCTCCTTCGGGACATTGAGGCGTTGCATGCTTGATGGATTAGCTGCATAGTGAGTTCAACACATACACCAGCTGCTCCTTTCCCTCTACGAGCAAAACATTTTTCAGTTATGTTGTCCCTTCCATTCCGAATTACATCAATGAACTTTTCCTTGTCAATACCGGCTATGTTCCACCGTGCTGGCCTGCGCAAGATGTTTCTTTCTTGAGGAGATTCTTGGAGCAGTCGAAAGATGATATATTGATGATCACTCCCCGTGTAGTTCTCGATCACTTTCCATTCGCAAATCTTAGGCGTAATATCCTCTGATGAGAAGGTTACATCCGGTATTGTTCCCTGACATCCTGGCCGTCGAAATGTTGGCACATTTCCAATGTTGTTGACCACCAAACCTGTTCTGGCTCCCATCTCCATTATACGACGTCCTCTGGAGTCTGTTTGTGGCATGCCCCATTCCAACGCTTGAGCATTTGCATCACCAGCGACCACTAGTTTGTTTTCCATTCTGCGTATTACGTCCTCAAGACCATCAAGTTTCATCTGAAAGTTGGAAACAGATTCATTTGGTGTAAAATAACAGCTTACAATAGTGATTCCCCCAATCTGTACCCAAACAAAACCGTCATCGCATCCATGCTGTGTTACTGGGACTTTTCCTGGATCTGGTCTCCAAATTGCAGCTGTTCTGAGGTTATCCACAAACCATCCTGGATGGTCTCTCTCTTGATATGGTTCGCTAATAATAACGATGTCTACTTCCATCTCGTAAATCAGCTGTGTCATAAGATCGTTAGCTGTTTGACTCCTGTGCATATTTGCTTGAAGTATTCGCATCACTTACTATGATTTTTTGCCTTTTCCAGAGCTTCACGAAATATTGCACATGCTCCCGATCCAGGAATATGATTTCGTTCAGCTTCATTGACACCCTTGTCTGAACAAAGCATGCATCGTGGATTGTTCTTTTTACAGTCTACTGCCTTGTGGCCAGATTCTCCACACGTAAAACAGAGCTTGCTTCTGTCGGGGCCCGTGCAATTTGTAATGTGAAAATGGGAACTAATATTTACTGGACATAACTGACTTATAACATCAAAGCATCTAAGAGTATTTATTTATTCATCTGTCATGTCGACTTGTGTATCCAGCCGTTATCTATATTATCGGGTATTGTTGGGACTGTTTCCTAACTGTGGAAGTTACCAGACAAATTTAATTCAAGTTATTTATCCATTATTGTCAGGCATTTGACTGGACTATGTGATGCGCCGAATTATCATTTAACTTCTGCGCACCTTCGCGGTGCACGCATTGAATTATGGGACTGGCTACTCGCCTAGCTCGGTGTGAGCTCAGTAGTCTGCAGTAGTCTGCTCGCCGCGACTCTCCAAGATGGCTGTGTTGTGTGAAGCTCCCAAGCGGACGGCTTGGCAAGAAGGGAAAGCAATTACAATGGAGCCGGACTCCGGCGGTTAAACCATAATGTTAGGGCTAGGCCCTGTTATTCTTTGAAAGTTATCCAGTGTGCTCCAACCTTAATATTTTCTTAATGTAACATGTAAACTTGGTGCAGTGAGTTAACCGTTATCGGTATGAAAAAGTTATAAGTGTCTTGTAAGTTTGGATATCTTAACTCCAAGTAAGTACTGAAAATTATAATTTATTGAAGGGATCCCGTTCGTTCAGGCACTAGTGTGAGTAATTTCATCGTGGACATGAGCAGCATTATAAACGCCAATTTTGGTATAGTGTAACCTTGTAAGCAAAATTTGATATATATTTGAACTGAATCCGTTGGAAAAAGAAAATTTAATGTAATGTAGGGAGCTCGGGATCGCTAGTTATGCATCTATGAGGTGGTATTTTGTGTAAGTGATTTTATCTTACGTTTTTGTCGGTGTGCATTATTGCCAACTGTTTTTCTTGATGTTCATTATGATGATGAATCTTATTATTATTATTATTATTACTTTTATTCTTTTCCATTTCGGTGCGTGTTTTCTCCCTTAATTTTCCTGGTTGGTGGTATTTGCTGTCTGATTTTTGTCCTATTGCCTTCGTGGCTGATTATCTGTACGTGATTATTATCGCATTGTTACGGGCCTTTATTAATGACACCTCATATTCGCATCGTAGCGCATTCCACGGCCCCCTCTGTTCTAGAGTATGTAAACCGCTGGTAAATTGATTAACTAAAGCTAATGTAAACTGGTACTATCACCTCTTGGATAAATAATAATAATTATTATTATTATTTTAATAACTTAAAATCTTAAAATTGAAATTTGCTGGTCGAAATTAAGTTTAATTATGGGGGTCTTCTTTCGTTGTCTTATTACCTTTCTCCCATTGGTTGTGTTCCTTGCTTTTGTCTTTATTACGTCATGTCATCCCTTCTTATCTAATCTGAAGATACGTTAATATTTTGGGTGGCTTTGATGATTATTATGGGATCTTGGCTTCGCGTCGGTAACGGGTAGCTCCTGTTGGGTGCTTCAGTGTTCTTTAATTATTTTTATGAGCGCACCGTTAATTGTAAATTTCCTTTAATATACTTCATTTTGTTGGGGTTGCTGTGCGCTATTATTTTATTGTGTTTTCATCTAGCTCGTTTCTTTGGTGTAATGTTTATTCGCGGTTGGAGCCACTAATTTTTCTTCTTTTTCGTGTGTCCTTGTGTGCGTCTTGTAATTTAGTATTTTAGTAGTGTAGCAAATTTCAATTTTAAAGTGATTTTATATCGCGGGCCGCATATCGGTTGCAACCAATTTTTAAATAATATTATTTTCTGCATGTAAGGTAATGAGTTATTAATGAATTTTCAAACCTTAATTTCGGCGGAAGCCTATGTTAATGTGAGCTTCATTTCTCCTTAATTTCAACTTTATTTTAAAATACTGTTTTTCTCATCTAGTTTGATTGCATTTTTAAATTTTAGAAAAAGAAATATATATATATATTTTTATTGTTCTTATTTTATACCATTTCCAAATTATATTTGCTTAGTAAATTTTCTTCATTTCAAATTTACCTGGTGTGTCATTTAGTAGCTAGCAATATTTACCTGGCAACCTGTCAAAGTTATGTAAGACCCTGGCCTTTTTATTCTCGCTTTTGCCCTCCACGCTTCATATTTTATGCTACTGCCTTTTGGTAAGTATTGTGCTTGTTTTCTTCTTGATGTTTGTGCTTTTCTTTTGAATGTTTGGTTTACTAATTGGTAAGGTTGCACAATTCCTTGCCAGATGTCCATATGATAGGCATCGGAAGCAGCGAGGTAACATAGTTCTAGCTCGTACTCTGCAGTATAGCCATCCTATCTTGATTCTTCCTGCTTCCAGTAGTTTCTGAGTGTCTTCGTCTTTGGTTTCGAAGATGGCAAGTTTCTGTCCCCAGCTGTTTGGTTTCGAGACCGATATTTTCAGTTCTCCATGGGGGTTGCCGGAATCTCGTCTTACAGCTTCCTCCACGTCTGTGGCGGTAGTGACACCATCCATGTCTCGAATCTCCAGTGTAGTTCGGGGGATTAAAGCCTTTACATCACCATCTCGTCTGAGGGCATCTCTCAGAGAATTACTGAATACCTCCCTATTTTCCATTTTAGTTGTTTTGTTAAATTCAAGAAGAACAGCTCCCACTCTTGTTTTACGGATAGATCGAATGCCTGCTCCACTGTCTTCCGGCTTCACCCTGTCCCTGATATCCTTCAAAACATCAGCGAAAGTCTTACCGTTCATTGGTTTGATGATTACAGCTTCTGAACGACTCCTAGATTTAGAATGAGGTCGTTTCCCACTTTCGCTAAGCACTGTACTTTCAGGATTATTACTGGCCTGTTTCGTTGGGATATCTTCTTGCTTCCTATTCTCACTCTTCTTCTTTCTCTTCTTCTTAGAGAGAAACGTTTCCCATTTTCCTTGATCTTCCTCCGAGTCATATGTCACTGGTGATGTGTTGGACAATTCCTTATTCTCCGTGGTAGTTGGTCTCTGCTCTAGTTCTGCAGATTTCTTCCACGACATCCTGCATGTTGCTCCAGCCTCTAAAGCTTCTTCCAGCTTCATGAGGCCATTCTTTATTTCCGTTTTTAGGTTTTTGAGAGGAATAACCATTATCTTCTTCAACAGTGATCTTGCAGTCTCAAGATGCACCTTTTCTTTGTATTGATTCTCCATTATCTGCCGACTGATATCATCAGTCAGATTTAGGTCAATACTCCTACCATTTCGGCTATTGTGGATACTTTCCCTTGATACACCAGGGAGCTCCACCGTATCATGCAGAATGTCTGCTTCTGCCATCATGCCAATATGGGAGTCTAGTTGGCTGTGTGTTAAGTCAAGGAGATGAAATTGTGGGTGGGCGCTGGGAGCGCTTACACTAGAAAATGATCGTCTATCTACCGCAGTGTACCTTCTATGTGATTTTGATCTTTGACAAGATGGCTGCTCACAACAGGATTACTTCAACGCAAACTTTTCAATATTTCACTTAATATTCTGTCGTTCCAGTTGTAATCAAACACATCTACCATGAAATGGGGCTTAAAATAACCATACAAGCTCGTTTAGGTAAGTGCTTTCACAATGCAAACCCGCTTTCTTGAGCTATTTTGTAGCTGCGAAGTTCACGCGTCTTTTCATGTCCAATAATAATAATAATAATAATGAAAATGAAAACCTGCAACCTGTTTTCCAGTCATTGACCGGGTCAGGGATGTAATGAATGAAGCAGATATAGGCTGTTAGTACGATGGGGTCGCCACTCCCAAAGTGATTTATTAATGAATGATAGATGCAATGAAATGAGAATGGAGAGTGTTGCTGGACTGAAAGATGACAGGGAAAACCGGAGTACCCGGAGAAAAACCTGTCCCGCCTCCGCTTTGTCCAGCACAAATCTCACATGGAGTGACCGGGATTTGAACCACGGTATCCAGCGGTGAGAGGCCGACGTGCTGCCGTCTGAGCCACGGAGGCTCAATAATAATAATAATAATAATAATAATAATAATAATAATAATAATAATAATAATAATAATAATAATAATAATAATGCTATTTGCTTTACGTCTCACTAACTACTTCTACGGTTTTCGGAGACGCCGAGGTGCCAGAATTTTGTTCTGCAGGAGTTCTTTTACGTGCCAGTAAATCTACCGACAGGAGGCTGACGTATTTGAGCACCTTCAAATACCACCGGACTGAGCCAGGATTGAACCTGCCAAGTTGGGGTCAGAAGGCCAGCGCATCAACCGTCTGAGCCACTCAGCCCGGCGAATTGGACAAATTAACCCTAGAACTGTGGACCGTCTTTCTGGAAGACGGTGCACTGTTTCGTCAAGTGCGATCGTCTTTCTGACAGATGGTGTCGTTCTTCCGCCGTATAATTATAACTGAACACCTGAGGGCAGTAATATAGATCCCAGCTGAATACTGATACTTTTATCTTCACTACTGAAAGTCTTTGAAAAACAAGCAGCGGTCTGGAGAAGTTTATTTAGCTGTAGAAATGAAAGTACTTTCATATGTTCTTAGGATCAAGATGGCAGCCCGCTTTGTTGACGATTCTAAAATCGAGCACTTGATTTTCGAAAATCTCAGTGACAGTGCTGATGGTGACAGTCCGACTCGTTGGCTGAATGGTCAGCGTACTGGCCTTCGGTTCAGAGGGTCCCGGGTTCGATTCCCGGCCGGGTCGGGGATTTTAATCGCTTCTGATTAATTCTTCTGGCTCGGGGACTGGGTGTATATGTCCGTCCCAACACTCTCCTCATCATATTCAGACAACACACTACACTACCAACCACCACAGAAATACGCAATAGTGCTTACATCCCTCCATAGAGGGTTGGCGTCAGGAAGGGCATCCGGCCATAAAACAGGGCCAAATCCACATGTGCGATGCAGTTCGCACCCGCGACCCCACAGGTGTGGGAAAAAGCGGCAGGAAAAGAAGAAGTGCTGATGGTGACAGTGATTATTGTGTTCATTCCGATGAGGAAATTATTCCTGAAAGTAGTAAACGTGACAGCGAAGTACAAGTTGCCTCAGAAGTAACGGGAAATTCCGATAACCGGAATGATGTTCAAGTCAGTGCAGGTTACATTATTATAGGCATTACGTCAATATTTGAAGAAACCAGTGAGGAGATAAGTGTGAAATATTGATATTTGAGTTGATTGTTATAAATACATTGATCAGAACACAAGAAAAAATAAACTGAGCTAAGAAAACTAAGATAAGCTGTAGGTTCGAAACTCGTGAACAGAACTCAAAATCTGTTTCGAGGAAAATATTGCGTTTTACTTAGCATTTGAAATCAAAATTGAAGAATTGTGAGGAAATATGTAAAAACACACTTCTTTGTTTCATAATATCATGTTTCAGGAATAAATTTCTTTCAGAAATTCTTTTCTTAGTGCAAAATATTTCAACAATTCACTTTGTTCCAAAAAATATATAATTGTATATTTCGATAGTTAGAAATGGTGAAAATTTTTAAAATTATTTCTCTCATCTTCATGTAGATCATTATTTCAGCTTTCTGTTGGTGTGTAATATGGATTTTTTGGGATTAATATGAGTTTACAGGCTTGATTTCATTTTCATGCTGTATATTGAGGAAAATAACTGCAGCATTTGACATATAAACCTGCAGCAGTTCTAGGGTTATTGTAAATACTAGTAGGTTTATCTATATTATTATTATTGTAATTCGTTGTATGTTAATTTCTTCGTAGGAAACAAAATGTTAATTTATATTGTGTATTATAATAGATATTTTTATGTACAGTAGGATAGCACAGTACCATAGTAATTTGTTTCAGTCTCTTTCTTCATTTATTCATCATCATCATCATCATCATCATCATCATCATCATCATCATCATCATCATCATCATCATCATCATCATCATCATCATCATCATCGGTTTGCCCTTCCAGCGAGCCGGGTAGGGTGTTTGAAAACGAGCGTCTTCCAAAGTTGCCTGTTCAAAAACATTTTGTTGTCCAAGACAGATTCCCAATTCCATCCTCTTCTCTCCACGTCTTCCCTCAGTTGGTCCATCAATCTTCTTCTTGGTCTTTCAGCTGGTCTTCTACCTGTTAATCTCTTCATTTAACATGCCCAAACCATTTAAGTCTAGATGACCCAAGTCTTTCCTCCATCGATTCATTCAGACCTAGGTTAGATCGGATCTCATAATTTTTCACATGATCAAGTCGGGTCTTTTGGAGGGCAGTTCTAAGAAATTTCATTTCACAGGCTTGAATCTTACTACAATCCTTTGATGTTAGTGTGCAAGTTTCCAGAGAATATGTAAGGATGGGAATGAAATATGACTTGTACAGGGTCATTTTTTTTTTTTTTCTTTCTTTGTGGGACCTTCTCATCCCACAGTAGGTGTCTAACGATACTGTAAAAGTTAGAGCCTTTGGTTACTCTGTTTGTTATTTCTATCTCAGCTCTGTTATTACTAGCCATTACGCTTCCTAAATAACTGAATTGGTGTACTACTTCAACTTGGTGGTCCTGTATTTTTATGTTGCATTCTGTATTATGTCTGCTGATTTTCAATGCTACTGTTTTTGATGGTTTCAATTTCATTCCATAATCATCAAACTTCTTATACCATGCATTCAGATTATTTTGCACTCCCGTCCCATATTGCCACATCATCTGCAAACACAAGAGCCTGAAGATCTTTATTACCTTTTCCTTTTTAGTTCCTTTAAAATGGTATCCATAACTGCTATGAATAGAAGAGGTGATAAGGCACTTAACTGTTGTACTCCTTGGGTTGAATTGAACCTTTCAGAGTGACCATCTCCAATTCTGACACAGCTTTTACAATTAGTATATAGCATTTGGATCTTACTAACAAGGTACTCTGGTACACCAAGTTTTCTAAGACTTTTCCAAATAGTTGATCTAGGAACATAATCATATGCCTTTTCAGGGTCCATAAACACAATAATTAGGTCTTTTCCTCTTTCCCAGCATTTCTCTGCCAACATCCTCAAAGCAAATATCAGATCTGTTGTGCTTCTTCCAGCCCTAAAGCCATGTTGTTCCTATTCTAAGATAGGCTCTAGTATATCCCTTACTCTGGCTTCAATGATCTTCTCCATAATTTTAAGGCCGCATGATAAGAGGGTAATGCCTCTGTAATTTTCACTTTTCCTTCTACTTCCTTTCTTAAAGATAGGAACTATCACTCCTTTTGTCCAATCTTCAGGTATTTCGTTATCCTTCCATATTGTTCAGAGAACTCTATACAGCCACTGTATTCCTGGTGGACCAGCAGCTTTAATCATGTCAGCCGTAATTTCATCAGCTCCTGCTGACTTACCACTTCTCATCCTATGGAGAGCTTGCTCTACTTCTGTCCATGTAATTGGGATATCTTCCTCTATTGCTTTCTGTCCTACATTCTCAACAGAGATCTCTTTAGGGCCATTTAGGAGCTTGTCAAAATACTGTCCCATTGTATCCGTGATATCTTTCATATTGCGAACTATATTCCCATCTGCTGTCTCCAGAGCTGTAATTGCTTCTTTATCTGATCATTTACTTTTTACTATTCCATATATCATTTTCATATTCCCTTTACTGTCTTCTTCCAGTTTAGTTGTAAATTCTTTCCAACTTTTCTCTTTTTCTTCCCGTACAATTCTCTTGACTTCCAACTTTCTGTATCTATATTCCTTTACCATCTCTTCCAATTTATTGTTGTCTATTTGGTTGCTGTTGATTCTTCTGTCAGACTTAGCCACATCAAGAACTTTTTTGGCTTTATTCCTTTTCATTATGGCTTCTTTCACTTTATCATTCCACCAAGGATGTTCTTTTTTCTATCACTCTTCTGCTTGTTCTTCCACCAAACAGACTTGCCTTAAAATCATTCCATTCTTCATTACCTTTCTTTGTGTCTGTTATTGGTATTTTGGCTCTGATTTCCTCTTGAAACTGCTGTTTGACTTCCACATTTTTCAGTTTCCAGTCTTTAATTCATGTTTTTTTCTTCTTGTTTACTTTAATAATAGGTTTGGTGACTCTTAGGTCTGCAATGAGCCTATGGTCACTATCAAAGCTCTCACTAGGTATCACTTTTACATCGTGCACCTTTTCTCCACTTGACCTATCTGTGATGATAAGGTCTATCACTGATATATACTGACCATCCCAGCTGTATTTCGTTATCTTGTGGCTATCCCGTTTCTGAAACCTCGAGTTCATCACCAGAAGTTGGTTTCGTGTACATAGATCAAGCAGAAGTCACCATCCTCATTTTTATTCCCAAATCCATATGGATCAATAATTCCTTCGTCCGACTTGTTGGCTGAATGGTCAGCGTACTGGCCTTTGGTTCAGAGGGTGCCGGGTTCGATTCCCGGCCGGGTCGGGGATTTTAACCTGCATTGGTTAATTCCAATGGCCCGGGGGCTGGGTGTTTGTGCTGTCCCCAACATCCCTGCAATTCACACACCACACATAACACTATCCTCCAACACAATAACACACAGTTACCTACACACGGCAGATGCCGCCCACCCTCAACGGAAGGTCTGCCTTACAAGGGCTGCACTCGGCTAGAAATAGCCACACGAAAACAAAAACAATAATTCCTTCATAACCTGACCCATCAGTTCCTACCTGGGCATTAAAATCCCCAATTATCATTATGTTCTCTTCATCAATGATGTCCTCTAGTTTTTCTAGGAAGCTTGATTTTTGGTCATCGCTACAAACCTGCTGGGGAGCATAAACTTGGATTACAGTTTGAGTTTCTCAATTCAGGCATATTTTAGCTTTGATTAATTTCTCATTGATGAAGGAGACATCTGTTACACTATCAATGTCTTTATGGAGTATAAAACCAACTCCATTCCTCGCCACTGCAGTATTACCACTCCAGTATAATTTATATCCGTCCTCTTAACATTCTTGTGTTGCAACTTTTCCATTTGGTTTCACTTAGCCCTATGATGTGAATATGTCTACGGTTCATTAAATCTGTGATTTCGTTGCATTTTCCTGCAAGTCAGGGACACGTGTCCCTAACTTTGCCAGTTAAAATAAACCATATCTATTTATCTATCTATCTATCTATCTATCTATCTATCTATCTACCTATCTATCTATCTATCTAAGATATAAATCTATATTCCTTGAGGAGTGGTTCTGGTAATAGCAATGGAGGTGGTAGTAATAATACTTACATTGTAGATATGAGCAATGTAGTTCAACACTTGATTCAACAAGGAAACCACCCTTTTCCGGTCATCAAGGGGAGTATAACATGCATCTTGATAATCTCTCATTGA
Organism: Anabrus simplex; assembly: GCF_040414725.1. Taxonomy (NCBI): domain Eukaryota; kingdom Metazoa; phylum Arthropoda; class Insecta; order Orthoptera; family Tettigoniidae; genus Anabrus; species Anabrus simplex. Next base: position 96,375,921 of record NC_090270.1, on the reverse strand, counting down.
CAAGAACCTCATCACCGTGGAGAAGAATGTTTCATCAGCACCAGCAGCTTCACGTTCAGCTGCCATCATGGAGAAATAGCTTGAAATGTATGCAGCCATCACAGTATCTAGGAGCTTGTACACCTACAACATTAAGTAAAATATGGAAATAAATATTCAAAAAAGGAAAGGAATGTCTCATGAGAAGATCGATGCATCTTCAGCAAGTATACTATAACAGTAGTGGTAAAACAGTTTAATTCTGGAAATTGCAATTCCTGTTTCTACTTGTAAGCCACAAATGTACCATATTTAAGAATAATGTTAACAATCATTAGTTTAACATCTGTTCTAACCTGATAAAGACTTAACAGAAATTGTAGTTTAGAATTTAGTCCTGCAGAAGTTCTTTCACATGCTGGAAATAAAGGATGGAGAGTCAGTGCATTGAAATACCCCAAGTACAGCCTCCCTCAAACAGTACTGAATCTGGTATTTTCAGAACAAAAGACCGATAACTCATCGATTGCTGATTGAGGTTGGCTTCTTGGGACGGGTTAAGCCTTCGTGAACAGTGACGTATTATGGCCAAGGGTAAATTTTGGAAAAAAAGTAATTTGATGTAAAAACTGCTCAGACTAAGCTAAATCATGCATTCATTTATAAAAACAACATATAGCTTGGGTTACACTGAATTTCAGTACTGATTAGGAATTAAGTCTTATTATTTGGCATAAATTTGTTACCGCAAAAACGACACAAAGGTCACAGAATTATATTGCCAGTTCACATACTGATGAAGTTATTCACTATCACTATAAGCCATATTCAATCGTTTTTACGATGTGGCCTCTTTAAGTCTGAAGCAAGGTAGGTTTTCATGAGGTCTCTCCATCTGGGCATCTGGGACAGTCTTGAGCGATGTTCTGCCAATTGACGCCAATAATCTTCTGGATGTCTTTATCCCATCTGTCCGGTGGTCTTCCCTTAGGTCTCAGATGATCTTTCGGACTCCACTCAAGCACAAGCTTTGTCCACCTATCATCAGTTCTCCAAGCAACATGGCCTGCCTACTGCCATTTTAGGGTAAACACCCTTTCTAAAATGTCACTGACCTTTTTGACTGACCTGATGTAATCTGCTCTCTTCCTGTCATTCTTCGTGAAGCCTAGCATAAACCGTTCCATAGCTCTTTGGGTTGTTCTGAGTTTATGCTTATTACTGTAATCATAGTTCACTGATGAAATACTACAAAAGAGACGTAGAAGAAGAAAAAGAAGAAGAACACAGAGCGTAATTATTAGGTTCTGGAAACAGACTGCATTCTTGTCGAAACAGGTCTACAAAACAGCTGTGACACAGCAGAATGTGCAAGCATGGGGGCAGAAATGAAATAATACCAGTATGGTAAACAATGTAATAAATGACACACAGTTACACAAATTTAACGAAAAACAAAACAAAAAAAAAAAACGATCTCTTAAAGCTACTAACAACTATGAAAAAACTTAATTAACTCTAAATTACAAAGTGTGCATAACACAACGAATGAAGGTACTGTACTTTTCAATGTATAAGCTGTCAGAAATCTTTGAGATCTTCCATGATGATCTGACTGATTTGGAGGATAGGAGCACTTCGTTTAGTTCCTTTGTGCGGGAACAAAAAGTGACACTTAAGGTAATGAAAAATGCAAGTTCCCATCTGTGGTCAATACTGCATCCTAAATCTGATGGACCAACAAAAGTGTAGTCTATACTATACAATCACTCAAAAAATATGATACCCCATAAATTATATTCTAACCACACCTGGGCGACTGGAGTGGGACATTGATGATGATGATGATAAATGTTCTGAATATAGCTTTCTGACATGACTGTTACTGCAACCAGAATGCACAAAGGGATTGATAGGTCAAATAAGTGACATCTTTATCATAGCCATAATCTTTCATTAAGGTAAAAATATGCTAATGAAGGACCAGGAGGTAGTTCACTAGACAGGGTGCAAATCCAATCTAAATAATTGATGTATTCTTCATTTCTCTGTATCATGTAGTCAGCTAGGAATAACACCAAATTCTACTTAATGAGATTTCCTTCATGTGGAGAAGAATTATCTCATTTTCCCGGTCCTTCACTATGATATTATCCTTGATTTTCCTTTCCACAGAATCTTTAATTTCTTTGCTCTTTTAATTTTCTCTAGGTGTTGCACACATCTGCTCATTGAAGTAAGGGGTGATACTATCTTAGGTTTGCAGTTTGTAGTCAAAAATGTTTTGCTGGAACATATACTCTGATTGCAGCATGCGCAAATGTAGAAAATCAATTATGGAAGGATGATCACTGCAACTTAGAGAATGCAAAATCCCAAAATGGCACTCCAAGGAATCTTGATTAAAATTAGCTGTTTTAAACATAGTTTCTGTTCTATAAAAAAGTTGACAATTCACAAGTACTTTTCAGAGTTGCCCTTCATGATTCTATGGTTTTTGTGTGTTTCTCCATTCAGATGATTTCTAAACTTCCACTATTATTTTGTGAGAGCGAGAAGCTTTATGCATCACCCTGTGGTGGATGCAGTAGAATGCATCCACAGTATCCCTTGCCAATTGTAAGAGTTCACTAAAATTGGAATCAAGGACTCTCAGCTTAGGGGCATAGTTTGGCGACCACAGCTCCCCTACCATAGTCTGGCATTACTTCCATTAACTAGTGTCAGGCTTCTGGCTTTCATCGTTCTTATACAAACCTCCTTGGTCAACTCTTGTTCTTTTCCTACCTCAAAAATATTAGTTTGCAAGGCTTAGAGAGTCCTTCATTTTCACGCACTTCATGGCCCTTTCTTTACTTTTGCCAATACCTTCATTCCTTGAAGTCTTTGATCTCTTCCATTTCCTTCTGATTAGAACTTGTTTGATTGTTGTTTAGGTCACCAGCCCCCCTCTGATTAGTGTTAACAGAGGATGGTTGCCCAGTTGTACTTTCTAAAAACAATAATCGCCACCACCGCCACCAGGATCTTTATACAGTCCTTTTGCGAGCAACAAGGAGTTAGTGTGCCCCCAAGATTACCGAGATCTCTAGTTAAACTTTCTGTATTCTCACTATTACTGGATCTTCCAGGCTTGATCTCTCTCCAGAATTTCATTGCATTGGTCAATTGCTAAATAATTGAAAAGCCAGCCTTGCATTCAACCTCTGAAATGAGTTTCGGTCTATGTTCAGTACAACGATGTCAACTTGACCAACTTCGAAGGCAGACAAATTAAAACAATGTGTCAATCTGGAATAATATATTGTCAGTAACAATTATAATTTACTTTTATACTTTCATATAATAGACTTAATTTATTGTGGTAAAAATTAATCATTTAAAAGTATGACCAGCATCAGCAAATGCCCAAACTGAATTTAATATCTTTAAAAATATATCCCCAGAAGTTGAACTTATACATACAGGATAGATTCAGGTACATACAAAAAGGAACAAATGTAAAAAAACCAGGGCATGACTGGAAATAACATTCTTATTATTGTCAGGAGTTTCATCTCCTAAATCGTCATCAACTTTCATTGTGAATGGGTAAAACTGAACGTCTTTCCTTCATTTGACTTCATAAAAAATTAACATCATCTTTCTTGATTGCATTTATGGCATTCCCATTCACACCATAACTACATCTTTTGCCATCAGCTCAGTTTTGAATGAAGCTCTTAATTTCATCATTCTTTCCTGAGATTGCACTTTTACACAGCCTTCTGAGGTGAGATTCTGCAGATGATGTCTATAACCCCTGCGAGAGCTGATTTTCAAAAGTAAAATACCCAATATAAATTCACTTGAATACCTTTGGGACAAGTGCTACATTTCTTTAGCAATGTATTTACATTAATTTTGTGTTTCTTACAAAGGCAATTTAAGCGATCATTAGCTTTACTCAATCATTTTTGAGATTCCTTTTTTCAAGAAATGTTATTCTAGTTTTGTAAACAGCTCATTTATTTTGGGTTTTCCTTAGATTCCTGTTAAAATTTTTCTTCAAATTCAAAATGACATGGGGAACCACAACATCAGGGTTTGTTATTTTAAATGTAGAGGGCTGATAATAATAGGCTCATTTACTGTATTTCTAAACTACTGCAGCTAGAGATTTTCACACTGTCACAGGTTTCTTCATGTCATTCCCGTTTAACAAGGAACCTCTGAAAATATATGAATCTCCAACAGATAGGAGGGCAAGTTTGGAAAAATATGTGAAATAACTTCTGGCTTCAATCTCTATTTAATTTTCAGAATTACAACATTTCAATCAATCAATCAATCAATCAATCAATCAATCAATCAATCAATCAATCAATCAATCAATCAATCAATCAATCAATCAATACTGATCTGCATTTAGGACAGTCGCCCAGGTGGCAGATTCCCTATCTGTTGCTTTCCTAGCCTTTTCTTAAATGATTTCAAAGAAATTGGAAATTTATTGAACATCTCCCTTGGTAATTTATTTCAATCCCTAACTCCCCTTCCTATAAATGAATATTTGCCCTAATGTGTCCTCTTGAATTTCAACTTTATCTTCATATTGTCATCTTTCCTACTCTTAAAGATGCCATTCAAACTTATTCGTCTACTAATGTCATTCCACGCCATCTCTCCGCTGACAGCTCGGAACATGGTACGTACGTAGGTTTATAGTTTGTAACATACCACTTAGTTGAGCAGCTCGTCTTCTTTCTCTCAGTTCTTCCTAGCCCAAACTTTGCAACATTTTTGTAACGCTACTCTTTTGTTGGAAATCACCCAGAACAAATCAAGCAACTTTTCTTTGGATGTTTTCCAGTTCTTCTTGAATCAAGTAATCCTGGTGAGGGTCCCATACACTGGAACCATACTCAAGTTGGGATCTTACCAGAGACTTATATGCCCTCTCCTTTACATCCTTACTACAACCCCTAAACACCCACATAACCATGTGCAGAGACCTGAACCCTTTATTTACAATCCCATTTATGTGATTACCCCAATGAAGATCTATCCTTATATTAACACCTAGATACTTACAATGATCCCCAAAAGGATCTTTCGCCCTATCAACACAGTAATTAAAACTGAGAGAAATGTTCTATTTGTGAAACTCATAACCTGATTTTTAACCCCGTTTATCATCATACCATTGCCTGCTGTCCATCTCACATTATCGAGGTCACGTTGCAGTTACTCAAAATTTTGTAACTTATTGATTACGCTATACAGAATAACATCATCCGCAAAAAGCTTTACCTCTGATTCCACGTGTTTACTCATATCATTTATATATATATAAGAAAATATCAAGGTCCAATAATACTGCCTTGAGGAATTCCCCTCTTAATTATTACAGGGTCAGATAAAGCTTCGCCTACTCTAATTTTCTGAGATCTATTTTCTAGAAATATAGCAACCCATTCAGTCAGTCAGTTTTCTAGTACAATTGCACTCATTTTTGCCAGTAGTCTCCCATGATCCACCCTATCAAATGCTTCAGACAGGTCAATCGCGATACAGTCCATTTGCCCTCCTGAATCCAAGAATCTGCTATATCTTGCTGGAATTCTACAAGATGAGCTTCAGTGGAATGACCTTTCCTAAAGCCTTCTATCGAACCAGTTATTAATTTTGCAAACATGTCTAATATAATTAAAAATAGGAGAGGATTTCCACCAATCAATACTTATTTATTGTATATATTAAACTACAGGACCGGTTTTGACCTCATGTTCAAGGTCATCTTCAGCTGAACCATACATACATATTTATATAATGAAGCTTTGATTAAGATTGTGGTGTTGAAGAAATGCTATATGATGATGATGTACATTTAGTCACATACAAATGGGGCACGTCTTAGCGTGAACTGGCGTATATGTCATTCTGTACAATATTGCAACTGTATGTCTAAAATGTTGAAGGTCTTAAAACTAGTGTATAAAACACGTCTTTTCCTAAACTAACTTATATATATGTACAAGATAAAAACAATATATAAAAACACTTCATGCATATGAACATTCGTTCTTGCTTGGTGGTCAATACATCGACTAACTTCCGTATTTAAGTCTTATTCACAGTTGTACACTTCAGCTGCTATTCTTGGAGTTTGTAAAATTGCATGGATAAAAGTTTTGTCTTCCTGTGCGTATGTGAGATAAAACACTTTCAATTTTAAAAAGGTGCCAAATGTATGGATGAAATTCAAGTAAAATATGTTCAGCTCTGCTGTGTGTGTTGCCCTTTTATTAGAACCAATTCATGTTGTCTTTTTGGCGTCCGTAAATTTGGATGACATTGGTTTCAAAGTAGTGGCTCCTTTCCCATTTGTAGCTGTGCAATGATGTTATGTTTATCTGTGGAAGATAAGATTGAGTTATAAGCGATATTGTGCGGAGGAATGTCTAAGGGTTATGTGTGTGAACTGGAATATGTACTTACTGTTGTTGGTGTAGCTGAGTTGTGTTTGACATGCGAGCTTGTAATGTACTACTTCGTGTTCTTCTTGGGCTTATACTAGCTGCTGTGAGGGGAAGGGAAGGAGGGGTAGGGAGAGTTGTTGTTGTGGGGGTAGGGATGGAGCTGGGTGTGTTGTTTGGTGTTTTTCAGTTGCGTGTTGCGTTCTGTTTATTGATTAACTTAAGGTAAGGGTTTTTTAGGGCGGGGATAACTGTATTGAAGATGATGTTAGTTTTTTCTGTGATTTCATTTATGTTGTAATTTGGATTGGTGTACTGATCTAGAGTGATGTAAAATTCTTCTGTTATGTTGAGCAGGGGGCCTTTGGGGTTTATGTTTAGGATTTGCATATCGTTATCGATGTTTGTAAAACTGTGTTTATAGTCTGCGATATGTTGTCCTATTGAGGAAAAATTATTGTGTTTCACTGCGTTTATGTGTTTGTTATATCGGGTTAGGAAGTTTCTACCGGTACGTCCGATATAGCTGATCTCACAGTTATTAAATTTGATACGGTATACCCCTGAGTGGTTGTATTTGTTGTTGCTGTTGATTGTCCTGACATTGTGTATGATGTTGGTACTATTGTGTGTAGTTCTGAATGCTATTCTTAGGTTATGTTTTTTTAAAATGTTAGTTATGGGGTATATGTGTACATTATTGAAAGTGAATAGTGCATAGTCTTTCTTGGGTTCGTTTACTTTTGTTAGTTTGGTTTTGGGTTGGGATTTTATTTTGTGAATGATTTTGTTAACCATTTCTTTCTTGAATCCATTGTTTTTAGCTATGTCATGAATTAATTGTAATTCTTTGTTTAGATCTTCTTTTGTTAACGGTATATTGAATGCTCTGTGTATCGTGCTATAGTAGGCTGCTCTTTTGTGTATGTTGGGGTGAATGGAATCCATTTTAATTGTATTTGAGGTATGCGTGGGTTTTCTGTATATTCTGTAAGAAAGATGGTCATCATGTCTAGTTGTCGTTATGTCCAGGTAGTTCAGTTTGTGATTGTTTTCGGATTCCATGGTAAATTTTATATGGGAATCTACTGTATTGAGTTTATCTAATATATCAGTTTCATTTGTGGACCTATTGTCGAGGATGATAAAGATATCATCAACAAATCTACACCAAAAAATTATATGGTCTATTTTGTTGATGAATGTGTTTTCTAAATAGTCTATGTAACAGAAAAACACCAAACAACACACCCAGCTCCATCCCTACCCCCACAACAACAACTCTCCCTACCCCTCCTTCCCTTCCCCTCACAGCAGCTAGTATAAACCCAAGAAGAACACGAAGTAGTACATTACAAGCTCGCATGTCAAACACAACTCAGCTACACCAACAACAGTAAGTACATATTCCAGTTCACACACATAACCCTTAGACATTCCTCCACACAATATCACTTATAACTCAATCTTATCTTCCACAGATAAACATAACATCATTGCACAGCTACAAATGGGAAAGGAGCCACTACTTTGAAACCAATGTCATCCAAATTTACGGACGCCAAAAAGACAACATGAATTGGTTCTAATAAAAGGGCAACACACACAGCAGAGCTGAACATATTTTACTTGAATTTCATCCATACATTTGGCACCTTTTTAAAATTGAAAGTGTTTTACCTCACATACGCACAGGAAGACAAAACTTTTATCCATGCAATTTTACAAACTCCAAGAATAGCAGCTGAAGTGTACAACTGTGAATAAGACTTAAATACGGAAGTTAGTCGATGTATTGACCACCAAGCAAGAACGAATGTTCATATGCATGAAGTGTTTTTATATATTGTTTTTATCTTGTACATATATATAAGTTAGTTTAGGAAAGGACGTGTTTTATACACTAGTTTTAAGACCTTCAACAGTTTAGACATACAGTTGCAATATTGTACAGAATGACATATACGCCAGTTCACGCTAAGACGTGCCCCATTTGTATGTGACTAAATGTACACCATCATCATATGGCATTTCTTCAACACCACAATCTTAATCAAAGCTTCATTATATAAATATGTATGTATGGTTCAGCTGAAGATGACCTTGAACATGAGGTCGAAACCGGTCCTGTAGTTTAATATATACAATAAATAAGTATTGATTGGTGGAAATCCTCTCCTATTTTTAATTGTGCAATTGTCAATATGGAAATGAAGATTATAGATTACTATGTCTAATATAATCAGAAAGAATGCCTTCCCAAAGGTTACATGCAATGCATGTTAAATTTACTGGCCTGTAATTTTCAGCTTTATGTCTATCACCCTTTCCTTTATACAAAGGGGCTACTATAGCAACTCTCCATTCATTTGGTATAGCTCCTTCAACCAAACAATAATCAAATAAGTACTTCAGATATCGTACTATATCCCAACCCATTGTCTTTAGTATATCCCCAGAAATCTTATCAATTCCAGCCGCTTTTCTAGTTTTCAACTTTTGTATCTTATTGTAAATGTCATTGTTATCATATCTAAATTTTAATACTTCTTTAGCATTAGTCTCCTCCTCTATCTGGACATTATCCTTGCAACCAACAATCTTTACATACTGCTGACTGAATACTTCTGCCTTTTGAAGATCCTCACATACACACATCCCTTGTTCATTAATTATTCCTGGAATGTCCTTCTTGGAACCTGTTTCTGCCTTAAAATACCTATACATACACTTCCATTTTTCACTAATATTTGTATGACTGCCAATTATGCTTGCCATCATGTTATCCTTAGCTGCCTTCTTTGCTAGATTCAATTTCCTAGTAAGTTCCTTCAATTTCTCCTTACTTCCACAGCCATATCTAACTCTATTTCTTTCCAATCTGCACTTCCTTCTTAGTCTCTTTATTTCTCTATTATAATAAGGTGGGTTTTTACCATTCCTTACCACCTTTAAAGGTACAAACCTGTTTTCACATTCCTCAACAATTGCTTTAAACCCATTCCCAGAGTCTGTTTACATTTTTATTTACCCTTTTCCACCAAACATAGTTACTTTTTAGAAACTGCCTCATGCCTGCTTTATCAGCCATATGGTACTGCCTAATAGTCCTACTTTTAAGACCTTCCTTTCATCACATTTATTTTTAACTGAGACAAAAACAGCTTCATGACCCCTCTAATGCCATCTATCATTTTGGTTTCTCTATAGACCTCATCTGGTTTTACCAGCACCACATCCAGGATATTTTCCCCTCTAGTTGGTTCCACCACTTTCTGAATCAGCTGTCCTTCCCATATTAGCTTATTTGCCATTTGTTGGTCATGCCTCCTGTCGTTCGCATTTCCTTCTCAATTGACATTTGATAAATTCAGATCTCCCACTACAATCACATTTCTTTCCATGTTGTTTCCCACAAAGCTGATTATCTAATCAAATAATTCTGAATCCATGTCAGCACTACCCTTTCCCAGTCTGTAAACTCCAAAAACATTAAGTTGCCCATTATCTTTAGAAATGAGCCTTACACCTAGAATTTCATGTTTCTCATCTAACTTTTTCGTAGCTTACAAATTCTTCTTTCACCAGAATGAATACTCTCCTTCCCACCATTCCTATCCTATCTCTACGATACACTCTCCAGTTCCGTGAGAAAATTTCTGCATCCGTTATATCACTTCTCAGCCATGATTCAACTCGTATTACAATATCTGGTAAATATATATCTATTAAATGACTTAATTCTATTCCTTTCTTTACAATACCTCTACAGTTCAACACTAACATTTTTATGTCATCCCTATTTGACTTCCAGATCTCTGTACCCTTATCACCGCTCCTAGACAACCCCGTTTCCCTGAATGTACCTCCCTATTACCCTTCCAAACAAATTTCCTAACTTATACGTAACACTGTGGTTTAAGTACCTCTACAGTTCAACACTAACATTTTTATGTCATCTCTACTTGACTTCCAGATCTCTGTACCCTTATCACCGCTCCCTAGACAACCCCGTTTCCCTAAATGTACCTCCCTATTACCTTTCCAAACAAATTTCCTAACTTATACGTACCACTGTGGTAAAGTGAAGGCCATCTGAGCACAGAATCTAGAAATTTCACTCCTAGTTTCCCAGATACCCACTCCATATTCTCATTTAAATCCCCAATCATTCTCCAGTCAGTATCCCTCCTACACAGTATTCCACTGATAACAATCTCCGCTTCCTTAAACTCCACCCGTGCTGCATTTACCAGGTCCCACACATCTCCAACTATGTTGGTACTTATATCAGCTTGCCTTACGTGAAACACTACCACCTTCTCCTTCCCCTCCTCCCTCTCTTCTACTCTCCTCAACATCTGCCTCAACCTAATTCATGGATAACACTCTACCCGGGTTCCCTTTCCTTGACACACTTTCCCCACAAGTCTAACAATGGAATCCCTCATGACCAGAGCCTCAACCCTACCCACCTCATTTGATCCCCTCCCCTCCTGATCAGCCCTATCTTTCCTCATAGCTGCAGAAGCTACTTTCTCCTCGCTTTTCTCCTTCCCATGACCCTGTTCCACATGTCTTTTCCTATTGTCTACTCTACATTTCCTTTTCCTACCTTTTCCCTTCCTCCTACTTCCACACATCTCAGCAACAGTTCCTTGTTCCTCATCCCCCCTCTGTTGTTCTACCTGGAGTGATTCGTACCGATTTCGCACCGACACCTGTCCTGAGTTCTGATCCTGAATAGAGCCCTTAGCCTGCAATCTCCTTCCCCTTAGAACATTAAACCACCTTTCTTCTAAAACTCCCCCCTTTCCTTCCTCTCCCTCTTTTACATCTACTGTAACCTGCCAACCGGTGAGCAAAACTGAACTTTCTTGTGGCTAAAGGCTTGCTCCCTGGAGGTGCTATTTATCCTATGAAGTGCAAGAATTCAAGGCCTTTTCCTGTAATTACGCAACGTTTTCCAACCTGCATCTTATGGCGAGGGCTCTTATCTGTGTTGGAAACCATGTTCCATTCACAAGGGATGACAAAGAACATTTTCAGGACAGAAAAATGTGATTGTACTAAAGGGTAATAGCGAACATTTGGGACATACTCTGTCCTTGTGGCAGCCTCCGCATTGGGGAAGTTGTATTAATAAATAAATAAGGTAAGAATTAGATTTAATATGATGGCTATCGGAAATTTGAATTTACGACATGTTAAACAAGAAATCGTCTTATTCAGGAATGCAATAAAGAGATTTCACTGTTTTCTCTTTCACCTTAGCATTGTCATTAACTGAATATGATTTTATGTCTGTGCCATCATGCTGTAATTCTTCCTTTTCCACCACATTTCCCACACCCCACTGGGGTTGCAGGTTTGAACTGTGTCATGCGAGGATTTGGCCCTGTTTTACAGACAGATGCTCCTGACACCAACCCTATGCAGAGTGATGCCTCAAAGGCCTTGATACTGACCTTCAGCCATGGGGCTGGACTGTCACTGTGCTATCATTTTTTATTATTTTCTTCTCTTTACAAATGTATTTAGTAGGTATTATAATTCATTTAATTATTGGGAATAATTTCTTTCATTCTATGCACATTTTTATGGTTGAATAGTTCCTATAAATTTGTAACCTTTATATTCTTCATAACAATCCAATCCCATATGGCAAATAAGGCCTAAGGTAACCAAATAATAATCTTAATGTATAGGGAACAGACAGAGAGTAGCTGCTTACCGCATAAACATGTGTACTCCATCCACACGTGCTTACATATGGTAAGCGACTCTGTCTCGTATACAAACATATTTTCTTCTTGTTAGCTCTTTCACCTGAGCATCTATAAATAATAACCTCCTTCACCTTCATCCCAATATGCAAAGGGTCATCACAGAAGTTAATGAATAAAGTAATGGACATACATTAATGTTATGGCAAGAAGTTGTTTAACTGTGACAATGTTTGCATTTTATATACTATACAGTTTCATGACTTTGTGAGATTATAGACGTTACATGTATGGTCTGTCATTACATCAATGTCTATACACAGTTTGGTGAAATGAACTATAAAATTGCTTATTACAAATAAGAGGTTGTCTACAATAATTTCTGCCTGCAATATTATTGCGATATAGGAATTTGATTATTAACTTTTACTTGATGAATAAACGAAGGTGGAAAGTAAAAGGTATGCAGGGAACTAAGACTACAAATTATCGGAATAAAGTAATCAGCTGATTTTGTATTTATTTTAGTGCATGTAGCAACAATCGTCAACAATTCTAATAGAAACATCAACAATCCAAAAACTGTTAAGTACTGTAATTATCCAGTAAAATTACCGTGTATTCTCTTTAACTTCTTTTTAAATTGAAGTTTACAGGCGTATCGTGTTATTTAATTTAATACATTATTACCTTCATGATAGTTTGAACGGATATCTATACGAAATATCGGAAAAGTTGCGGCGGAAGTTACAATGAGTTACAACTCCTTATGATAATCTGCCTTTGTAAGTATTATACCAAAGAACCTACAGATGTTTAAAAATATTGTTTTAGAAGTTAATATTATTACCTAAACCTAAATTCAAAACAAGGTACACCTAGCTAGCCAACTTAACCTAGAAAACATAATCTACTGAACACCCACTGAATTACTTGTTATAAAATCCAAATAAATATCACTACTGCCAATTTCTACCAACAAGCACTAAACACCAATATATAAATAGCACTAAATGGAACATGCACACACAAAATTAAAACAATTTCAATAGGTTTTAACTACTTTATCACTACAATAATGCAAGAGCTCTCCCAACAGCCAACCGTACACAAGCACATCCAACAATGCAAAGTCCCATCAATAATGAATGAGTCTACTATTTATTTGATTTATATCCAAATTGACATCCAGGAACACAACATGTGAATTGACACTAGATTTATGTGTAGTCACTACACTCCCAAACATATATAATTGAATTATGCACTTACTCTTTTTTTTTTTTGCTAAAACGTTAGCAAGAATACACACAAACCACATAAACCAAGAAGATGGTCACCTGATCACGATGGATAACAATAGGCTAACAAAAAAAAACAACTAAATTTCAGTGTCTCTAAAAATAACAAAGATCTTCAGGAAATTGGTACCTATAAATGAAGAAATCTTGCAGGACAGAAAACAGCATGACCATGAACATAAAAATTACAAAACAAAGAAGTTTTCAACCATTAACATACCTCATCTGTGTCTCGCCGAAACATTGGAGTGTAGCTGTACTGGTTTCCTTCAAGGTGGACTAATTTCTCAAAAAGTTTGGCATACCATTGCTTCCCATTTATGACCACAGACGGTGAATTCTCAACCAAAACTGCAACGGGAGTGCCATCCATAGTTGCAACAGGAAAAACAGAAGTGTCTTTCTTATCAAGAATCTCCTTCTCCCATCTACTTTGGTCTAAGAGACATGACTCAACTTCTGCGATCATTATGTTCAGATTTTGCTGAGAGAAAACCTGGAAAATTTCAAAATCTCCGATTGATAACTTACATCAATAAGTGTTTTGTATATAATTTTAAAATAACGTATAGTTTCCAGCAAATTATTACTCAAGGAAGTCATACCAATGCAAAATAGCATACCAGCAAAGAGGTAAGTACTGGACTGGAACATGATGGAATAGGAGTGGTGAAGAGAAAGAGTTCAGTAGAAAGGAACTATGCCTGGCTGCACCAGGAAAGACAAAATGACTGTGATGTGTGACTAAGAACTGAGTTTGGTCTGTACTCCACCTTTCACTAGCCAAGTGAACGACTTTTAGTGGTAACCACTGCTTCCCTGAGAAAAAATCTTTAATTATACTGATCAACAATGAATATTCACCAAAAGAGGTAAATGTACTGTGAGACAACTGAAGTGCTGATTTCAGATCTGGATTAACTTTGTCCTATCACGTGTAGTTTTCTATTTACAGTGAAATCTCGTTAAGACGTTCCTGTAGGGAACAAAGAAAAAAGAACATGTTCAGCAAGAAAACGAACTAAAATATACAAATATAAACAGGGATATGGAAACACTAGATACTATTTTTTCAGACGTGAAAAACACAAGAGAACAAATATGGAAATTTGTTCTGCTGGCGATTATAAAATAACAAGTACCAGTACACTGAAAGGTGTGAAAAACACCAGACAACAAATAAGAAAAAATGTGCACAGGGGCCAACAAAAATATCGAAGTATTATTGCAGATCACACTTTTTATCAAACAAATGTTAGTAGAAGATTTTTATTGCGGAGCAGTGGGGTATTAAACATTATTTTCTGCTCACACTCTTAGATGATGAATTAGAGGTTAAACTTGACATGTGCAACTGCGAGGAATGACTTTGGCCACCATTTTGAATCAAACAAAACTTCGACCAACTTGAGTGATCCGAGTCGAAAATCGAAGGTGCAAATTTCAACATTTGTGACCTCTGCGTGCTTATGACAGTCCACTGTCTGACAGACTTTAATTCTGTCTTTCATAATTAAAGATTTTTATTTTCTATTTGCTTCACGTCGCACCGACACAGGTCTTATGGTGACGATGGGATAGGAAAGGCCTAGGGGTGGGAAAGAAGCGGCCATGGCCTTAATTAAGGTACAGCCCCACCATTTGCCTAGTATGAAAATGGGAAACATGGAAAACCATCTTCAGGGCTGCCGACAGTAGGATTCGAACCCACTATCTCCCGGATGCAAGCTCACAGCGGCAAGACTCTAACCACACGGCCAACTCGCCCGGTTTAAGAAATTTTACAACATTTTCCGTCTCCGTAACTAGGCTATCACAAGACAAATATGCACCACGCTGGTCAATTTCACTCGATTATGTTCCTAATCCAGATATAGGCTACCATATCACGCGACAAATATTTGCTACACTTCACTTTACCACTCAACACAAAATACATTTGTATCTTCTGAATGTAATGCAAAATACAAGCACAAACAGACTTACTCTGCTATTCAGCAATCTCACTGCTAACCGGCAAACAAAACTGAACATTCCTGAGACTCAACCTGCTCCCTGAAAGTGTAACTTATCCTTTGAAGTTTCGAAAGGCCTATTCCCGTAATCACGCAATTGTGGTGATGGCTCTTACTAGAGTTGGAAATCAAGTTTCTTTCAAAAGGGATGAAAAATACAGAAACATTTTCAGGTCTACGAAAAATGTGATCGTACTAAACAGTAATAGCAAAAATTCATGACGTGATAAGTGAGGTATTCTTTATATAGATTTAATGTGATGAGAATCGGGACTTCAAATTTCTGACGTGCTAAGTGGGAAAACATGGTTAACGAGGAACGCACTAACAAGGTTTCACTGTATTCATAAGTTCCGCTTTGTTCATTTACATGTGGCTGACTGCAAGATCTCCCTGCGCAGCACTCATATTTCTTTATTATCTTCTGTTGAAACACAAATTCCTGTCACTGATGCAGCTTAACTTGTTCTTTTCATTCACATGGATTCATTCCCCTCAATCACAGTTTCTATATCGAATGCACACATTTGTCTTACTAATAACAGCGTATCTTATGTGACAGTGCTATAAAGCTTTTGTGGTACTATATAATTTACATCAAGTTAATAAGGTGAGTGCCTCTGTATCCCTTGTTTAATTCCAGCATATGTCAACAGATTCTTCTTCTTGCTTGCTTGTTGTTTTAAGGGGCCTAACATCGCAGGTCATCGGCCAACAGATTCTTAACAGAGTAATTTATTTGGTAATAGGTACCGGTACCAATAGGGTTTATTCTGTTTCAGATAAAATCACTTATTGAGTCCTGAAAGTTTCTAACTCATTCCAACAACTTCTGCTACATATGTGGTTCCCTCACTCTGAAATAACAATGGTGTACAAGTTGATGGAGATATGCTACCAGGGCTTCTGGAACAAATCCATGATGTCAGATTACTGTTGAATGCTATTACCATATAATTATTAAATTAATGTAGTAATGGTCCACCTTTCAATACTATAATATGCAATATTCTAAATTACATTAATTAGGGACTAGTTTTGGCCAGGGCTGGCCATCTTCAGCCTTAATGTAAAACATCTGATAACTAAACAAACTAAACACACAACTGACATAAAACAAATGAAACAAATATATACAAAATGACATTAAAAACTGGGATGAAAATATGTCCTCAAGCATAGTTGGGGGACATATCCAGCTCACACATTTTAAAAATTCACCTGAGAGAACGCAAGTATGAAGAGGGGAGCACCCACAACTCACTTTCATTGATTTCAATATGTTGCACACAGCAACGAAACCCTCAACAAGGAAGTTTGCTATAGACTAGCATGTTTATCAGCATTCATATAGACTGAGAGTAAGCTATGTATCTGTAAACAGGTTACTAAACCTCTTATTCTAATGAACATGACGTCCCCGCATATTTGCGGCCCAACTATGCACTTTGAATCATCTCATAAAACCATTGGACACAGTGTTGGAATTTAACATTAGATATCTGAGCCTGACACCAGAATGTCAGTGATTCTCCATAAACTCTAAGAATTGTATCCAATTTCAACCTCAACAAATATAATTTTTTAAATATGTAGAAATCATGGGGCCAGGATAAAAGCCCTTTAACCCCCAAAACTGTAGGCCTACCATATGCATTTATCTTAACATTAAGTATTTTTTCTTTAGTAAGTGGCATTCACCATGTTTTCTGCATTGATATAGACTGAGAATAAGCTATGTATCTGTAAACAGGTTACTGAACCCCTTATTCTAATGAATACGACGTCCCCGCATATTTGCTGCCCAACAATGTACTTTGAAACATCTCATAAAACCGTTGGACACAGAATTGGCATTTAACATAGATATTCGAACTTGACGCCAGAATGTCTTGATAAACTCTTAGAATTTTATCCAACCTCAGCAAATATAATTTTTGAAATATGTAGAAATCATGGGGCCAGGGAAAAAGCCCCCTAACCCCCAAAACTGTATATATCTTAACCTTAAGTATTTTTCGAATAGGGGCATTCATGTTTGTGCCCGTTCACACGTCCGCGACAGCTTTCAAAATGGCGCCGACTGAAGGTATGGGCCATGTAATCTATAGCAAGCAAAGAATAGACACCAGTTGCGATGACACAGAGGACCATACACGTCATGGAACGGTCACGTATTCAGGGTGAAACGGACAGTGGACGGTCTACTGTATTGTTTTACAAAAAAAAAAAAAAAAAAAACTTGACTGTTAAAAAAAACTTCATCTTAAATTTTCACAACGGAGACTGAGGACGCAATTACCGATCGCGGTATAATTCTTTTAGGAGTAATAAAGGATCTAAACGTATATTAAAGGAAAAAGCATCGGAAAGGGGAAGAAACAAGTCAAATCACCGAAAAATAGCATAGTTGACTCGAGATATTAAGAAGGAATCACCTACAAGAGCTACGAGATACACGTGGGTGGATACTCAGCGCAGCGATCTACAGTCTGCAAAAGGAGACCAAGCCAACATAAAAAGGATCACACACAAGAAGAGAAACATCTCCAACGGTTGAATCAGAATAAAAATAAGTTTTCGTCAAGATCTACAAGAAGTGCAGACAGAGAATAGACGCACGGAATTCATTACCAACGAAATCGAGGATACGTCGGAGAACCACAAAAAAAAAAAATAAAAAATAAAAAAAATTAAGGACTACAGACGTCAAAAAGGAATTGTATAATGGCTGTACACTGCATTATAATCATCAATTTAGAGACTGACAAGAAGACCATGAGGATGATGTGCTAAATACACATGATGGACCAGCCTGGGGACCAATACATCTTGCTATACGACCGAGCCATGACGAGGAAGGCGACGGGAAATCATCCGACCGAGCCATGATGAGGAAGGCGACGGGAATCCAGACAGCACTTCCATAATGAAGAAGCGGATGATGTACCAGATGTCCAACCAATGACCTAACCGAAGACCCGACTACATCCATTTGGGAACAGAACAGCTGGACCAGGGACAACCATGAACGAGCTAAGTCATTTACAATATTTAATCGCATAATTTTTGGTTTGCCTACACATGTACCTTAGGTATGTGCCGATGGGCTAATTGTAGACCGATACATAAGAAATGCAAGTGAATGTTACCAACGAAGTGTGAGATATTTAAGTTCGTAGTTACATGATTTAGTAATATAGCAGTAGTTTCTGATGTAATGGATATATACGTCAACGTATATCGATCAAAATACTCGTATGTAGCGTGAGGTTTGAAAGAGAAGTGTGGAAACAGCTGATTATAATGACATACTGGGAGATTATAGAGATTTCATAGAGGTAATGTTATAAGTTGACGTCACGATTGGTTGCGCGCGGTGTAAAAATAAACAGATGGAATCACGCATTGTTTTGCTTCACAGTACGGGCATTGAACTCAGTCATAGGTTATGAGATACAGCAACTTTTAAATGTTGTCTTAAGAAACAGTGTGGTACTTTGACATAGTCGTGAATTTGGGAACGCGACAAGTTATTATTGAGGCTACAATGTTAAAATATTAGATGGATGTTGTAATAAGGTTACGATTGTGCTAACTGGAGCAAAGGTATGAGTTATATTGTGATATGAGAAGTTTTATTCGCATTACGCAGGGGCCATCGAGTGCCTGCAGTTTAAGATATGCCACACTACATGTTTTTTTTTTAAGATTCGTATACGTAAGATTGCCCACACCACTGGAGCGTCCTAAGCCAAGGTATGAACAGAATTTGTTATTGTAGAAGTATGCTCGTGACGGAATCGTATGTCAATTTTAGATGTGTTGTAATGAATATCGGAATACAACGATACGTTTGATAGCTGTATTTAACCAAATGCATTCACGACACCGATGTATACGAGAGTATGTTTCTGAACACGGCGGCATAGCGCTTCCATAGTAACTGCGTAAGAATAAAGTAGCTTGCATTGAAGCAGAATGTTATGGAATATAACGAAGGAAAGGGACATTGAACCTATAAGGACATGTGTATGACAGCCAAGGATTATGTTGAAATTAGTTAGAAAGCTAAATAGATTAATATTCTCCGTTTGAACTTACATTTTCTCAATGAACTACAGCTAGGGAAAGGCTAGAATAGGAGCCGTATTTATCAGGCACTAGGAACGAATGCCTTAGTTCGTAAGTAGTTATCCATGCACAACGAGAACGTAGCAACAAAAACATGACTTCGGATTTACTCAGATTTATTTTGATTTACTCAGATTTATTCAGATGTATTCAGATTTATTCAGATTTAACTTATTAGTGGATTTGAGATACACTTCGGCTTAACATTGTGTCTAAGTGAGACTTGTTTAATTAGTCTATCCTAACAAGTTGATTGAGTTGGTATTACACTTATGTCTCAATTGCAGTGTGGACCTTAGATGTCCAGTGATCTATTGTAAATATGCAGATACTCAATTTTTACTTCACAAAGGAACTGATCTTCATAATTTAAATACTGGATATTATTTTCGTTTCTACGAGCCAGCGCTGACTCATTATCCATACTTATTTTTACGCAATTTTAAATAATGCCTCGCATAAGATGCCAATTTAATAATCCAATATTTTATCAATAAATATCTTATTTATTTTCTACAATTGTATGTGTCATAAATTCTTCCATTACAGCCTAGTTCATAAGTTAGTTGATAGCTAAGAGAAGTACTGAGTAATTAAGTGTTCCATTTAATCATGACAAGTTCTCACGTAGTCAAATATTTAGATAAAATTTGTCGACGATTACTACTATTACGTCGTGTGTTTCTGTAGGTGTCACCCGTGAATTGGAAATCTCTTGTACTCACGTTAAGCGTATTCTATAGTAAGATTACATGTCTTACTTGCCATTAGAAAACCCTGAGGTATCCGCTGTGCGACCCCATTTCGCCTGATTAGGCTGCCCAACGACGAGTTGAAATGGAGGTATCGGGTAAAGAATGTAACCTTCGAAAGGAGTTGCTTACATGTTTATTTTAATGGCATTCTTGTTTAATTTTAATTTTATTAGTATTTATTCCGTACAGTCGCTATTAAGCAGGCTCTTCAACAGCTGAAGATGACCTATTTACAGGTCGAAACCGGTACTGTACTTTTATGTAAATAATATTGATACTACGTAAAATAAAATATTGATTAGGTGGAGAATTCATCCTTCATACTTGTGTACTTGAACTATTAATACGGACTATGAAGCCAATAGATTATAGTCAAGTGAACGTGACGGTAGCACTAGCGGTGATATTCAGCTCAGTGTACGGACAAAGGTAGGATCTGAATGGCCGAGATTTACATTTACAGTGAAACCTGGACTACAGTACATGTACAAATTGAAGACGCAAATAATCCGCTGGAATATTTTCAATTGTTTACCACTCCCGAATTAGAGGAACTAATAAGTAGGGAAACCAACCGGTATGCTCAACAGGTTTTAGAAAGCACACCGACCTTGAAACTATATTCGAGATTGAATCAGTGGACTGACATGAATAAAGATGAAATTAGGACTTTACTTGCAATCTTTCTCTTGCAAGGCATTCATCAGTTACCTGACAACAAGAGCTACTTTTCTCATAGACAGATATTAGAGACCCCAATATTTTTGGAACTGTTCTCCGAAAGGAGATTTTATCTCCTTCTCAAATTCTTACACTTTGTCAATAATGAAGCATATGATGAAGCCACATGCGGTCCGAAGAAACTCTACAAATTGAAACCTATTCTGGACCACTTGAATAGCAGATTCCAAAGCGTGTACGCACCTGAAAGCGATGTGTCTGTAGATGAGTCTCTATGTTGTGGAAGGGACGTTTGTCATGGAAAGTTTTCATACAGTCTAAGCGTTCAATTCAGTATAAAATTATTTGAGCTGTGTGAATCTAAGTCTGGTTACATGTGGAATTTCTTGGTGTATATAGGAAAAGACATCCAGTTTGATGACTCTCTGAAAAATTAAACATATGGATCAAAAGTTGTTTTGTAACTCATGGCACTGCTTCTAATCAAAGGGTATTGCATAACAATGGATAACTGGTTCTAGAGCCCAGATTTGTGCAGCAAGCTGTGCGATAAGGAGACAGATGCAATGGGTACGTTGCGTCAAAATCGACAGGGTGTTCTGTCAGAAACCAAAAACAGCACACTCAGGAGGGAGAAAAAGTGGCAGTTTATAACGGGAAACTCGTGATAATGAAGTGGAAGGAAAAAAAAAGATGCGAGTTCCATAAGCATTACGCATGATACCATGGTGTCGTGTAGGGAGAGAGGGAAAGAAACTACAAAACCAAAGTTAGCTATTGAGTACAACGTCAGATGGGTGGAGTTGACCTGAGTGATGCGTATCTCATGAGCTATCGAAGTATTTGTAAAAAACTGAAGAAGTACTACTAGAACAACTTCCACCATATGCTGCCTAAATGCCTACTTGTTGTACAAGAAGTCAGGTCAGGATACCCGTTTAGAATTCCAGATGAGACTTATTGAGAACATCATAATGAAGTACAACAAACATGAAAGACCGCAGCCAGGCAGACCATCGAAGACTCTTTCCCCAACAAGAATCAATGCCCCTCACTATCCCTCATAGATTGTTGCAACAGCATGCAGGGAAAACCCTCCTCGGCGGTGTGTTGTGTGTTAACGAATGGGACAGAGACGAGAATCTAGGTATGAGTGTGAAGAATGCAAAGTGGCCCTGTGCATCGCACCTTGCTTCCAGTGCTACCACACAGTTGCGGACTTCTAAGGACTACTTTTATGGAAGTGGAAGCAATGCTTCAAGATTGATGAATACGAATAAAGTATTGTAAAGAATAAGTGTCGTGATCGTGATACCGAACACAATTTTTTTTTGTTTGTTTGTTCAGAAAGAAACCATATTTTCCAGTGTCGACTTAATAAAATGTAATAAAAACTTTCCAGCTTGTCAGACACACAACAATTTTAAATGCAAATTAAAACACTATAAGCGTACCTGTAAAAATCACATATTATATACAAAGAATGACATGTTCTGGTCTACAAGAACATCCTCAGATTCTATCAAATCACTTAAATTATGTGCATATATGTACAGTATAGTTTATATAGTGTAAACTTGCCAATTATATGTAATTAGGTGATAATATGAACCATATGTGAGCAAAAAATGATTGTATGGGAAATGACCAACACCGTATAATGAAATAATTTGTACTTACGCTGCCAAAGAAATGTCAGTTGTCACCTCTCACTACAACAGATCTGTAATCCTGGGAGAAGAGCAGTTTCCAAACAAGATACAAAGAACACAAGAACGCAATCAGATATAATTGACATTCAGCCTTCGGAGAGGACATATACAACAGTTCACACCATTTACACACATCAACATGGATCTAAAAATCTTAAAGCAAAGCAAAGCAAAGTCATCTCCGTACAGGCCATGAAGGCCCTGGGAGTGGTGGAAGGTAAAGGCTTCCACTATTCGTAACCTCCGCACTTGATGGGGTAGAGTGGTTAGCTCTACGCCCAGCCGCCTCTGCCCCCAGGAATTAACCTGGTACTCATTTTTGGTGTAGGCTGAGTGAACCTCAGGGCAATATGCAAAAGTGGAAATCTAATTTCTTAAATTTTATGACTTCCTGACGGGGATTTGAACCCACGTCCTTCTGGGTGAACCGAGTACGCCTTTACTGCCTCGACCAGGCAGCCCCCTATCTATAAATCTTACACTTCGAAAATAACAGTAAATCTTTGAATATTAAGGAAGCCATCGAAATTTACATCATGAAAAAAGATAACGATAACAACCTGAATGAGCATACCTTTTTTAAAAATTTCCCCCTATTCACCTTACTTAACCTGCTCTCCTCTAACCAATAAGAAAGATCCACATCATTACATGCGCCCCTCCCCAAGGAACTGTTAACTAAGCTCAAAACCACTCCTCTCCCAGGATCACAGATTCGTTATAGTGAGAGGTGACAACAGACAACAGGTTTGCTCATAGTGTTTTAATTTGCATTTAAAATTGTTGTGTATCTGACAGACTGGAAACTTTTTATTACAATTTCTTTTATCCTGTAAGTAAATACTGTATGTTATTTGAAGAAGAGTTAGTAACGTAATGCCCTGACTGAACTTTACTACAGAGGCTTCCTTGGAACTGTAATAATTTTTGGTAAGTTGACAATGAGTGTGAATTTTTTTAAATCTGATAAAATACTTCACTACACGCGAGTATATTATCGTCGGTTTCCCGTTGCATTCCTCACTGAGCCAGATTCCTTTCCTTGCCCTTGGCACTGTTATCATTTTAATAGCTTGATAGTGAGACTTTGTTTTTTAAACCTGATGAAAATACCTGACCAATTAAAAGTATCTCACCTAAAGTTCCGGCTGCTTTCCTAAGCAAGCCAGATGCCGTACCCTTCGTAATATGATCATTTTTGACAGCCTGATACATATTCTGTACTTTTTGAACCTGATAAAAATACCATGCTTCTTCTTCTTCTTTTCCTGCCGCTTTTCCCACACCTGTGGGGTCGCGGGTGTGAACTGCGTCGCACATGTGGATTTGGCCCTGTTTTACGGCCGGATGCCCTTCCTGACGCCAACCCTCTATGGAGGGATGTAAGCACTATTGCGTGTTTCTGTGGTGGTTGGTAGTGTAGTATGTTGTGTGAATATGATGAGGAGAGTGTTGGGACGGACATATACACCCAGTCCCCAAGCCAGAAGAATTAATCAGAAGAGATTAAAATCCCCGACCCGGCCGGGAATCGAACCTGTGACCCTCTGAACCGAAGGCCAGTACACTGACCATTCAGCCAACGAGTCGGACGATAAAAAATACCATGCTACACAAGAGTATCTCACTATATGTTACTTCCCAGTACCTTATGGATAATGTGCCACTACGTTAGTAGCTACTCAAAAGAAATGTACCTCTTGAATGGTTAAAAATGCGTACCGGTACTATACAAAAAATGCATTCAGTGGCCTGCAACTAGGATGCTTTAAAGTAGCCAAAGATTAAATTGTGAGGTATGTGCACAAAAAACACCAAGGGCAGAATGGCCAAACCATGGCACAATAAACTCGTTCACTGACCATCAAAGTTCACGTCTTTATTAGGCTTATACATCGCTAGCCAATGACGTTAGCCGAACCCGGCAAGCGAGACATGCGTGTAGCAGAAGCCAGTTGTACCTGACCCTGAGTAAAAGTAACAGTTTTATAGACAGCAGGATTATTTTTTTGATGGATCGTTATATTGTAGAGACGTGTGGAACAGGTAATTCCAACAAATTTTCAATGGGTTCTCCCTGATGTTAAGTTAATGATTATTAAACCTGCGGAAATAAATAAGTGTGCATCAAAAAATAAAAACCGGCATAACTAAAGCCAATATTCGGCATTGGCGCGATGAAAAAAGACAGTCTAAAAATGTGTACTATACAAGAAAGGCATTCATATGATTTTACAAAGCACTATTTTTTTTTCTGCTAGTGGCTTTACATCACACCAATACAGATAGGTCTTATGGCGATGATGGGATAGGAAAGGCCTAGGAGTTGGAAGGAAGCGGCCTTGGCCTTATTTAAGGTACAGCCCTATCATTTGCCTGGTGTGAAAATGGGAAACCACGGAAAACCGTCTTCAGGGCTGCCGACAGTGGGATTCGAACCCACTATCTCCTAGATGTAAGCTCACAGCCACACGTTCCTAACCACATGGCCAACTCACCCAATCAAAGCACTTTTTAAGCCTGATTAATTTTTTTTTTTTGAAAGAAAAAGTGGGGGCCGTCTTGCCATCAGGGTTGTCTTGGATTGGGAGAAATACGGTAATATGAAAACCTTTTGCATTGGGGAGCATAAAAAAAAAATATATATATATATTATTGTTGGTAACTTTCTTTTTGAAACAAATGTGCCAAGTTGAACTGTTGGTTGAAGCCTTACGTTTTGGACAAGTGAGCTTTAAAACACCGTTTTCTGGTCACACTTTTCGACCCTTAATTACTCGGAGGTGCATGTGAGAGAGAATGTCTTCGGCTGCCATTTTGAACGTGATAACACTTTGGCAATATCGGCACTAGTTTGGACTGGCCTGAGTCGAAAGTAGGTTTCAACATTCGTGCCAACTCTACGTGCAAAAGATGTGGATGCCTATCCACAAGGATTTTAATTTTGCCTTCATTAGTAAGCGATTTCACAATTTTTTTTTTTTTTTTTTTTTTTTTTTTTTTTTTTTTTTTTACAATATTCCTTTACGTTGCACCACCACAGATAGGTCTTATGGCGACGAAGGGATAAGGAAGGGCTATGAGTGGGAAGAAAGCGACCGTAGCCTTAATTAAAGTACAGCTCCAGCATTTGCCTGGTATGAACATGGGAAACAACGGAAAACCATCTTCAAGCACAGCTCCAACTATTTGCAAACACACGATATTCTTGACGAACACCAGTCTGGTTTTCGACGTAACCACAGCACTAGTATTGCACTACTTAAGGTTACAGATGACATTTCCAATGCGATGGACAAAAGACAAGTTACCATCCTAGCTCTTCTTGACTTCTCCAAATCTTTTGACTCAGTTGACATAGACATACTACTTTCCAAACTATTTAAACTCCAGTTCTCGACAAACAGTCTTCAGTGGATGATTTCATACATCCACGGTCATCTGCAAGGTGTAAGAAATAACAATGAATATTCATCCTGGCTATCCGTAGAGGTTTGTGTTCAACAGGGGTCTGTCCTAGGACCGCTTCTATTTTCTGTCTACATCAATGATATTACGTCGTCGGTAAACAGCTGCAGACACCACATGTATGCTGACGATATACAATTATACTTGCACTGTGAACCGGGAAGACTAACTGATGAAATTTAAAATGTCAATAGAGACTTACAAGAAATCTGTAACTATAATAATTTCACATCCTCGGCTTTGTTCAAAAACCATAAACAACTTCACTTTACCAAAACTCTACCTACAACATTCACCCATTGATTTCAGTGAATCTGTTAATAATAATGATGATGATGATGATGATGATGATGATGATGATGATGATGATGATGATGATGATGATGATGATGATGATGATGATGATGATGATGATGATGATGATGATGATGATGATGATGATGATGATGATGATGATGATGATGATGATGATGATGATGATGATGATGATGATGATGATGATGATGATGATGATGATGATGATGATGATGATGATGATGATGATGATGATGATGATGATGATAATAATAATAATAATAATAATAATAATAATAATAATAATAATAATAATAATAATAATAATAATAATAATAATAATAATAATAATAATAATAATAATAATAATAATAATAATAATGTTATTTGCTTTACGTCCCACTAACTACTTTTTAAGGTCTTCGGAGACGCCGAGGTACCGGAATTTAGTCCTGCACGAGTTCTTTTATGTGCCAGTAAATCTACCGACACGAGGCTGTCGTATTTGAGCACCTTCAAATACCACTGGACTGAGCCAGGACCGAACCTGCCAAGTTGGGGTTAGAAGGCCAGCGCCTTAACTGTCTGAGCCACTCAGCCTGGCAGTCTGTCAAATATCTCGGTATTATGATAGACAAACATCTTTCTTGGAAGCAGCAGGTTACCAGCATCTCCAGGAAGTATTTGCGACACTTAACTCACTCAGAAGATTCCGCAACATATTTTCTCGAGTATTAAAAGAACACCTCATTTGCACTCTGGTATTACCTCATTTCGACTACTGTGACACCGTGTACAAAGATCTGACTGCTATTCTTAACGACAAACTACAACGCGTGCAAAACGCCTGTTTTCACTACATATGTGACCTACGTTTCCTGCCTACCTATGATGAACTCGGTTGGCTAAAACTCAAACAGCACCGTAATCTTCATGCTTTATGCCTTCTTCATCGAATACTCTCCTCATGCTCACCTCCCTACTTGTACAGTCAAATTTACCACTTCTCATCCAATCACAGTTTCGGAACACGGTCAAAATCTGATACACTCTTATCTATTCCACGATACACAAACTCATTTTTTATTTTTTGTCACGACAATGGAATACACTACCCGTCTCTGTCGAAGGAGACAACTTTGTCACCGATACCTAGTAAGTACTAGATGAAGTCCTAAATTGTTCTTTGTATGTAATGGAAATATTGTAGAATTAGCCTTCCTCGAACTATAGACTTTACATAATCTCACCGTTATTATCAAGGTTAACAGAAATTAAGTAACAATGTCATAATTGTGTAAATAATCTTAATCATAATCATCATCATTTTCCTATTTTTTGCTCTTTATCATAATATTGTATAGTTTAGTAGTTACAAGATGTTTCAATTGTAAGTCTATTTATTTTAAATTTGCACGTTTAGATACTGTATTTTCTGGTTAGATGAAAGAGAGGGACTCATGGCCTTAATCTTGCCAGACAAAATAAATCCATTGTATTGTAACAGTGGGGTTCGAACCCACTATCTCCTGAATGCAAACTGACAGGTACGCGACAAAAACCGTGTATCCATTTGCTTGGTTTCACAACTTTTTTCTTATCCATAATGAGGCTATCTAATGATTTAGTATATATTACACTAATGATCATCCTTTGATTTTGTTCCCAATCTGCGAGTAGGCTATCACACGACAAATACTCACTACCCTTCACAGAGAATACATTTCTAACTTCTAATCGAAATGCAAAATATAAGTACAAACAGGCTCACTTATTTAGCATCTACACTGCTAATGTGCAAGCAAAACTAAGAGCTTGCACTTTGAAGGTGCAATTTACCCTGTGTAGTTCAGGAACCAAAGACCTTTTCTTGTTATTGCGCAACTTTCCCCAATCTACCTTCTATGGCCAGGGCTTGTTATGTATGTTGGAAATAACATTGTGTACACAAGGGATGACAAAGAGCATTTACAGAACTGGGAAAAATGTGATGTGCTTAGTGAGGTATTTTAAAATAGATTTAATAAGATGGGAATTGGGAATTTAAGACGTTCTAAACATCTTAATGAGAAACGCACCAATGAGGTTTCACTGCTGAAAGTTATTATAGCTAAAAAAAAAATCTAAATCCAAAGACTTTCATCTGGTGTAAGTCAACCAACATGACAATGGGTATTGTTGATTTGCTGTCGACGCTTTTAAATGGTAAAATTAAACAATTAAGCATGCTATTAGCTTGACAAATTGCATCTTATTTATTCTCATAAGAAAGAGATAATGATAATATAAACTTCATGTTGTTTCCATATTGTCACTTATTAGCCCCGTAAGAGAGTCACAAAGTCCCCACCTATACAAGTTTCTTCAATTTATTTACATTGGTTAGTACATGTTTTGCCCTAGAATATTGGACATCATCAGCTAAAACTTGAGTAAGATTTTAAAACTAAAAACAAAATGTATCATAGAGAAAAACGTTAAGCTAAAACTATGTTGAGGCTAAAATGGCAAGTTCATGTCTGTAAAAAATGTCTTCTGAAAGTCATATGATGTTGCATTGACACAAGCTCTTCTTGAAGTGAACCCGATTTGTTGTTGACATTAAAATGCTGCCTTTGGTATTTTGAAGATGTAAATATTAAGTCTTGGCTTATGTTATGTGGGACATTTCTGTGAATTCGTAATAAAGCTGGACTCGTAAAAGTTAAAAGGTGTAGAAAAGACTATATATCCTCACCAGCCTTAAACTGAATCGTCCACATCCTGCTGCAACTGACCGTCACAGGCTCTTAACAGCAGGACATGGACGATTCGACTTAAGGTTGGTGAGGTTATACGGTATATTCTTTTCTACACCTTAACTTTTATTAATCCGGCTTTATTACGAGTTCACAAAAACATCCCACATAATATAAAACAAGACTTGATATTTACATCTTCAAATACCAGGCAAGTTGGTTGTGTGGTTAACAGCGTGCAGCTGTGAGCTTGCATCCAGGAGATAGTGGGTTCGAACCCCACTGTTGGCAGCCCTGAAGATGGTTTTCTGTGGTTTCTCATTTTCACACCAGGCAAATGCTGGGGCTGTAGCTTAATTAAGGCCATGGCTGCTTCCTTGCCACTCCTAGGTCTTTCCTATGCCATTGTCGCCATAAGACCTATCTGTGTCGGTGCAACGTCCTTCTTGTTCTAAATGTTCAACCAATCAGGAATTTTTTATATTTATTTGATTATCCAATGGTATTTGTGGGTGTGTCCAGGGCTTCGGCCCAGATAATTCTGGACCCTTCCTCTCCGCTATAAAAGCTGGGACCTTTTGGGATATGTTGTCTTTCGATTGCTCCAGTCCAGCAGTAGTGTGTGTATATAGAGGAGGCAGGGGACATGCCTAGCCCATCTCCGGAAGGCCCTCCAGTTCAAGGTAATGGCAGACATCTTTTAATCATGTAACAGTATCAGAAAGCTAACTCGAAGGAGAAGGTTTCAAAAATTCTTTCTTAATGTAAATCTTAACATAATTTTTTCTATGTAAATTTTCGAGCAGGTCTAAGACCTTAGTCTAACTTAGGGAATAAAGAGTGTGAACCCTCTGGTATTTCCCTTCAACTTGGTACTGAGGTGACCATGTTTTTGTAAACTTTAAAATTTTCCTCTGTAATTTTGTGCCATAAGCTCACATAGCATTTTAAGTAGTTTCAACTGAATTTCAAAGGAGTGCAAGTGTTCGCCTCCTAACATTTTGATTTTCGGCCAAGAACTTTAACCTTTTCTTTTTCACTAAGGCCATGTAGAATAGATATTTATTACCCCTATTAAAGTTAACTACTATTATTCAATTTCCCATTTAAATGTAAATTTGACTGTTGAGCAGATAAGACAGTGTCTACAGTTTGTTTTTTGTAAACGTTAGATTGAGCCTTGGAGAGGCTTGGATCTTGTAAAGTTTAGAGAGTAATTGTGTGGAGCAAAGGCGCTCTTTCTAATGTTGTAAATTTTGGAGCCCCAGTCTCCTTACTTGTAATTGATTGGAGCATCGGTACTCTTGGTAAGTGTGTAAAGTTTGAGCTATCTAATCCACCTCTTATTTGTTATTGTTATTTGTTATTGTTTAACAAAGTTTAAAATCTGAAAAGAAACACACAAAAAACAAAGAAAGAAATAAAATTTCAAATTTTAGAGTTTTAAATTAACATTTGATCTTTACTCTATCCACCCATTCATGCCCGCACCTTCTTACACCTCTATGCTCCATGGTATCCCTGTAACAGTATAGGTGGGAACTTTGTGACTATCTTACAAGAGATAATGAGTTTGAGTAGCGTGACTTACCTTTGTAACACGATTGATCATCATAGCATTCTGAGAGGATGTAAGGTCTAAACGAAAGAATCTTGGAAGTACTTGCTGATATATTACAGTGTAAGCTAACAAATACTCTGCAATAAAGCCATGCCAAATCCTGTCCACTGCACGATCTTTGGTTGCATCTTGAGAAAGTAGATTAGTAGTAGAACTCCCATACTGTGCAAAATCGGTGTAACGCCATGGCTGAATATAACTGAGCCATGCCTCCAAGATGACACGGAATGAAGTGTCCAAAGGCCAATTGTAGATGGAACGACG
The DNA here is from genome assembly GCF_040414725.1 of Anabrus simplex. Lineage (NCBI taxonomy): Eukaryota > Metazoa > Arthropoda > Insecta > Orthoptera > Tettigoniidae > Anabrus > Anabrus simplex. The sequence goes on along the minus strand of NC_090270.1, from coordinate 96,344,775 downwards.
TAGGAAACGATAGATCTTGTCACCACACACTGGCCTCACAATCCTGAAGAAATTCATAGTAACATAAATTTCACATAAACAAGATACTCAAGACAAACATTCATGACAAATAAGTAACTCAATGTTACGCTAAAATATCATTTAGAAAATTTAAATTGATTAAATAATTGAAGAAATATTCTGGTGATAAAAGTTTTAAAATCTACTATAAAAAATAACCAGGCAAGAAGCAATGAAGATTAGTTTTACAAGGAAACTAAGGAAGAATACAAGTAAAGAAGGACACCAGATGGTTAGATTTTCACTGTTGTAACCTGGGTTTGAACCTTGGTGACCGGATGTGATATTTGTACATGACAAAACTATGGTGGACAGATTTTCACTGGGATATCTAACTTTCCAATGTCTTACGCCCCTATATGGTTTCATTAACACCATTACTCCAGATATGTGACATAAATATTAAAAGCAGACACGTTTGAGGGGTAGTTGGGCTTTCTCATCCTCATTCCCAGCACGTAGTTGGAATAAAATACCTAGGACCAGAAATAACACTGAAAATATGATGAAACCTAATAAATACCATGAACAATATGTTTGGGTTCTGTACAATGCGTATTGTACATTTTATCTGCTGCTGTTCTAGGTACTTGAGAAGAACTTTTGATTCAGTGACTGGGTGTTTGTGTTTTTCCCTATACATTTCTCTTCATGTGCACATAATACAATACACAACCAAATACCACAAACACACACAATAGTGAACAGGTTCTTTCACATAGGGGTAGCATCAGGAAGGGTATCCAGCCATAAAACCAGGGCCAAATCAACATGTGCGACATAATTCTCACCCATGATCCTACCAGGTTATTGGAAAAGTGGTGGAGAAATTAGTATTTTCTAAGCAGTTGAAATAATTAATCGCGAGTTTCTGAAGAACTGTGAAAATAAAGATCAATATTCTTGAAGCGTTGTGGGTTCGGATCCCACTGGTGTCCAGGTGGTCATTTTTGCACTGTACTTAACATCTTTTTGATATGCACTATATGTACTGAACATGATCTAATAAGTTGACAAATTTATTTCAAGTACAATGCTGTCTAGAAAATTAAATATTCATCGAAGATCAATGTTAAAAGACATTTATAAACATAAATATGTAGTAAGTTTTTCTTTCTGACACATTTAACCCTCTACTGCATTAATTATTCTTCGTTTCATTTGGTGAAGAAAATTTCAAGCTTCAATTTTCAACTTACGTTCAGTGTTTTAGATATACCACAAATTCTTAACTGGGGCTAATAGCTTAACACTCGTATGTGATGTGGATTGCCATAATGGGGTATATATATATGATTTCTCACGATTTTACGCTAAGCTTTTAACATTCAAAGACCGAACATTACTGCCTACTGGCCATGGGTACGTATTGCATGGTGCAAATATACTTGCATGACCATAGGTCGGTAATGTCTTTGAGGTTGAGCCAGAGGTACTCCTGAAGCCTGTGGTAATGTGATGGGGAGGGCCCACGTAAAATAAACGGTGGTTGGTACGCGTGGATGTTAAAGGGGTGGAAGGAGTTCCTTTGGTTGTAGGCTGTTTTGTCATATGTTATGTTGAAAAAAAAAAAAAAAAAAAAAACAAGGCATTGACTGTACAGTTGAAGGTGTGCCGTAAAACTACCTCTGACCCTATCTCTATATCCATTTATACAGGTGAAAAGTTATTTGTTGCCTAATGGCAACAGTATGCATTAGAGGGTTAATCACTTTTACATCTTTATTATTAATGAATTCTTTCTACATAAAGTAGTATCCTACCAGAAAATAAATACAATAATCAGAGTACTAAAATATTTTCATACTTCCCTTGAAGGAGAAGGTGGGTCTCTTAGACGGTGACACTGTCTTTCAGGCCAGGAGATTTGTTACGGTGAAGGAGATGTGCGAAGAAGGTGAGGGGTGGGCCAATATTAGGAACTGCCCCGGCATTCGCCTTAGTGCAGGAGAATGGAAAACCACGGCAAACCCTTCTCAGGACAGCTGACGGTGGGGACCAGCCCCTCTCCAACTCCCGAATACAGAGGCATAGAGCCAGGGTAGAGCCGTGGCCACCCCTCCTTTGCTCGGTTGGCGGGTCGGAGTGCAGAGCTGTCGGACCATTGACCAACTGTGGCCACTCTACATCCGTCGACCCCAAGATTCAGAGTATTAGATCGTAGTTGTTAAGAGAGTGCCACTGGTACAAGGGTGCCAAAAGTTTAGGAACTGCTGGAATAATGAAAGCAAGAAATCCAATAAAAAAAATAATAATAACCACACCAAATGGTATAATCAAGATGTGTGTTGTGTTTTTGAGTCATCAGTCCATAGACTGGTTTTATGCAGCTCTCCATGCCATCCTATCCTATGCTAACCTTTTCATTACTACGCAACTACTGCATCCTACATCTGCTCTAAACTGCTTGTCATATTCATACCTTGGTTTACTCCTACCGTTCTTACCACCTACACTTCCTTCAAAAACCAACTGAACAAGTCCTGGGTGTCTTAAGATGTGTCCTATCATTTTATCTCTTCTTCTCGTCAAATTTAGCCAAATTGATCTCCTCTCGCCAATTCGATTCAGTATCTCTTCATTTGTGATTCGATATATCCATCTTACCTTCAGCATTCTTCTGTAACACCACATTTCAAAAGCTTCTATTCTCTTTCTTTCTGAGCTAGTTATCACCCATGTTTCACTTCCATACAATGCCATGCTCCACACGAGAGTCTTCAAAAACATCTTTCTAATTCCTATATCAATGTATGAAGTGAGCAAATTTCTTTTCTTAAGGAAGCTCTTCCTTGCTTGTGCTAATATGCATTTTATGTCATCCTTACTTCTGCCATCGTTAGTTATTCTACTACCCAAGTAACAATATTCATCTACTTCCTTTAAGACTTCATCTCCTAATTTAATATTTCCTGCATCACCTGCCTTCGTTCGACTGCACTCCATTACTTTTGTTTTGGACTTATTTATTTTCATCTTGTACTCCTTACCCAAGACGTCGTCCATACCATTCAGCAGCTTCTCGAGATCTTCTGCAGTCTCAAATAAAATAAGGTTTTCATTTGCTCTCCTTGGATTGTGATTCCCTTTCCAAATTTCTCTTTGATTTACTTTACTGCCTGTTCTATGTAAACATTGAAAAGGAGGGGGGGATAAACTGCGGTCTTGCCTCACTCCTTTCTGGATTGCTGCTGCTTTTTCAAAACCCTCGATTCTTATCACTGCAGACTGATTTTTATACAGATTGTAGATCATTCTTCGTTCTCGGTATCAGATCCCAATCACCTTCAGAATCTTCAATAGCTTTGTTCAATCAACATTATCGAATGCCTTTTCTAGATCTACGAATGCCATGTACGTGGGCTTGTCCTTCTTTATTCGATTGTCTTAGATCAGACGTAAAGTCAGGATTGCTTCACGTGTTTCTACATTTCTTCTGAAGCCAAATTGTCTTCTCCCAACTCAGCTTCAACTTGTTTTTCCATTCTTCTGTAAATAATACGTGTTAAAATTTTGCAGGCATGAGATACTAAACTAATGGTGCGATAGTTTTCCCGGGTTTCGGCACCAATTTATGTTGTATATATAAACACAAGTTTTCTTTATTACACTTCACTTCGTACAAAGAGAAAAACATAGTGATGTCCAAGAAGATACAAAGAATTCATACAGAGAGAAAATAAAGGCATCGTTAATCCTCCATATCCTCCCCACCCTGGTCGATCTCCAATGGTACGACCAGCTGTACCGGTCGGGTCATCTCCGTTCCATCGCTGAGTCGGAGGATGAGAGTCCTAGCCTTCCCGTCACGGCCAGGTCTCATTCCAGTGATGCGAGCTCGTTGCCGTATGTGATGTGGACGCAGATCGTCTTGAAGCAGGATGATATCCCCCTTCCGGCACTTCGTCAATCTTCTGTCTGGTTGCCGCACCTCGTGGAAACTTATTAGGGTGAGAAGGTACTCCTTCTTCCACCTCTTCCAGAAGTTGTCTTGCATCTTTGCCCTTAGTCTTTTTTCTTTTCTCAGATCTGTATAGACGCTAGGTTCTGGACCATTGGGTAATGTTAATAGTCACCCGTATATGAAGTGGCTTGGTGTCAGTGCGTTGGGACCGGCTTGTGTAATTGGTCTGCTGTTGATAGCGGCTTCTATTTCTGCCAGTATTGTTTCTCAGAGTTTCTTCGTCCACTTGAGAAGTGCCCAACACTTTTCTCAAGCATCGTTTTGTTGTGCCCACCATCTGTTCCCACCAGCCTCCCCACCAAGCCGCCTGTGGAACAATAAACTTCCAGGATACACCGTTGCGGGCAAAATGCTGGCTCGTACGTGGGTCCGCGATGATCCGAGAAAGTTTCGCCAGTTCTCTGCTCGCCGCTTGAAAGGTCTTTGTATTGTCCGAGTAGATGGTGTGAGGTAATCCGTGTCTGCTGCAGAAGCGTCTGAACGACATGATGAATTTTTTAATACTCATGTCCGATGTTAATTCCAGGTCCAAAGCCCCTGTAGTGGCGCAAGTGAACAGTACGATATACCTACCCTGACATATAGTGGGCCAGCAAAGTCCACTTCTGTGACTGTGAAAGGTTTAGTGGCTTGTATGCGATCCACAGGTAGGGGCGCTTCTATTTCGTCCCCTCGGTGGTTCTTAGCGATTTTGCAAGGGAGGCAAGCGTGAATGACTTTCTTAATGGACTGGTGTACAGTAAAACCTCGTTAATTCGAAGTCGTTGGGACTCAAAAATCGGACTTCGAATTACGTGATTTCGAATTAACTGCCAATTCGCAATTCAGAAGTACCAACCCTTGCCGCATCACGAAATATTCTAAGTCCCGTTACTGCATGCAGTTAACCTTGATTCACAGTTTATACCTTTCAAATGCCATAAAAAAAGAACTATTTCCAAAATGTATCCAAAAAAGGTGCATTTACAGTATTCAAATAATGCACTTTCATATCTCACTGGCAAATATAACCTCATGCAACGAAAGAAAGAAAGAAAAAAAAAAAGCACGATTCAAAGACGAGGAGAAATCTATTCTGGCTCCCATGTGCAAGTGCTTTATTCATTGGAGATTGGAGTACTATACTGTATGCATTTTAGATGCCTTGTGTTTAGACAGAAAGTACCCGATGCCCTGACGAACATAACCTCACGCAACGAAAGAAAAACAATCACACAATTCAAAGACAAGGATAAATTATGCTGCTTCCACCGTGCAAATGCATTATTTTTTGGATATCTGTACTGTTTGCATTTTTAGATGCTTTGTACTGGGATGGAAAGTGTCCGACGCCCTTAAAACATTGTAGCTTATCGAACTTTTCTATGACGAGGGGATAAAGTTTCTCGCTTCCATGTCAACGCACTACAATGACCCCATCCCCGACCCTTGTACGATTCTCCGGCTGGCACTTTCTCCTTTAAAACCATAAGACCGTTTGGGCTCGCATTAAAATAAAGCAATGCAGTTTCATCGGCAATGACAGTATTGTTCAGTGCCTACGAATTTATTATATGAGCCACGCTTTTTTGCCAACTGTCGGCATCGCCAGTGTTCGCACATTTTGTTTTCCCGCACACTGCCTGTTGCGTGATGTTACGGCGTTCCTTAAAAGGTTGAATACAAAATAATTCCGATTTCATTCAACTTGGCAATCATGAAGCGCACTGTAGACCCACCGAAGTGAGTGTAAGTGCGGAAAGCTACCACTCCACGTTCCGAAACACGCGTTCTATTATGACACGGATAAATTTCGAGTTGAAATTACTCTGTAACATACTATTGTTTTAAAATGTAAAGGCAGTTTCGAATTAAAAGTCTGAATATCGGTAATGGGGCCGACATTGTACTTCGAATTACGAATTATCCGTATTTCGAAATAAACAATTTAAATAACATGCAAAACTGTATCTTATGTTTTCGGGAACGAGAGCTTCTTCGAATTACGTGGGATTTTGAATTAAACGATTTCGAATTATCGAGGTTCTACTGTACCTTTAAGATACATTACTGCTAGTGTAGTTCGCACAGCACAATTCTAAAAGTGTAAAAAAAGGAAAAACGTACAGCATATTTGGTGCAGAGAACAGCTGTGCCATCTCTTGAGAATAATTTAGTAAAAGTGTTGAAATAGGCCAACAGATGGTGCTCATACTCTGGTTAGATTTCACTGCCAAACAGATGGTGCCTGTTGGAGGGCTACCAATCCAACCATTTTGTTTCCAAGTCTACCTTTTTTATTATTTATTCTATTGTAAATATGTTGATAATATATTATTTGAACTATTCTGTATTGTTAAGTACTGAAATTAAATTATATGGTATGCTGTGTCAACATTGTATTTTTCCTGTGTGTTTCAGATATTTATTTGAGGAACAGCTTTGGCAACACTGGTTATTCTGATTCTTGAATTAGGTACTTGAAATTCTCTATTACAGTCTGTGAATTGTTGTATGAAAGAAGAAAAAAAACAATTTGTTCATTATAAATGCATGTTTTTATGATTTGGGATGGATCAGTAACTGAATTTGGGACTCTGAAGAAGAATCCAAAGTCAGCTTCAGATTATTCCAATGATGATGTGACTCCAGTAAAATACTGTTCTGTAAATGAAAATGTCCATCAGTTCAAAATCAACATCATGGATTCACAAGGAAGATGTAAGTGTAATGAAAGTTAACTGTCCCTTGGATTCAGTAATGGAAATAACAATCTGCCATAGTGATTTATATGTAGGAAAGTATTACCAAACAGCTCCATGTTCGTCGCTAAATTATGTCACCATCTTGGATCCTGTCATTCAGATCAACAAGATAAGCCAAATTAATATTTCAAACAGAAGCACGACGAATTCTAAAATACTCAAAAAAATATTACCTGGTGAGTTATAGAATTCTGCAAGCGGGAGATGTACACATTATTGCAGAGCAAAACACACAAATCTGTATTATGGACATAATTAAATGCAGAAATGGGCCTAAAAGAATCAAATGGTGGAGCTAAAAGGAGGAGGAGGCCGACATTGTTACAAAAATTACAGTGCCACCAATCACCACGGTTGAAGAGAGCTGGACTAAACTAAAAGACGCTGTTCATGAAGCCGCAGGCTCTATTCTTGGAACAACTAAAGCAGGACAACGTAGTATTGACAAAGACACGTGGCTTTGGAATGACGATGTTAAAGATGCAGTGCGGAAGAAGAAACAGCTGTACCATGAGTTTCTTTCAGATAAAACACCATCTCGTTGGATAGCCTACAAAACAGCCCATAGTCATGTGAAGAAGGTCATTGCTGTAACAAAAGCAAACCGATATGCAGACCTATATGCAAAACTTGACACGCGCGAAGGCGAGCGGCACATTTACTGGCTACTCAAATCGAGACACCGCAAAATGGAAGACATCCAACGTTTTCACGGCATCAATGACGAAACAGGTGACCTGCTGGTCGACTGGAAGAAAGCGTGAGAACGCTGATGGAGCTATTTTGAGAAACTTTCAACCGAAGAATTTCCCCACCCACCAATCCCAACCACCTCCACTACTGAAGGCCCAGTGAAGGAAATTGACGTCACGGAAGTTCAGGCTGTTCTGAAGGAGATGAAACCAGGAAAAGCTACCGGCCCAGATGATCTTCCGGCAAAGTTCTGGTGGTCTGAACGGTGGGATGTGGCAATATGGCTAACACAGTTTTTCAATCAGATCATCAAAGAAGGTCAAATACCATAAGATTGGCGATGGAGCATTACCGTACCAATCTTCAAGAAGAAGGGAAGTCCTGCCGATTGTTCTAATTATCGCCCGATCAGACTTCTGAGCCACGCAATGAAGATCTTCGAACGTATTCTTGACAAAAGGATTCGCAAGATAGCCAAACTTACAACGAACCAAGCTGCATTTGTGAAAAATTGTGGCACAACGGATGCAATCCACGCTGCACGGCTGTTAGTTGAGAAACACCATGACAAAAATAAGCCTCTTCATCTCGCTTTTCTGGATCTTGAGAAGGCCTTTGATTGGGTGCCACATGACCTAATCTGGTTAACGCTACGAGAACATAGCATTCCAGAGCACCTTGTTAAGTGGGTACAGTTGTTCTACGTAGAACCAAGGAGTTATGTTCAAGCTGCCGCACGAGCATCCGATGATTTCCGCATCACTGTAGGAGTCCATCAAGGCTCTGACTTATCACCACTGCTGTTCATTCTTGTGATGGACACTGCTACATCAGACCTCCACAAGTCAATACCATGGGCACTTCTCTATGCTGCTGATGTCATGTTGGCTGCTGAGAATAAGTTTGATCTCCAGCGCCAAACGGAATAGTGGAACAACCGACTAGCGCAATACGGCCTGCACCTCAACAAGAAGAAGACAGAATACATGACATTAGATCCTCAAGAAGTTGGAACAATCCACGTTGATGGTGAAGATCTACCATGAGTAGAGACATTTAAATACCTTGGCTCTACACTCTCTGACCATGGCAGACTTACTGACGAGGTCAACACAAGGATATACGCAGCCTGGCTGAAGTGGTGAATGACAACAGGCGTCATCTGCAACCGCCGGATGAAGGACCATCTGAAATCTGAGATCTACCGGACTGTTATCTGTCCCGTCGCTCTCTACGGCACTGAGTGTTGGCCTGCTACAAAGGAGGTAGAACGTTGACTAAGCGTCATGGAGACAAAGATGCTTAGGTGGACAGCTGGCATCACTAGACTGGATCATATTTCAAACGACTATATGGAAACGCTTTGGCGTTGCACCGATCCAGAAGGGAATGCAGGAAAACCGTCTGCGCTGGTTTGGGCATGTGTTGTGTGCAGAAAACAATACATTGGCAAAGTCAGCGTATACCTTGCAAGTTGCTGGAAAGAGGCCCAAGGGATGACCAAGACAGCGATGGACCGATACAGTGCACAACAATCCGAAAGCTGTAAGACTACGTCCAGACATGGCCCGAGACCGAATTAAATGGAGACAACAAATCCACACAGCGGACCCTGCCACCAGGCGGGACAAACGCTAAAGAAGAAGAAGTTAAATGCATAGTAAATGATAAAGCATCCAATGCCATAGCCACAATCTCAAATGAAATCATATCTCGTCTAATAAACGACTTGTCAGAGAATGTGAAAAATGAACTGATATAACGGCTGAAAAGCTCTCACTGCCAAATGTATGATGTCTGTTGGAGAGATATCAATTCAACCATTTTGGTTCCAAGTCAACTTTTTAAAAATAATTTATACTGTTGTAAATATGTTGATAATGAACTGCTGGGTTAGGTACTGAAATTATGTTACATGGTTTGCTGTTGCAGACACTGTATTTTCCTGTGTGTGTCAGATATTTATTTGAGAAACAGCACTCGCAACACTGGTTATTCTGATTCTTGAAATTTTCTATTACAGGTGTAAAAAAAAAAAAACATAATAAATGTGTGTTTTTATGCCTTGCTTCACAAAGATGAGTCCCACAGATGTAGAAGGATCTGCAGTATTGCTTGTATTTGTTAGATATCAGAATCAACTTTGTATTGCAGAAGATCATCTTTTCTGTAAACCACTGACAAGTCATGCAACTGGAGAGGAGATATTAAAGATTTTGAATAACAGAAAATGATTAAATGGGACAAATATATGTCTGTACAGATGGGGTGAGAGCAATGTTGGTTCAAACCATATGAGTTGTATCATAGATAAAGAAAGTTGCTACAAATTGCACTAGCAGCCACTACATTCCTCCTTAGGCTACGGCCACAGGAGCAGTTAATGCTGTTGGAAGTCAGCAGCAAATGCAGGAGAAAAAATGCGCACCATGTGTTGCAATGTGATGAGCCACACTTGCCAGTAAATGCAGTTCGCCGGATGCAGTTCAAGGTCTTGCTGTTGAAGGGATAGGCCAGAGCCCATTACTTTCACTGCATAAGCTGTTGGACAGAGGCCACACGAGACGGTATTTACTGCGTATTTCATTTTCATTCATTGCGTATATTATAACACTAGTACATTTACGAAATATGGACTATGTAGACAGTGAACATGTCATTCTGGAAGTGACCGGGCGAGTTGGCCGTGCGCGTAGAGGCGCGCGGCTGTGAGCTTGCATCCGGGAGATAGTAGGTTCGAATCCCACTATCGGCAGCCCTGAAAATGGTTTTCTGTGGTTTCCCATTTTCACACCAGGCAAATGCTGGGGCTGTACCTTAATTAAGGCCACGGCCGCTTCCTTCCAACTCCTAGGCCTACCCTATCCCATCGTCGCCATAAGACCTATCTGTGTCGGTGCGACCTAAAGCCCCTAGCAAAAAAGAAAAAAAAAAAAAAAATCTGGAAGTGAAGTACCCATGTGTGTACAACACGCGCAGTAGCGGCGCTAAGATGCTCGCCCCCCCACCCGCAATAATTGGAAATGGTTACATGTTTATTTCGTAGTACAAGACTGTATATCATTAGAATGAACAGCAACGACGACGATGACATTTCGCCACTTATAACTGACTATAGATCATGAAAAGAGTTCAATGACATTCAGTATTATTAAAAAAATTGTCTGGGTAAAGTTTCAGGTTCTCATAAATAAGAACAAATTTACCCTTCGTTAACCTTTCACTGATAGGAGGATAAATCTACCACTTTCTTTTCTTGTCAATGCCGCCTCAGTCGTACAATTGCAAGATTCATAACTGAACTAGATCTTTGGGAACAACAGATGAGGATCCTGATGACGATGATGCTTGTTGTTTAAAGGGGCCCAACATCTAGGTCATCGGCCCCTAATGGTGCGAAATGAGACGAAATGTTATGACAATTTAAAAATCCAGAATCCTCCACTGACCAGATTCGAAAACGTGAGGACGAAGAACGAATGGATATGAAGTCAAAACAATCACTGGATCCGACCCGCAAAGCCCCATATTCCCAGAAATCAGCGTTAAATAATAGTATTACTGCCCAAGGGACTGCGTCTAAAGCACAATACTGAAATGATGACGCTTGTAGTCGAAACGGGTCCAAAATCCAGGTCATTGGACCCTCATAATGGTACTTATCGCTAGGAAAATAGAACCATGCTATTTGTCATGTTGCAGAACTAATCAAAAGTAGTGTAGACTCGCAGTAGTGCAGTGTAGTGTAGTGTAGACTACTCACAGGTAATGAAATCCGCACATGTAACAAAGACCTATAGTCTTTCTCACACTGCAGCGCTATTTACAGGCAACGCAAACCTATGTTGTTCCTCACATAAGTGTACTAACCACAGGGACCCGCACTATCCCGTGGTGTTCCTCACATAGTGGGTACTAAGCAAAGGCAAAGCGGAACCATGGGGTCGCTCATCCCATGGTGTTGCTCATATATGGGTACGAATCACAGGTACTGTAGAAGCCGGCAATGCACTCTATTGCTACTAATCACAAACCTATTTGGTAACCAACATAGTGGTACTACGTGCAAGTGAAAGCGACCCATGCTGTTCACCGCGTGGTGGTACTAATCACAAGTAGTCTCATGGTTCTAATTTAATCATCCCTTGGTCGCCCCTTTTAGTCACCTCTTACGACAGGCAAGGGATACCGTGGGTGTATTCTTCGTCTGCGTCCCCCACCCACAGGGGGGATGAGGATCCTTGCTCTGCAGCAACTGTGCTACAACTGCAATTGCTGCCGCCGTGTGGCATCCTGCGGCAGCAATTGCCGTGGTACAGTTTTCGCTGCTTGCTGCAACTGTATTTACTGTCACGTGTGGCCCTAGCTTTATCATATGCTTGCAGTAAAGAAAATGCCACTTCCTCTGAAGAAAGTTCTTGTGAGGATAATAAATTTCATCAAATACAGAGCACTGAATACTCAACTTTTTAAGATTCTCTGTAATATACGGGAAGAATCTACCATCTCCTTTACGTTGCACCGACATAGAGAAGTCTTATGGTGACAATAGGACAGCAAAGCGCTAGGAGTGAGAAGGAAGCAACTATGGCTCTGCGCAAATCTGTCACAAAATATTTTCTGGAGGAACTACATGCCAAAGTGCAACAGATTTCTTGGAAAAGAATCCCTTTGTAACTTCAGCAATACCCAGACAATGCTATGTATAGGAACAGATAGAGAGCAGTGACTTACCGTGTAAGCATGTGCACTCCATCCACATGTGCTTAGATGGTAAGTCACTCAGAAATACAAGCATAAAGAGGCTCACTGGGTTATTCAGCAATCTCACTGCCAACCGGTAAGCACAACTGAACTTTCCTGTGGATAAAGGCTTGCTCCCTGGAGGTGCTATTTATCTTATGAAGTTCAAGAATTCAAGGCCTTTTCCTGTAATTACGCAACGTTCTCCAACCTGCATCCTATGGCGAGGGCTCTTATCCGTGCTGGAAACCATGTTCCATTCACAAGGGATGACAAAGAACATTTTCAGGACAGAAAAATATGATTGTACTAAAGGGTAATAGTGAACATTTGGGACATACTCTGTTCTTGTGGCAGCCTCCACATTGGGGAAGTTGTATTAATAAATAAATAAGGTAATATATAGATTTAATATGATGGGAATTGGAAATCTGAATTTACGACATGCTAAACAAGAAATCGTCTTATTCAGGAATGCAATAAAGAGATTTCACTGTTTTCTCTTTCACCTTAGGATCGTCATTAACTGAATACGATCTGTGTCATCATGCTGTAATTCTTCTTCTTCCACCACATTTCCCACACCCCACTGGGGTTGCAGGTTTGAACTGTGTCATGCGAGGATTTGGCCCTGTTTTACAGACATGCTCCTGACACCAACCCTATGTAGAGTGATGCCTCAAAGGCCTTGACACTGACCCTCAGCCATGGGGCTGGACTGTCACTGTGCTATCATTTTTTATTATTTTCTTCTCTTTACAAATGTATTTAGTAGGTATTATAATTCATTTAATTACAGTAAAACCTCGTTAATTCGAAGTCGTTGGGACTAAAAAATCGGACTTCGAATTACGTGATTTCGAATTAACTGCCAATTCGCAATTCAGAAGTACCAACCCTTGCCGCATTACGAAATATTCTAAGTCCCGTTACTGCATGCAGTTAACCTTGATTCACAGTTTATACCTTTCAAATGCCATAAAAAAGAACTATTTCCAAAATGTATCCAAAAAAGGTGCATTTACAGTATTCAAATAATGCACTTTCATATCTCACTGGCAAATATAACCTCATGCAACGAAAGAAAGAAAAAAAAAAAAAAAGCACGATTCAAAGACGAGGAGAAATCTATTCTGGCTCCCATGTGCAAGTGCTTTATTCATTGGAGATTGGAGTACTATACTGTATGCATTTTGGATGCCTTGTGTTTAGACAGAAAGTACCCGATGCCCTCAAAATCAAACTTTCCTATGACTCTATCTTTGTACGATTTCCCGCCATGGCACTTCTCTCGTACTTCAGAAATGTAAACACTTGCCGCGTCACAAAGTATTCTAAGACCCATTAATAAATTCAATCCGAAATGTATCCAACAAGGTGAATTTACAATGTTCAAATAATGCACTTGGATAAATCACTGACGAACATAACCTCACGCAACGAAAGAAAAACAATCACACAATTCAAAGACAAGGATAAATTATGCTGCTTCCACCGTGCAAATGCATTATTTTTTGGATATCTGTACTGTTTGCATTTTTAGATGCTTTGTACTGGGATGGAAAGTGTCCGACGCCCTTAAAACATTGTAGCTTATCGAACTTTTCTATGACGAGGGGATAAAGTTTCTCGCTTCCATGTCAACGCACTACAATGACCCCATCCCCGACCCTTGTACGATTCTCCGGCTGGCACTTTCTCCTTTAAAACCATAAGACCGTTTGGGCTCGCATTAAAATAAAGCAATGCAGTTTCATTGGCAATGACAGTATTGTTCGGTGCCTACGAATTTATTATATGAGCCACGCTTTTTTGTCAACTGTCGGCATCGCCAGTGTTCGCACATTTTGTTTTCCCGCACACTGCCTGTTGCGTGATGTTACGGCGGTCCTTAAAAGGTTGAATACGAAATAATTCCGATTTCATTCAACTTGGCAATCATGAAGCGCGCTGTAGACCCACCGAAGTGAGTGTAAGTGCGGAAAGCTACCACTCCACGTTCCGAAACACGTGTTCTATTATGACGCGGATAAATTTCGAGTTGAAATTACTCTGTAACATACTATTGTTTTAAAATGTAAAGGCAGTTTCGAATTAAAAGTCTGAATATCGGTAATGGGGCCGACATTGTACTTCGAATTACGAATTATCCGTATTTTGAATTAAACAATTAAAATAACATGCAAAACTGTATCTCATGTTTTCGGGAACGAGAGCTTCTTCGAATTACGTGGGATTTTGAATTAACCGATTTCGAATTATCGAGGTTCTACTGTATTGGGAATAATTTCTTTCATTCTATGCACATTTTTATGGTTGAATAGTTCCTATAAATTTGTAACCTTTATATTCTTCATAACAATCCAATCCCATATGGCAAATAAGGCCTAAGGTAACCAAATAATAATCTTCATGTATAGGGAACAGATAGAGAGTAGCTGCTTACCGCATAAACATGTGTACTCCATCCACACGTGCTTACATGGTAAGCGACTCTGTCTCGTATACAAACATATTTTCTTCTTGTTGGCTTTTTCACCTGAGCATTTATAAATAATAATCTCTTTTACCTTCATCCCAATATGCAAAGGGTCATCACAGAAGTTAATAAATAAACAAAAAAGTAATGGACATACATTAATGTTATGGCAAGAAGTTGTTTAAATGAGACAATGTTTGTATTTTATATACTATACAGTTTCATGACTTTGTGAGATTATAGATGTTACCTGTATGGTCTGTCATTACATCAATGTCCAACGGATTTACACTGTTTGGTGAAATGAACTATAAAATTGCTTATTACAAATGTTATGCTTAATTTTCCCTACAATACCTTTTCAGAGCATCCAGTGCAGACATATCACCAACAGCACTATTGGCAAAGTAGTGATAGTGTTTCACCATGGTCCGCACCACTCGCACGTGATCTACTGAAGGAGGTGGCTCCTAAACACACAAGAACCTAGTCAGCAAGTTGGAATGGGCTACAGTATTTCACATACATATCAAGACAGAGGAGGAAAATATCCAGCATACAGCAATTTACTGAGATTTGGAGAAAAAGAGGCATGCATACGAAACTGCACAAAACTCTGTATCTCTATTGGATGAAAATGTAACAATAAAGTACTCATTTCTTGTGGCATCCTTACCTAATGAGTATCTTGAGAATCTTGGTCTGAAATTTGTGTTATTATCTATATATATATAATAAGAGTTTTGTCTGTACATTGCTCAGAATTTACAAAGAATGGGTTTTCTGTATCAGTCGTGTACACAGTAACAAGGAAATGCACTTTTTAATTTTCCGTAATTTCTGTCTGTCTGTCTGTCTGTATGTATGTATGTATGTATGTATGTATGTATGTATGCTTGGAAGGTACTTTATCGCTCTAACTTAGCCGCCGATGACAGGCCGCTGCCGGCTGGTGGCGAGCGCGGTTTCCGGCACTTCTGCAGTTGAGCGCTGAGCTCCGAGATAGTAGGGTGTTCGATGAAGCTACTGCGTACTGTATGTAGTATTGTATAGTGTTTTATTGTGATTGTGTATAGTGCTGTAATGTATGTGAATATTCGTTACGTGAATGTGTATATCTGCACAATACTTGCACTAAGAGCAGAAAATCGTGCTCTAGGACAAGACAAAAGTTTCGAATGAAATTTCCAGGGAGACCCATTCCTATCAATCGGACAATAGAACAACTGGCCAAGAGATTCATACCTACAGGTTCAGTAAACAATAAAAATAGATATACAGGTTGTTATCTCCTTACTGAAGTGTGTTTGGTACGAGGATCATAAGTAAAAATCTGTGGCCCCCTCGTAGCCCAGATTTAACGGTATGTGATTTTTATTTGTGGGGAATGTTAAAAAATGTAGTTTATGGGAACAACCCTCACACAAGATGAACTCAAAGACAATATAAGAGTTACAATTGCATCGATCAGTGCTGAAGAACTTGGTAGAGTAATCGAAAACTTCATTAGGAGATGCCGATTATTCTGGCAGCGCATGGAGAACATTTTCGGTATAAACTGTAAAAATGGTGAGTAAACTGCATGATAAATGAATGATAATGATTTTTGAGCATAAACTGTAAACATGGTGAGTAAAATGCATGATAATGATTTTGAGCACTGTATTCTGCCGTACATACGCACGCACAGTAGGTGGCAACTGAACTGTCACTGGCGGCCAAGGTCAAGCGAGAAAGTCCCTTCCAAGCATAAATAAAGACCCTGTATGTATGTATGTATGTATGTATGTATGTATGTACCTGCATCACGAGAAAACGGGTGAAAAGAATTTAATGAAAATCGGTATGTCAAGTCGGGGAATGAACCACTACAATCTGGCTATAAATAATTTTATTCACGCCGAGTGAAATGGTAGTTTAGGGGAAGGCCTAAAAATTAATTCTCAAACATTGATAATATTAGTGGCCCTATTGATAAATACTACATAACTAAAGTTATATAAAATTTAATTTATGATCATTTATATCATACATTGTTACCATACTGGCTATGCTAACACAGATGTTCATGAATTTGTATTTTTGTTGTAAGTCCATATCAATGCCGAGCCATGAGAAAATGGGTTAACAGAATTTAATGAAAATCGGTATATAGAGTCGGGGAATAAGAAACTATAGTATAAATCATAAACAATTTTATTCACCCTGGATGAAATTGTACTTTAGGGGAAGGCGCCTAAAATTTAATTTTTAAATACCTATGTTATTGTTCCTATCGAAAAATACTACATAACGAAAGTTATAGAGAATACAATTTCCAATCATTTACGTTTTATTCACTTTTACCGTACCGACTATGATAAGAGTGGTATTTCAGAGTTGGAAGAGAACTACATGTGAAAGCCTACAATATCGGAAGCACATAACATTGATCAACAATAACATTACATTGACCATTGTTTGTTGTGATGTTCTTTGTCTCTTATGCTGCCGCTCAACTCCGATAGATGGGATTACCACTGCGTACTGAGTATAATAGCCTGATTGAATATTGGCCGTAAATAGCTGGGGAGTTAGAAAACTTTCTTCTTTAGCATTCCATTCCTCTGGTTCATATATTTTCTAATACTGCTGGTATGTAACACACTGGTTCATCATAGTATTCCAGCAATATGATCCCTACTCTTACACGCTGTTCTGAACTTGTATTGAATAGGTTGACTAATAAAATTTTGATAATCTTAAATTCAGTACTATGCTGCCACTCTAACAGTCCAAAGTTCCAGGGCTAAAATGACCAGACCGCAGACAGCTGTGATCCGTGAAGACTTGGGAAAACCACTAAGCCAGTCTTTCTGAAGATGTAAACAGGCAGGTGGAGAGTAAGTGTCTGCCATTATAATGAAATTCCCCGACCTGATTGTGACTGATGGTAGGCAAGCGGGCCTACCATTACAATGAAAATTTCCTAACCCAGTATTCATATGAGAAAAGACATTTGGTGATTTACCCATCACGTTTCTAGGGTAACATTAAGCGCTATGCAATTTAATACAGTCTTGCTTCCAATGTGTAGGCCAACACTACCTAACCTAGAATTCTGTATACAATGTAGAACTCCATAGCGAAGCAAGGGTACATCAGCTAGTCCTTTTATATACTGCCTATATTTTACTTTTGTTTGACAAGATACCAACAGAATCAAGTTAATTATACTCACCCTTAAAATGGAACCAGTTGTAGGGTCCTGTTTCCCGTAATTGAGCCACACATATGAGAATATATAGAAAACTGCCTCACTTCTCCATGCCAGTAAGTTGTATATGTATGGCTGCGGGGACATATCAGCAGTGTTACGAAGTGCAGATTGACGGAACTTACAAGGCTTCAGATCTGACCTAAAAAAACAATACTAAGTGTAGAAACAAAAAGAAAAACTGTAAAATGTCCAAACACTAGGAGGGCATAACCTCAAGTTACAAGAAAACCCTACTAAAGCTAAACCATGTCTGTCATGAAAAAGATCACTACACACTATAATATACAGTGTCTTAATACTTGTAGCCATATTTGCACACTAACTCTGCTATTTCCTTGATCACAAGAGCCCAGATTTCTAGACAGTAAGAGATTAGAATGCAAACTAATTTGGATAATAGAAAGTTTTTTAAAATTTGTTTTATGTCGCACTGACAAAGATAGGTGTTATGGCGATGATGGGATAGGAAAAGCCTAGGAGTGGGAAGGAAGTACCTGTGGCCTTAATTAAGGTACAGCCCCAGCATTTGCCTGGCGTGAAAATGGGGAAACCACGGAAAACCACCTTCAGGGTTGCGGACAGTGGGGTTTGAACCCACTATCTCCCAGATGCAAGCTCACAGCTGCACACACCTAACCGCATGGCCAATCACCCGGTAATAGGAAGTGCTCTTCCAGAATGTAGGGAGAGTAACAAAGTTCTAGAATATCTAATAGGTTGAACCCCTAATGTTCATGCTAATCTCATAACAGAACCATTGTGCAGGGTAAAGGATACTTGTTACTCACTGCAATAACTTTGCTTCTAATCCATTACTGCCTAAAAATCTGGGCTCTATCGATTACAAGTTTAGATACTATGATACAATAAAAGATTCATGATCCCGTAATCTTGACAGATCTTCAGTCTTGCTGTGGGAAAAAATGTAGGATAAGAAGAAAGCCAGATATGTACAGGAAAAGAAGAAACTAAGACAAAGATAAACACAAGTGGTAAAAGAATAGGAACACAGGACAAACACAAAAGGAGAAAAGGATCCCAAAGCGATAACAATATATGTAAAGGAAGGGAACAAACAAGTGTCAAATCAAGTCGTCCTTATTTTTTTAATTTTACAATTTGCTTCACGTCACACCAACATAGATAGGTCTTATGGTGGCAATGGAATAGGAAAGGGCTAGGAGTGGGAAGGAAGTGGACGTGGCCTCAATTAAAATATGGCCCCAGTATTTGCCAGGTATGAAAATGGGAAGCCATGGACTATCATCTTCAGCACTGCTGACAGTGGAGTTCAAACCCACTATTTCCCAAATGCAAGCTCACAGCCATGCAAACCTAACCACACTGCCAACTCGCTCGGTCAAATCAACACTAATAAGAAATTAAAATGAATGTCCACCTGTTTAATACCATTTAATATGATGTCAAATCACTTTTACAATGGGACCAGTTTCAACCCCATTATGGGTCATCTTCAGCCATTGACTAAAATTGACAATATATAGTGAAAATACACTCAAATTAACACTTTAAAAAAATTATGTACATATTACAAATTAGTTTGTAAAAGAGGCAAAATCTCTTGGTCTATAATACTATAATTAGTGAATTTAAAGTGTGCTAGTCGAATTTTATCTTGTGTGACACTGCACTTGTATTAATTTCTTATTAATGTGAATGTTCGTCAATACGGATCATGATGAAGATTATATCGTACGGTCAAATCAAATAAGAGAGAGAGGGAAGAGGGGGGCAATAAGAAAGGAACACACATAATTCCATTGGGATCCTTTTCTCCTTTTTTGTTTGTCCTGTGTTCCTATTCTTTTACCATCTGTATTTTTGTCTTACGTTCCTTCCATAAGCCCCATTAATATTGATAGCTCCCCATCGAATTCAATTTTGTTTGCCAAGTTGTTTCCAAGGAGTCCCTCGCCTGTCAGATGGGAGTGAGACTCCATTAGTATAATTAGGTCCGAGGCTTACAAATGTTCTGAGCGTGCTCGATGAAAATTCTGAGAAGTAAGATGCTAGTCTTAAATACACATAGTCCAAGTGAGGATCTCTCCTCTAACGGGTTAGGAACCACCAGAGGATTGCATAATCCTAGGCGCCCAAGCACAAGGAGGGCCATGATTCAGAATATGTCTGAGATGCCCACTCCCATTCGATAGCAACTGGTATCCCGACTCTCAGGACCACCTACTAGGCCACTCAGCCGTTGCTCATGGTTCATTAACTAGGACGTGATTACAGTAACCCACAACAAGCTCGCTGGGTGTTGAGAAGAGGTGGATGAATAAGAACTGGGATTCAAGAGGAGAGAGTCTATCTCTTACAAGATGTTGCCCTCCTTCCACCAGTCATCATCATCATAAACTGATCAAATATCATATAAAGAAAAATTATTAGCACAGGAGGTGTGTGAAGATGTGGGGACCGGGTGAGTCGGCCAAGCGGTCAGGGGCACGCGACTGTGAGCTTGCATCCATGAGATAGCGAGTTCGAATCCCACTGTCGGTAGCCCTGAAGATGGTTTTCCGTGGTTTCCCATCTTCACCCCAGGTAAATGCTGGGGCTGTACCTTAGTTAAGGCCACAGCAAAAAAAAAAAAAAAAGAGTGGAGATTGTCCTTATCCTTTTGTGTTTCCATGTTTGTCCTTGTCTCTTATTTCAGTTGCTCCCTCTTCCCACACTGACCTGCCATTGTGTTTGTCCTATTATATGTGTTCCTTTCTTATTCTCCTCCAGTCCTCTCTCACTCTGACTTAACTGAAGAATATGAAAAATAGATGGTAGGCCTATGGCTTTTTACTTTTTTTCTTCTTTTTTTTTTTACAACTTGCTTTATGTTGCTCCAACACAGATAGGTCTAATACCAACATAAATGGTCCATTATTGGACATTATAAATTTTCCAGATAACTCATTCCTGGTTGCTAACGTTTCGCCCCCGTGTGCTAAGTTGGGCTCTACGCAGTGGTCTCCATAGTATGCACTAGCCATGCGTCTTGGTGGGTGTGCTAAGTCAACTGATGAGCCCAACTTAGCACACGGGGGCGAAACGCTGGCAACCAGGAATGAGTTAGCTGGAAAATTTATAATGTCCAATAATTGACCATTTATATTGGTATTATAAATTTACTCATTCGGGACAGATATTTCAGGTTCCCTATAGGAATCAACATCTATATCACAGAGAGGTCTTACGGCAACGATGGGATAAGAAAGGCCTAGGAGTGGGAAGGAATCGGCCGTGGCCTTAATTAAGGTACAGCCCTAGCAATTGTCTGGTGTGAAAATGGGTAAGCACAGAAAACCATCTTCAGGGCTGCTGACAGCGGGGCTTGAACCCACTATCTCCTGGATGCAAACTTACAGCTGCGCGTCCCTAACCACACGGCCAACTCTCACCCGGTGGCTTTTTACTTTCTTTATGGATTGGTAAAGTAGAACTTGTTATTAAATATTTAGCCTGAAGCAGGTACTGTAACACACCTGTGTGTGTATTTGTGTAGGGTAAGAGGTGTGAAATGAGAGAGGTTGAGGAGAGGGAGACAGGGAATACAAGGAAGTAGAGGAAGGGAAATCTTATGATGTATGTAAATTTGGTTTAAAGTTATCATTTGCAAATCTCCCCAAAAAGGATACTGGCTTTTTCTGATATTTCATTACGATTGAAATTAGTATTTTTTTTTTAATCAATACCAAGGTAAATGTTGTCAAATATATTAAGTAGGTAACTTTTGTTTGTGAATTGTAAAATGTTAAGGTCTGGTTCTATTGATGAGAAGGAATGACCTTGATCAGTCACATGCAGGCTCATAGCATTATTGATGGGCATTAAAATGTTCTTGATGTCTAACTAAAGAAACTCCTTCTCGATTGGCCAATATAGCTTGCGTCAAATTGGACATATTTCATTTTACATACACCAGATTACAAAAATTTATTAGAATTAACAACATTGGTATTAAAAAATAGACTGGAGTTAGTATTATTGATACTAAAAGCTGTATTGAGGTTAGATCTGCAGCCGTGAAAGCCATATTTTTTAAAGCCGAGAATGATTGGATTTTATTAATTTCATCTGCAATTTCAGTACAACTTCAGGCATTCTAGAAAAAGTCCATGTAATTTTTGCAGCTTGATTTTAAAACAAAAAATCTGGTCAAAAAATTGTGAAAGTTATGCAGACAAATACAGTATTTCATTTGCATATTTTAACATATTTAAAATGCTCATTTAATTTGAAACTTTGGATATCAATCATAATCGTAATAATGTGTATTTTCAATAAGCCTGTATTTCTAATTCTTGTGTTTGATAAACCAATTATTAAATAAACAAATTAATTTTGAAAATTATGCAAAATGAAATAATTCATCTGTATTTATCAATAACACAAATTTCATTGGTATTTGTATATAACAACCACCTATGGTGTATAATTGCCGATTATATGTTTGTCATAACGGATACATTGCTAAAATAATATGAAGTATGAAGAAAACTGCAAGAATTACACTAATTCTTATGACTGACAAAAACTTACAAAAGAGCTATTCAATTAAGAGTGTAGATTTGAGTGACCTTGAACACAAGACTCTCTCAGCCATCAGCATTACTTCTAGTCAAATACATCAAATACACAGAAAATATAACACAGGATAGGAGTTTAGAAGCTCATGGTGATCTTTTACCTGTATGAAGCCTGATTATGCCTTGGTAAAGTATTCCTTAAACTGGAATAGGTCACATCAACAAATGGCGATACTTCATTGCTGTTAAAGGGTAAAAATGCAGCCAAATATTCTACACATAGCTCCATATAAACAGACTCATGAATTGGAGAACTGATGCCAGTTTTCTGCAGCCAAGGATTGACTACATAGTAGGCATAATGAAAAATGTAGAGCTCAAAGGCATCTGAGAAATTCTTAAGGAAAAAGTATTACACTGAAATGAAATCACATATCAAAGACGAATTATTAATAATAGCGGTTGGTCAGTATTGGAAATAATATCCATTAAGATGCACTCAAGAAAATAAGAAAAAATTTACACTATTTCTCTCTTTCATCATCAAATTTGTGAAGGACAATGTTGCTCACTAATTACAAGCAATTACAAGCGATTTTCAAAAGTTGTTCCTACAAAGAAAAGACAACTGATTGTAATCTTCAGCCACTTTAATATTTGTTCACATGACATGTTGATGTATTTAGAAGGAAGAAGAATACTAATATAGAAAGGAATAATAATAATAATAATAATAATAATAATAATAATAATAATAATAATAATACCGGGCGAGTTGGCCGTGCGCGTAGAGGCGCGCGGCTGTGAGCTTGCATCCGGGAGATAGTAGGTTCGAATCCCACTATCGGCAGCCCTGAAAATGGTTTTCCGTGGTTTCCCATTTTCACACCAGGCAAATGCTGGGGCTGTACCTTAATTAAGGCCATGGCCGCTTCCTTCCAACTCCTAGACCTTTCCTATCCCATCGTCGCCATAAGACCTATCTGTGTCGGTGCGACGTAAAGCCCCTAGCAAAAAAAAAAAAAAAAAAAAAAAAAAAAAAAAAAAAAAAAAAAAAAAAAAAAATAATAATCTTAAAGTCAAATAAAAACAGGAATTAAGGGAATGATTTGATTGTATACGATTGAATAAAAACACTGGCTAAGTAGCATAGACACTGGCTTCTCGCCAAGGACGGTGTGATTCAAACCTCTGCCAGTGGAATGTTTAACACGAAAAGTTACATCCTTGAAGTTCAGATTTCACACAGCAGTAGAAGTCCCATGTTTATGATCTTGATATCGACGACGACGACAACGACGACGACGACGACGACGACGACGACGACGACGACGACAACAACAACAACAACAATAATAATAATAATAATAATAATAATAATAATAATAATAATAATAATAATAATAATAGCAGCAGCTTCAGCTACCATGCCTAAGAATTTTTATTTGAAGGCATTCAGGATACCTGCATATAAATTTTAATGTTCCATAGTATTCTATAACAAGCCTCCGTGGCTCAGACGGCAGCGCGTCGGCCTCTCACCACTGGATACTGTGGTCCAAATCCCAGTCGTTCCATGTGAGATTTGTGCTGGATAAAGCGGAGGCGGGACAGGTTTTTCTCGGGGTACTCCGGTTTTCTCCGTCATCTTTCATTCCAGCAACACTCTCCATTCTCATTTCATAGCACCTATCAGTCATTAATTAATCACTTTGGGAGTGGCGACCCCATTGTACTAATAGCATATATCTGCTTCATTCATTCCATCCCTGACCCGGTCAATGACTGGAAAACAGGTTGTAGGTTATCAATTTTCAGTCTTCTATAAGATAACAGAGAAAGTAGACCACTGTTGGGTAGAAGACAGCAGTCAGGACAAAGAATAAAACACTCAACAAAACTGAAATGCAGAAACAACATTCTCCAAATAGACATAACTTACAAGTCTTTACAAACCAAAAAGCAGTGAGCAGCTCTAGTCCTACATGGAATAAACTTGTGAAAATTCCTAAACAAGCCATACAGAAAAAAGCAAGAGCATTCAAATGTTACTATACACAGAGTTGGCATTTACTAGATACAGGACATGAATACAGACATCATCACAAGTAATGAACTTATTTAAATCAGCCGATGAGAAACAGATTTGGTAGTATAAAATTCAAGTATAACATTGAAGGTCATCGGCCCCTAGACCACATTATAGAGAGACTTTCTAACTGTAATGCTGGTAATGAACACAAACTATGTTTTCACATCTGGGAATTACTTCCTGACGATGCTGAATATAACCGGTTAAGGGCATTACAGAAAGGCAACTTGTTTACCAAAAAACTGAAGTGAAGTAATTTTCAGTCATTGTTAATTCCTATTATCACTATACAGTGTGGGGGGAGTATGGCTAGGCAGATCAGAGGTGATAGATAGATAGATAGATTGATTGACTAATAATTCTTCTCGCAGTGTTCTACACACGGTCCAGGCAGATATACCAATGACACGTGCTATCTACATGTACTGTGATCTGGATATTTTCCAATATTGCAAGGATATCATCTTCCACGCCTAGGATTACATGTGGACGTACAGGCCTTTGATATTCATTGCATCATGTCACACAACTGGTATCGTGAACATGCTACACTACAACAAATACCGTTGCTGGATTCGGCATCCATCTGTTAGGGAATTTTTCTTGATAACATCAAGTAACACAGCATATATTTTGTTGTGCCTCACCATTCGCTGTCAATGTGTCAAGATACTTGTGGTTTGAATACAATGCCATCGTCCAAGATCTCATTTAAAAACCTTTTTCCCCCCCTGCTAAACCATGAAACTTTTACTCTACCTTTTGGTAGTACCAACCTAGGGAATTGTACATTCTCAGCTGCCAAACCAAACCCCTCCCACTCTGTGTAACAGATGGCAGCAATTAAGAGAAAAAATTATCATGACACCATTTCTTCATCCAAGTGTTTATCCTACTGATGTACGATCCACTTGACGGATCAAGGAACACCATTTCCCACAATCCAAAACAACATTATGCTGTAGGTGAATAGCTCTTATGTCAGCAACCATGGCATCTTGTTTTGGTCTTCCAATTTGTCGAGCTCCACTAACTTTAAGGTGGTAGGCAGTATTGGCCACGGTGTTAGGTGATGCACACATTATGTGGCCGCATCACTGGAGAAGTCCCTCATGTATTTTCTCATTTATTAAGGCGATGCCAATCTTCTGCCGAATAGCATTGTTTGTAATGTAGTCAAGGAGAGAGTTTCCCATCGACCAGTGCAACACAACATGAAGTTGGAGTTCTACTCATCTTGTAACTAGCCAGCACTCAGCTTCATAGATAGCAAATGGGTGAACAACTGTACAATATTTTTGACTTCAGGTGTATCATGGCACTTTTATTTTCTCATACAACACATTTTGTGACAATCAAATGATGATCTTATGTATTTAACATATCTCGTTATTGTTTCACTTTTAGGGATTTGAAATACAGTCGAACCTGCTCTAATGGACACCCACATTCAGCGGACACCTCCCTGTATGGACAATTTTTCTCGGAACCGATTTTATTTTACATAAGACAAGTGTTACATTGGCCTCATTTAAGCGGACACCTCAAACTCTGGACAGCGGACATCGCCATTTGTCCCGTCCACTTGACTTAAGCAGACACTTTACACGTTGCAGGATAATTTATTCTCCCACACTTGTTGCGATGTGGGAGCTTGCGTGCCTAAGTGATTCTGAGAGCTATGCCGGTGGGAGCATAAGCTCCTGCTAGGGCCACCATAGCCGGACAGGTCAAAGGTGATAGGCCAGACTAAGAGGGATACATTGGTCCTCCAGGTTGGGGGTTGATCATGGGGCTAACAACCCTATATCGGAAAAACAAATCATTACAAAACTCATAGACAAGAATAGATGGACTGATGACAATGGTAAACGATCCACACGAGGAAATGGAAGATGCAAACGGAAATATGATATGTATATAGCAACCTGGAATGTACGAACCCCGAATAAACCAAGAGCCCTGAACAGTCTGAAGCAAGAAATGGAGAAATATAATATTGGAATAGCAGCAATTCAGGAAGTCAGATGGAAAGGAAATGGTGTTTTAGAAGTGGTAGATATACAGTTCTGCATAGTGGTGGAGCCAGAGGTACAGTAGATGGCACAGGCTTCCTAGTGGATGACAGATATAAGTCAGCAGTTTTGAATTTTAAACCTGTAAATGAAAGAATATGCACTCTAAGGATGAAGGCCCATTTTTTCAATATCATGCTTGCATGTCTGTATGCACCTACAGAGGAGGCTGAGGATGAAGAGAAAGATATGTTCTATGGATGATTGGAACAAGAAATAGAATGCATCCCAAGACAAGATGTAAAAATCATACTTGGAGATTTCAACGCTAAAGTGGGTAAAGAAGAAGCCTATAGGGAGGCAGTTGGGAAGGAAAGTTTGCATGATGAGTCAAATGATAATGGATAGAGGCTAACTGATTTTACCATGGGAAACTCGATGATGGTGAAAAGTACATGGTTTCAGAGAAAAAATATACAGAAAGCCACTTGGTGTTCACCAGATGGTGTTACCTTGAATCAAATAGACCCTGTAGTAATCGATCGGAGACATGGATCTGACATACTATAAACTGACAGTTGTAGGGGAGCTGATTGTGATTCGGACCATTACTTGGTATGGGTACAATACAGGCAACGTATTGCAACTTACAGATCTGCTAAGAAAGGGAAAGCTCCAAGGAGATATATGGTCTCAAAATTGAAAGATAAAGAAACTGCGCAGCTATATGAATCCAGGATGGAGAAGAAATTGGAGGTTAAACAACAAAGCTGGGCAGTGGAAAACATCGAAGGAAAGTGGATTTTATTGAGGGATGCATTGCAGGAAACTGCGGATGAAGTACTACGAGTGGAAGTAAAGACTGAAAGGTAAGGATGGTTTGATGATGATTGCAAAAGAGCAATTAAGGAGAGAAGCGAAGCAAGGAAGAAAATGTTTAACAGGAAAACAAGAACATATGTAGAAGAATTTAGGAAGAACAGGAAAGAGGCAGACAGAATTCGTAGGAGAAAGAAAAGAGAGGCAGAGAGGAAATGGATTACAGATTTGGAGAAACAATATGATATGCAAGTAGTACAGAAGTTCTATGGAAAAATAAAGGACGTACAGAGAGGTTTTCAACCACATGCTGTATTCTGTAGAGATAAAGAAGGAAACACGATTGGGAGAAGAGGCCGGATTCTTGACCGATGGGCGGAATACTTTAGTGAAATGTTGAATGTGGCTGCAGAGACGGTGAGATAGGAAGAAGAGGATGGGCAGCCTTGGCAGGATCCTAGCCTAGATTTAAAACCAGTGCCTGTACCATCTATAGAAGAAGTGAGGACGGCAAGTAAGTACTTGAAGAATAATAAGGCTCCAGGAAGTGACAACATTTCAGATGAGATGATTAAATACGGGGGTGAACAGTTGATGCAACTTGTTCGCCAACTAACTGTGGAAGTTTGGGAGACAGAACAAATGCCAGAGCATTGGAGCTTAGCGATTATTTGCCCAATTCATAAGAAGAAAGATAAAGCAAATTGTGAAAATTATAGAGGTATATCTTTGCTACGTGTGGTTTATAAGGTCTTAGCCAAAATTTTGTCTATGAGATTCACTCCACTGGTTGAGCAGATACTAGGAGACTACCAAAGTGGCTTTTGACAGGGTAGATCAACAACAGATCACATCTTCACTGTCAGGCAAGTAATGGAGAAATGCTATGAATATAATGTGGATGTGCATCAGCTGTTTGTGGATTTTGGGCAGGCTTATGATAGTATGAAAAGGAGGAAACTGTATCAAACAATGATGGACATGGAGTTCCCAACTAAATTGATAAGACTGGTACAAATGACCCTAACAGGTACTAAGTGCATGGTTAAAACAGAAGGAAATCTTACTAAAGAGTTTGAAGTAAACCAAGGTTTGCGGCAAGGGGATGTGTTATCTACCCTGCTCTTCAATGTGGTTTTGGAACGTGTGATGAGAAAGGTGGAGGTCAGTAATCTAGGTGGTACGCTGTTCAACCGTGTAACACAGAATCTGGCTTATGCTGATGATGTTGATATGCTGTCTAGAAGATTGAAAGACATAGAGGAAGGACTGGATAGATTAGAAAAGGAAGGAGGAGAAATGGGCCTAAGAGTGAATAATTCCAAAACTCATTACCTGTTTGCATCTAGGAGGACCGTAGTTAGGGAAGACAAGTGCTTAAAATTAAATGGGATTAACTATGAGAGATGTGAAAAGTTTAAGTATTTAGGAGTGCTGGTAATAAATGATAACGATATGAAAGAGGAAATAAAAGCGAGGATTGCTGCAGGCAATAGGGTTTACTTAGCTTTACTGAAAGTGTTTAGATCACCCAGCCTTGGTAGAAGATTAAAGTTGACAGTCTATCGAACAGTATTACGACCAGTGGTAACTTATGGCTCTGAAACATGGACAATGACCAAAGTGGATGAAGAACTGTTGAACAGATGGGAGAGAAAAATACTGAGAAAGATTTTTGGCCCAGTGAAGGAAGGGGAATTGTGGAGAATAAGGAAAAACAAGGAATTGGAAGAACTCTATGGACATCCAAGTATCGTAACCGAAATAAAAAGTAACAGATTAAGGTGGTTGGGACACTATAACCCTTTCAGACCGAGTACGCACAATTGTGCGGGTTCGTATTTTAGTTATCCCTGACCGTATTTGATGTTTTTTCGGCGCTACACCGGACTGCAGTGATTGTGCAGGACACGTGGCATGTATTTCAATTGATTTTAGTATGCGCTTGACTGCCAGGGCGAAGGAAGAAGAGTTTAAAAAGCACAGTTGATCGGCGAGATGGCATGAAGCAGTAGTGCCGAAAGTAAGTATTTATTTACTGCGTTTATATTAATCTAGAAGCTTTACTGAATACCGGAATATATTCAATGAAGTGTGTACATTGGTTAGTGAACGTAAATTTTGAAGCTACACCATCGTACGTGATACGAGGTTTTGAATTTTGATACGCACAATTGTGTGGGTCCTGTTTTTCGGATGTTAGTTTTTTTTTTTTTTTGTAAAATAAACTATTAATATGTGTATTGAGGAGCATTTTAGTCAGTTCTTGATGTACAAACAATAATTCACACCTCCAGTTTTCTTTCAGGTCTGAAAGGGATAATCTATAATCTATCATACTTGTGGTTGGGACATGTGGAGAGAATGCCAGATAATAGGGCTGTCAAGAAGATCTCTAAAGGAAATCCAGGTGGCAGAAGATGGAAAGGAAGACCCCGGAAAAGATGGCTGGATGATGTGGAGGAGGATTTAAGAAAGATGGGAATAAGAAGATAGAGGAGGCGTGCAGAAGATCGTGAAGATTGGACTACAATCGTCAGAGAAGCCAAAGCCCTACAAGGGCTGTAGCGCCGAGGAGTAACTGAGGACAATTTATTACGCCAGACCACATGCCATCCTTTCTTTTAAAACCATTCTTCAGACATAAGGAAATCCCTTTTGAATGTTTGTACTATTTCAAGTGCAAGGGGAGTGAAGGTACATCGGAATGCAGTTCTACCTAGTGGTGTATAGGCCTATTCCGAGAATTCTAATTGCCCAGAAATGCTGCCAGAGTCTGTTGACTCACGGGGATTTTCTTCCCTTCTTGCATCATTCTATTCATGACTCGGATTGTCGCTGATATGGTCGAGCTCAGGTAGTCAACTTGAGAAGGAAAAGACAGCAAAGGCGCTAATCAGTGAGGCAGAAATACCGTAGCATTTCAGTTGTCTGTTACACATGAGTAACAAGGGACGATCATGTTTAGATCTTGAGGCAAGAAGAAATGTGATTATAGAAAGTGACTAGGGACTTTCAGTGAGAAAGCTTGCCGAAAAATTCAACTGCGGGAAAACTCAAATAAACACTACTGTGAAGAATAGAAGTGAAATTTTAAAGGAGTGGGAGGAAAATAGGAATCGAGGAATGAAAAGAAAGCGAAGCGGAAGTCAGTTTTTTCAGAAGTGAACGTTGCGGTATATGAGTGGTTCAAGTGTGCTCGAGTGAAGAAACTGTGTGTGAGTGGACCAATGTTACAAGAACGAGCTTGAGAAATCACAAATAATCTGAAAGTTGAGAATTTTGTAGCTAGCAATGGTTGGTTAGATTGTTTTAGAAAATGTCATAACGTTAGTTTCAAAACAGCCTGTGGAGAAGGTGGTGACGTGTCTGCGACTGAAGTAACGGATTGGAAAGATAGGTTACCAAACATTTTGAATAGTTACGAACTGAAAGATCTTTTGAATGTTGATGAAACTGGTCTGTTCTTTAGGGCGATCCCGAAGAAGTCACTAACTTTGTCGAATGAAAGTTGCAAAGGTCAAAAGAAAGATTCACCATCATGTTTTGTTGTAACGCACTCTGTGAAAAGGAAAATTCTCTAATAATCGGTAAATCTTTGAGACCCAGGTGCTTTAAAACATGGACTTAGATTGTCTTGGTGTCAAATGGCATGCAAATAAAAAGGCATGGATGACATCAGCAATAATCAAGAATTGGCTCCTAGCTGTGGATTCCAAGATGAAGGCCAGAAACCGTAATGTGATCTTATTGCTAGATAATGCTACATGTCATCCAGAAATATGGCTTTCAAATGTAAAACTCTTGTTCCTTCCACCCAATACCACTTCTCATCTTCACCCATTGGATCAAGGAATCATTCAAGCATTCAAATTAGACCATCGTAAGAGGGTTTTACAGTCGTTAGTGGCACACAGCTGAAGAACAAGCAGAGGTAGAGGTTCGAAATGAATATGATGAACTTCAGACTTTAGCAACGACAGCTGCATTGACGTATGATATTGAAGCCGAAGCAGAGAATATTCCTTGCTGTGACGATCTCGAGGGCGACTGGCAGTCCCAACTCCAGGACGCACTTTACGGTAAGCTTTCTGTGTTATCAAGTTATACAGTAACTGTGTGTTGCACGTATCGTAAGGTCCATGTTTGTTTGCACCTCAGCCTCTCGTTCATTTTCTTCTTGCGATAGACAGCTTTTCATTCTTTTAAGCTAAATTTTCAGCTTTAATTTAATTCATTGCACTTCGTAAATATTTCTAGCTATCCATAGCAGCCTTCATTAGTCATACAAAAGGACCATTTTGAATAAAACTTATTGTTTTACAGAGCCCGAATCAGGAACGAAAAGTGACGATGACGGTGAGGCGGAAGAAGAACATGCAGTTCTATCAATGAAGCAGGGACTAAATATGCTTAAACGGATAAAGAATTTGTGTGTCACGCTGGACCACGAGTATGGCGAGAACACTATGGAACCATTTAACAGACTTTATTCCGTTTTCGAGAATATCGCAGTTAAGAAAACATGTGCTAAATTTACACAGACGAAGCTTCACGATTATTTCACGAAGCTGTAATGTTTGTAAATGATGTAAAATCACTTATAATAACTCTCTATGAAATACTAACACAGAAATGACTTAGAATAATAAAAATAAAGATATGTATGCTTATATTTAAGGTGGATGTTCTTTGCCGTTAAAATGTTTGATTATTTTTACAAACTTGTTTTAGCAGACACCTCTTGTAACAGACATTTTTCCTTGGAACCGGCGGTGTCCGCAGAAGGGAGGTTCGACTGTACGATGGTCAACATCTCCATGTATTCAGAGAGTGTGTACAGTTTGTCTGATAGCTTGTATGGTTGCAGTGTCTACACTGGTGTATTTGTTTGCACTGGAGATAGAACTAGGTACGAGGTGGCTGTGGTCTATATATTAAGTAGTGTCCCCACATCTGCCTGAAGCTAAACTGAGTAAATGCACTAAGTCACTACTGGGATTGTCCTCATGAGGTTGAGTCCTCAATTCCAACCTTCAAACAAGAATTAAAATTCTCCATGATCACAATGATTCCTTAACTCACGTCATAAAGAAAAGGAAAAAATTCCAAGAGATGAAAACTTAAAAAAAAGGATACTCAGACTCATGTGGGTGATTCTGCGAGTTCTTTCATCAATGCTCACTTTATCCATAAAGTATTCAGGCATTCCTTCTTCAAACAGATCACGAGCCCAACACTGGAGACAGAAGGAAAAAAAAAAAGACAAATGAGAACAAAGCATACTTTTGGATTTACCACAATATAAGCATAAAATATAAGAAGGTATATGCGACAGAAACAACAAAATCTTAATTTGAATATTCTTCAGTAAAATCCTTAAACAGCAGATAATAACTTGACTACATACATAGGAAAAAAGTACCCTCAGACTGAAGGTGTATTTGGCCAATGGCTGCTTTTCTTGAGACGGTAGTAGTGTAATTAAATTTTTCAATGTAGTGAATCTCACTGTTGGTATTGTCCTCACGTTTGCAATTTTAGAACCAGTTGCACACACGCATGCATGCATACCCATCCACCCACCCCTCCTGCATGACTGGATGTGGGATGATAATGAGGCACGGAGAGGGTGAAACCCGGTGTCGGCACATAGCCTATTCCTGTTAAATAATACCAAGGAGCCTGCTCAAAGCTTTACATCTCCATCCAATGGAAGACAATATGTCACGACTATTTCACATATTCAGAGACACAGGACATCAAAAGTGAATCGAAACCATGTAGCTGTAGTTATCTTAAGGTCTAGATTCTTCTTTATATTTTTTCTATTATCCCCAAATCTCTAAAGCATTCTTGTTGCATATGAACAAATTCAAATGGCTTGATTGGCCTTGCATTAGCATTAATCTCTATCCATTAAAAGGGCAGGTAAACTTGTGCTGTGGCTTTCCTTTTCTCCACAAGTGTAAAATCCCTATCACACTATCACAAGGCAGGAAACTGTGATCACTAACGAGGAACTTCTGATCTACCTGACTGAAATATTGCGACACTACGAGTAGGTGGTACAAGCTAATGATTCTACAATTGTTATTTTGGTCAACACACTTATCAGACCAAACAATGAGATGACACTCCTGGCCATGAGTGTAATGTAGTGAAGGACGACATGTGCAATTTCATTAGCTCAATGTTTAACTACATTTTCATCTCAGATATGCATAGAAACATCATTATTATCAACATTATGAACAGCACAGTTGTATGATGAAAGTTGCCTTTGGGAACACATTTGAATGTATCAGAACTGGGCAGAACAAAACTTGCTATAAATCAACACGCACTACATGAACATTGGATTTTATCTTTGCCAAGTTAGTGTCTCCTCTTAACTTGTTACATGCTCATTCTACCTTCCTATGATGTTCTTCGCTTTTGAGGTATATCCTATCGTGTTCTTCCTGAGTTTCAGTTGCACTAAGTTTAATACAGTATTTGTCAGAGTTAGCATATTATCGCTCCTAGGAGCCCCAAGGTGAACGCTGAACTCATTGTGAAATATTTGCCAGTACAGAAAATCAGAAACTCGACTTCAAGAAACTTAATTTTAAACATCTGATACATTATCTTCATATTCAAAATTTTAAAAGCTAATCTTAAGAAACATAGATCCTCATTCCAAACAGCAAATTGAAATTCTAGAATGTATATCCATTCTAAAAATGGTCTTAAGCAACAACTATTTTATCATTGATAATACTGTATATCAACATAATAGTTAAGCCATGGGATCAGGAAGTTTGGCTGAGATTTATCTTGATAACTAGGAACACACAAAAAGTTTTTAAAACAATATTTTCAACAACATCCAATTTTGGGCCAGATATCTAGATGAAACTTTGGAAAAACTCTACATCGACACGATTCGTGGAGGCCCAAATGCACAGCAGAGCTGCCGAGGCAAAGGAAGGACTGCAAAACATTTTTCTTCTTCAAGTCTTTGATTGCAAAGTCGGCACATTAATATAGACCTATCTGTATCGCTTACATCAAAATGTCCTGATTTGTGACTCTTGGCATGCTGTTTGATCGTCACTTCGCTTCTATCCATGGCTACCAGACAATAAAATAAATTGCTACCATACTTTAAAACAGAACTACTACTCAACACCAATGTCAAGAATAACTGACTATGATCAAGGGTCAACACAAAGAGAATGAACGTGTGTGCTTGAAAGTGTATTTGCTGTTTGATTGATTGTTCTATGCAGTGCTCTTTGGCCAGTGAAAGATATTCCACACATTGAATGATTTAATCCTTTGGCCTACCATTACTTGCGAAAGGAAATATTCCCTTACATACCATTTATTTTTTCGTCACTTTAACAAATTTGACTAAACACAATTATAAGAATACACAGAGCAAAATGAGCTTTTAGCTTGTCTATAGTAACAGGAAGCCAATATTTTTGTTTGTAAGCATTACTGGTTTCAAGGGAAGCAGATAAATTCGCAAGAAATGTAGAGGCATAGGCATTGGTTTCCTTGGTAAAGTGATCCAAGAACTGTTGGGTTAGAAATTCATTCCCTACGTCCATTTCTTTTGGATTATTTCCCAACCTCTCCTCACTATAAAGTGAATTTCAGAAACTGGTTTGCATGTTATAGAAACAGGCTTACTGTCAACAAGATCTAATTTCAAGTATCATTTTACTGGACTTCTCACCCGCTCTTGTTGCATTCCAGTTTTGTCACGTAGTTTCAATTGGCACTATCATCTTGGAACTGAAATCGGAATCACTTTCGTCACTGTCAGTTGAAGGAGAAGAAGAAGTATTTTCACTCTCCAGAGAATCATTTCCACTTACAACATCACTATTTTTTTAGGGCCTATTTATTTTATTTTTGCTATTTGCTTTACGTCGCACCGACACAGATAGGTCTTATGGCGACGATGGGACAGGAAGGGGCTAGGAGTGGGAAGGAAGCGGCCGTGGCCTTAATTAAGGTACAGCCCCAGCATTTGCCTGGTGTGAAGATGGGAAACCACTGAAAACCATTTTCAGGGCTGCCGACAGTGGGGTTCGAACCTACTATCTCCCGAATACTGGATACTTGCCGCACTTAAGCAACTGCGGCTATCGAGCTTGGTATCACTATTTTTAAGCCAGTTACGAATAACCTCATCCATGCCACGCTTGGATGCCGCCATGATTGTTTACGAGCGCCAAACTGAGGTGCTTTTTATTTTCTGTATTTCAGCTCAGAGTTACTAATTACACAGAGAAAATAGCTTCAGGTACTATCTGACATCAATCGGGTAGGCTGCAAAACGAACAGAATAAATCTCTCTGACCAGCTAATCACGATAATGAACTTATAAGTGTTTCGAGCACCAGGACGGAAGTATCCGTCAAAATATGTTACCGCCTTATGATTGCAATGGGCGCCGTAATAATTCTCTCTCTTGAAATAAATAACAACATATATCTTATTTTTAAGAAAAAAGCATCGTTTTTAAAAAGATATATGTTTATTTCATATAAAACAGAGAGTTTCGTATCTATTTCATATAAATTGTATAATTTCGCATTTTGAACCCATTTCGCATTTTATCGCTAATTCGAAATCGATAAAAACCACTCGTACGGGTCATATAAGATGAAGGCACATACACTGAAAAAGTTTTGACATATTTCGCATTTATACCAAATGCTAAAAATTACAAACTCTACTAATGGAATGTCTTATCGTTTCATCCTACTTTAAATGAGCAACAGTCAAATTCCATAAGCTATGTACTATGATGAAAATTTTTTTCATCCATGTGATTCTGTACAAAATTATTTCAAACCACAAGCCTAAGAAAGTGAAACTAATGTTTTAGCAGAACTTTGACGTAATTTTAATTTGATGATGTACATCAACTAAAACTGTCAATTTAATTTTGTTTTACAATATTATTTGAACACTCATATGTTTCTGTATCCCTTTCAGACCGTGTATGCACAATTGTGCGGGTTCATGTTTTATTTATGTCTGAGCTTATTTGACGTTTTCTTGGCGCAAGTCCGGACTGCAGTGATTGTGCGGGACACGTAGTATGTACTTCAGTCGTTTTTATTTAGCGCTTGGCCACCAGGGGGCAGGAAGAAGAGTTTAAAAATGCAGTTCATTGGCAAGGTGGCGGGCAGCAGTAAAGCCCAAAGTAAACAATTATTTGTTGCATTAATATTAATCTAGAAGCTTCACTGTCAGAATGTAATCTATGAAGTGTGTAAATTGTTTAGCAAATGTAAAATTGTGAACTTATAACATCGTATGTAATATCATGGGGTTTTGAATGTTGATATGCACAATTGTGCGGGCTAGGTTTTCCTACAGTCAATGCATGCGGGAGTGCTGGGTGCTGCCACAAAAAGCACTGTGAAAGCAGAATTCGTATTCTACGTGAGAAATGCAATGTATAAGATTTTAATTGTTTTAAATCGTTCCACACTGTAAAATAGAAAATCTGATCCTGTACATGTGTATCTTCACATGTGCCGAGCTGAATTTTTTAATTTTTTCTTTTTTGTAAGTAGTGAATTAAGTCTTAACACGCACAATTGTGTGGGTGCTCTTTTTTACGAGATAGTTCTTACTTTGTAAAATAAACTGTAAACATGTGTATTTGGGAGCATTTTAGTAAATTTTTGACATACAAACATAAATTCACACCTACAGTTTTCTTTCAGGTCTGACGAAAAGGTGCTGTCGCCAAAAAAGCTGTAAAAGCAAAACTCGTCCTCAGTGTAGAAAATACATATAATGTATACTTGCATTTAACAAAGATTTTAACTGTTCCATACTGGAAAATAGAACATCTGATCATGTAGGCCTACATATGTATATTCACATGCACTGAGGTAATTTTTGTAAGTAGTGAATTAAGTCCTGACACGCACAATTGTATGGGTGCTTTTTCTCAGATGTTAATTTTCATTTTGTAGAATAAACTAAAAATATAAGTATCCAAGAGCATTTTTGTCAGTTTTTGACGTATAAACAAAAATTCACACCGCCAGTTTTCTTTCAGGTCTGAAAGGGATATAATGACCTGTCAATTTTGTATAATTTTTGGCCGATGATGATCTCATGGAAAGATCAAAAGTATTGAATAGGGGGAACCACTTTTAGCTTTTCGCTTTCTAATTTGTATTTCAATACGGATCAATATGAAACTCATTATTTATGATTCATCAACATTGACTCAATGTTGCTGTTTGGTCACTACTTAGTTTTCTCAGAACAACAAAGCAACAGAAATAGTTCCTCACCAGTTCTTCACAGGGATCTGGAAGTCAAGTAGGGATGACATAAAAATATTAGTGTTGAACTGTAGAACTACTGTAAAGAAAGGCATAGAATTAAGTAATTTAATAGATATATACTTACCAGATATTGTAATAAGAGTTGAATCGTGGTTGAAAAATTATATAATGGATGCAGAAATTTTCTAATCGAAATGGAGTGTGTATCGTAGAGATAGGAATGGTAGGAGGGGGAGTATTCATTCAGGTTAAAGAAGAATTTGTAAGCTACGAAAAAGTTAAAGATGACAAACGTAAAATTCTAGGTGTAATAGGCGACTTCATGTCTTTGGAGTATACAGACCAGGAAAGGATAGCGCTGATGCTGATTCAGAATTATTTGATAAGATAATCAGCTATGTGCGAAACGATAAGGAAAGGAATGTGATTGTTGCGGGCGATCTCAATTTACCAAATGTCACTAGGGAAGGTAATGCAAACGACAGGAAACATGACCAACAAAAGGCAAATACGTAAATATGGGAAGGACAGCTGACTCAGAAAGTGATGGAACCAACTAGAGTGAAGAATATTCTGGACGAGGTGCTGGTAAAACCAGATGAGCTCTATAGAGAAACCGAAGTAATAGATGGTACTAGTGATCACGTAGTTGTTTCTGTCGTAGTTAAAAACAAATGTGATAGAAAGGAAGGTCTTAACAGTAGAACTATTAGGAAGTACCATATGGCTGATAAAACAGGCATGACGAAGTTTAAAAAAATAAATATGATTGGTGGAAAACAGAAAATAAAAATGTTAATAGACTCTGGGATGGGTTTAAAGCAATTTATTGTTGAGGAATGTGAAAACAGGTTTGTGCCTTTAAAGGCGGCAAGGAATGGTAAAGACCCATTATAACAGAGAATTAAAGAGACTAAGAAGGAGGTGCAGGTTGGAAAGAAAGAGAGTTAGAAATGGCTTTGGAATTAAGGAGAAATTGTAGGAACTTACTAGGAAATTAAATCTACCAAACAAATCAGCTAAGGATAATATGATGGCAAGCATAATTGGCAGTCATACAAATTTTTGTGAAAAATGAAAGGGTAAGTATAGCTTCTTCAACACAGAAGCAGGTTCCAAAAAGGACATTCCAGAAATAATTAATGAACAAGGGGAGTGTCTAAGTGAGGATCTTCAAAAAGCAGTATTCAGTTAGCAGTATGTAAAGATTGTTGGTTACAAGGATAATATCCAGATACAGGAGGTGACTAAAACTAAAGAAGAATTAAAATTTACCTGTGATAATGACATTTACAATAAGATACAAAAGTTGAAAACTAGAAAAACAGCTGGAATTGATAAGATTCCTGGGGATATACTAAAGACAGTGGGTTGGGATATAGTACCATATCTGAAGTACTTACCTGATTATAGTTTGCATGAAGGAGCTATACCGAATGAATGGAGAGTTGCTATAGTAGCCCCTGTGTATAAAGGAAAGGGTGATAGGTATAAAGCTGAATTGTTTTTTTTTTTTGCTAGGGGCTTTACGTCGCACCGACACAGATAGGTCTTATGGCGACGATGGGATAGGAAAGGCCTAGGAGTTGGAAGGAAGCGGCCGTGGCCTAATTAAGGTACAGCCCCAGCATTTGCCTGGTGTGAAAATGGGAAACCACGGAAAACCGTTTTCAGGGCTGCCGATAGTGGGATTCGAACCTACTATCTCCCGGATGCAAGCTCACAGCCGCGCGCCTCTACGCGCACGGCCAACTCGCCTTGTAAAGCTGAAAATTACAGGGCAGTTTGACATGCATTGCATGTAAGCTATGGGAAAGCATTCTTTCTGACTATATTAGACATGTTTGAAAAATAAAAGAGTGTTCGGGTTTAGGAAAGGTTATTCCACTGAAGCTCAACTTGCAGGATTTCAGCAAAATATAGCAAATATCTTGGATTCAGGAGGTCAAATAGACTGTATCACGATTGACCTGTCTAAGACATTTGATAGGGTGGATCATGGGAGACTACTTGCAAAAATGAGTACAATTGGACTAGACAAAAGAATGACTCAATGGGTGGCTATATTTCTAGAAAATAGAACTCAGAAAATTAGAGTAATAGGTAATTAAGAGGGGAATTCCTCAAGGCAGTGTTATTGGACCTTTATGTTTTCTTATATATATAAATGATATGAGAAACCAAGTGGAATCAGAAATAAGGCGTTTTGTGGATGATGTTATTCTGTATGAAGTAATAAATAACTTACAAGATTGTGAGCAACTGAAAAATGACCTTGATAATGTTGTGAGATGGACAGCAAGCAATGGTATGATGATAAACGGGGTTAAAAGTCGGGTTGAGAGTTTCACAAATAGGAAATGTCCTCTCAGTTTTAATTCCTGCATTGATGGGGCCAAAGTTCCTTATGGGAATCATTGTAAGTACCTAGGTGTTACTATAAGGTAAAATCTCCATTGGAGTAACCACATAAATGGAATTGTAAATATAAGGTACATATCTCTGCACATGGTTATGAGGGTATTTAGGGCTTGTAGTAAGGATGTAAAGGAGAAGGCATATACATCTCTGATAAGACCCCAACTAGAGAATGGTTACAGTGTATGGGACCCTCGCCAGGATTACTTGATTCAAGAACTGGAAAAAATCCAAAGGAAAGCGGCTCGATATGTTCTGGGTGATTTCCGACAAAAGAGTAACATTACAAAAATATTGCAAAATTTGCGCTGTGAAGACTTGGGAGAAAGGAGATGAGCTGCTTGAGTAAGTGGTACCGACAGCTGGGAAGACTTGGGAGAAAGGAGATGAGCTGCTTGAGTAAGTGGTACCGATATGTTCCGAGCTGTCAGTGGAGAAGAGATGGCGTTGAATGACATGAATAAGTTTGAGTGGTGTCTTTAAAAGTAGGAAAGATCACAATACGAAGATAAAGTTGAAATTCAAGAGAACAAATTGGGGCAAATATTCATTTTTAGGAAGGGGAGTTAGGGACTGAAATAACTTACCAAGGGAGATGTTCAATAAATTTCCAATTTCTTTGCAATCATTTAAGAAAAGGCTAGGAAAACAACAGATAGGGAATGTGCCACCCAGGTGACTGCCCTAAATACAGATCAGTAGTGAATGATATAGGCCAATTTTTTTATTTTTTATTTTTTTATTGATTGTTGGCACTGGCTACTGCTGAGCTTCCTGACTGGGGATAGTACAGGCCTCAGGCCACTTGGCGAAACATTTTTTTTTCTATTGGCTTTACGTCGCACCGACACAGATATGTGTTATGGCGACGATGGGACAGGAAAAGGGTAGGACTGGGAAGGAAGTGGCCGTGGCCTTAATTAAGGTACAGCCCCAGCATTTGCCTGGTGTGAAAATGGGAAACCACGGAAAACCATCTTCAGGGCTGCCGACAGTGGGGTTCGAACCTACTATCTCCCGATCTACTGGATACTGGCCGCACTTAAGCGACTGCAGCTATCGAGCTCGGTCTTGGTGAAACAGTCCATGTCCAGAAGCAGATGGAGATTTAGGGGTCCAATTTGGAAAATGCTCCTGTGATGCTGAGAGCTATCCTCTGGAAGAGCTTTCCAAGGTTGTAGTGTTACATCTGGCCCCTACACCAGGTACAAGGGCCATGACTCGCAGCTGATATTTCACATGTTTGACACAATCTTTTGAGTTTCATCCTCAGATGTGCCTAGTAGTAGAGTTACCGAACCCAATCCAAAGTCTTACTGACCCCAAGATGACCTGCAGCAATGCCTCCACCTACTTCAGCCAAAACTTCCATCTTTTTGTCCTGGGAATTACTAGCTGGGTGATCCTGCCATCGGACGACTCCCATATGCGCGTCAACAGACTTGTTGATATCAAGCTACTTCCACTGATCCCAGCATACCTTGTATGTTGAGCTATGTTCGATGATGTCCTTTGATGATGATCGCCGTCCCGATTCAACTTCTCACATCTGTTCGCAAGCTGCTCCCTTCTCACGGTGGCACAATCCCAGCCTTCTGCTGTCACAGCTCAGATATTCACTGAACATGCATGCCTCTCAACCTTCTGACAGTGGTGCAGCTCTCAGGCTGGACAGGGAGTCAGCGTTGCAGTTTTTCCTTCCTTGTTAGTGTTCAGCAGTGAAGTCATTCCTGCAGGCCCTGAGAACTACTGAACTCCACATAAGGGGTTTAATGAGTCGTCAATTTGGGCTAACAGAAAACAGTCCTCCTTGGTGACGTCGTTCAGCTTCCGATAATCGATGCAGAAATGGAGCTTGACGCTCTTCTTCTTTACTGACACTATACAGGATGACCACGGACTGTTACACTCTTCAAACACTCCCTGCTGCTTCAAGTTGTTCGGTACCTGGTCAGTCTATGTTTTCTTAGGTAGAGGTACCCGATAGGGTGGTTGATGGATAGGTATTGTGTCAATGGTGTTAATGTGATCCACCACCCTTCGACCCTCCCATAGTCATCTCCTGTTATCGTAAAGATGTCCCAAAACTCAGTGATCAGACACTTGAGCTTCTCAAACTGTTCTGTCTATAGGTATCTTCTAGTTTCAGATGTCACCATTTGGAGCTTGTTGTCCACCTCCCTAGTTTCATGTCGCACACAGAATTCATACCAGCACACAGCTTCAAATCAGTATGAGCATTCTGGTCATATAAAGCCCATTTTAGGTAGCTGTCAGTCTGGATTCCATAACTCCACTGTCCTCTAGAGACCCCTCCAGTCATGTAGTCAGTACCACCTCACTATGCCCCACTACCACTTCTTCTTTGGGTAGCATGGTTGCTTCATAAATCCAGGGTGCATAGAGTGCCTAATTACCTCATTGGTGATGTCAGGGACAAAGACCCAAATGCTCCTCCTACAGCACAGGGATGGTAGGTATCTCCTGAAATCCATAACACATAAGGGTGTTCGGCTCCCTCTCTATCTGCCTCTTAGGTGATGTCTGGTCTGCCAGCTTGGACTCTCGCCAATGATGCCTTCTTGCTTTACTCCTCAGGGTGATGGTGAGGAAATCCTTAAGGCTAAGTTTTTTTTTTTTTTTGCTTTCACGTCGCACCGACACAGGTAGGTCTTTTGGCAACGATGGGACAGGAAAGGGCTAGGACTGGGAAGGACGCGGCCATGGTCTTAATTAAGGTAAGTCCCAGCATTTGCCTGGTGTGAAAATGGGAAACCACGGAAAACCATCTTCAGGGCTGCCGACAGTGAGGTTCGAAGCTACTATCTCCCGAATACTGGATACTGGCCGCACTTAAGGCTATGTTTCTCGCCGTACATCAAATGTTGGTGAATCTTGGCATCATGAAGCCTGTCGACGAAGGTGTAAGCAGCCTACCACCTTCTGCAGCACACAGCTATCTATATGGTGAATTCCTGCGGTGATTTGCCTGGGTGCTGTATCCTCTTCTTCAGTTAGATTCAGTAGGCAGCTGCCAGTTGGTCTCACTGTAACATTCCTCAAACACTCTTGGGATCTCTTCATATACAGCACCTCGCCAGACACTGTGTAGCACCTTTGTCGGTCATCCATGCAGCACAGTGATGAGTTATACGGCTCACCCTCCAGCATCCCCCCATTATGATTCACCATGGTCTTGAATTTATCCTAGGCTGATGATGACATATAGTTTTGTCGAAACCAGTACCAAAAGTTCATAAACGTGACGATTTAACAGAAATGTAAAAAAATGTTCACGTAATATATAGTATTGAAAAGGTGGATCTTATTATTTGCTTTGTTTATTGTGAGTCTTGAACTGAGTTCGGAACGCCATCCACAACGTACACTAGTCAAAGTGCGAGAGACACTTTTGTGATGCTGGTAGACAGACCTCAGTCTGATGTCTGGGGCCATCATCCATCCATGTAGATCACTCATCTCTTGCCTCAAGTCTCGAACAATGAACTCCACAATCTGAGGAATTGCCTGGACTGGTTTATCAACTTCATCAACCATTTCATTTGTTTCTTGCCTCAGGTCTCAAACACTGGACTCAACAAAATGAGGTACTGCTTTGAACTGTTTATCGATCATTTCACTTACATTCTGCATAATGCCACTATTTAATTTTACTTCAAGAGCATGCACCTCCATCTCCTCCTTTAACTTGTACTGTCCACACTTATGTTTGTTCAACTTGGCTTTGAATTCTGTCTCAA
Organism: Anabrus simplex; assembly: GCF_040414725.1. NCBI lineage: Eukaryota > Metazoa > Arthropoda > Insecta > Orthoptera > Tettigoniidae > Anabrus > Anabrus simplex. Next base: position 96,300,871 of record NC_090270.1, on the reverse strand, counting down.
GTTCAGGCTGACTAGCTTTAAATTCAACCTTAAATTTGTTCTGCCGACAGTGGGGTTCGAACCTACTATCTCCCGAATACTGGATACTGGCCGCACTTAAGGCTATGTTTCTCGCTGTACATCAGGTGTTGGTGAATCTTGGCGTCATGAAGTCATGTTTTAAGCTTGGCAAGACACCAAAAGAAAAGCATGCGATGCAGGTACGAGTTTATGAAAATCAACCACTGTCCTTGAAGTGCGTGTACGAGTGATTCGCCTGTTTTTCAGGAGGCCGGGAAAGTGTTTCACAACCCCCGTAGCAGAAGGCCAGCGACCGCCATCAGTGACGAAAACATTAAGAAGTTAAGGACAATAATCATGAACGATCGGCGATTAACTGTGCGCATGATAGCGGATGAACTGCAGATTAACCATGAATCCATGTGTCAAATCGTTACCCAGAAGTTAGGGAAGAGGAAAACGTGTTCTCACCTTGTGCCACATCACTTGATTGATGATCAGAAGCAGGCATGTTTAGAGGCTTCACAGGATTTTGTCGAAACGGCGAATGCGATACCAAATTTCTTGAACTGTATTGTCACTGAGGATGAAACCTGGTGTCTCAGGTACGACCCTGAAACAAAACTTCAAAGCATGGAATGGCGTTCTCTGGGATCCTCTCATCGGAAAAAGGTCAGAGTAGAAAAGTCACGCATCAAAACGATGCTCATCACCTTTTTCGATAGTCAAGGCATTATCCAAAAGGAATTTCTACCTGAGGGAACAACATTGAATGCCGCACAGTACAATGAAATTTTGACCCCTTTCATGAAACGTCTATGCAGGGTACGACCCCAGTACGCACAACAGGGTTCATGGTTTTTTTGTCCATAAAATGCTCACCCACATACAGCCAATATCATCAAAGAGTTCATGGCAAAAAAATGGGATGGTGCAATTTGAACATCCCCCATACTCGCCAGATCTCAATCCTCCAGACTTCTTCCTATTCTCATGACTCAAACTCGCTTTGAAAGGAAAGAGATTTGACGATATTTAGGACATCCAACGAAATGTGACGAGGCTTTTGAACACCATCCCAAAGGAAGCCTTCTTGCAAAGTTTCCAGGACATGTATCGCCAATCACAGCGGTTCCTAGTTATGGGAGGGCACTATTTCGAAGGATAGTAAGGTCACTGTCGTGCATTGTTCATCTATGTTGATAGTACAGGACTATTCACCAAGTCACAGGTTGTATATTGAACACTGATTTATTATGGCTATTTTAATAGAAAATAATCACAATTACATAACCACAATGAGTACAATAAAATTAAAAATGCCACTTTATTTTTAAATACTCGCCTAGCATTCTCTCTTAGTCCTAGCAGGTGAATGACAATATTACGTGCCACAGTTAGAACATTTCAGGCTTTAATATCTCCTTTCCACCTAAAATTATCTTTACCAATGAAATATCTGCTTTTACGAGTGTTTTCGTCCTCGTGTGAAGTATCATTGTCAGAATTCTGTATCATATTTGCGGAATCATCCCCTATTTCTTCTGTGTCAGAGTTATGGTACTCCTCTGTCACCCTGATTTACCTCATCTTGATCATTATCACAGGCTCTCTCTCATTCAGCTTCAGAGTCCTCATCCAACGAGTCTACAATGCAAGACATTAATAGTTGCTAATCCCATCATAAACCACTCAGGTGCCACCACTGCTAGCCATAAGACCAATAGGCATGCAGGTTACTTGCTTGAAACTGTCTCTCTAATGCACAGAATTTATGTAAGAGGACCTGGAAGCCAGGCTCCATCTCATCAAACATAATAGAAATTTCTTCGCATTGAACACACTATTTATTTAATTCTGCTTCTGACACCAGTTGTAGCAGGTTGCCAAGAGTCCTTCAAACTGGTTTTCAGAAACATTCTACATGACCTGTCTAACAGTTAATTCTGTTGGTGTGTCACGTTAATGGTTTGAAGAAGGGATTAGTGATTGTTTATGAGCCCTAGGAAGCCCTGTTCGTGGACTTTAAACACGTTTTATTATACATTAAATTACCTGAAATGCTATTTACAGTTAATTACAAGTTCACACATTTGATTTTTCTACTCAACAGAGTTTTTCTTAAAACACAGACACTTTCTTTCTCTTGGGTGATAACATTACACATTTTAGGTGGAAAGGAGATATTACAGCTTGAAATGGTCTAACTCTGGCACGTAATATTGGCTTCTCACAGCACAGTGTCATTCCAGAACAGTTCACAACTAGCAAATCTTGTTGAACTCCGTGTAGCCGTCTGACGGAATCACTCCTGATGAATGACTCATCACAGACTTGCAACTGTCTCTTGAATGCAAACTTTCACTTTCATTCTCAACTGATGAACTCACGATTGATTCATATGACACTGACTGGTGTGCGCAAGTTACACCCTTCATAGAGGCCCACAGAAGATCCTAGTAGTTCCCACATCCAGATCATTTGGAACGTCTGGCCCATTGTTAGTCAACTTCCAGCTTCTTCTAGCAGCTTCCTCATCACAAGCCTGTTGTCATCGCTGGTACTATTGTTTTGTTTGCTCCTGGCTCCGACCATATTGTTGCCATTGTGCTGAGATTAACATCTTTTGCGGACATTATTGCCAACCACATTGCACTCAGCCTTCACTGTCTCATTATTGTGCTACTTTACTCATAATGGAACATTCTAAGTTATATTTCATAAATTTTGAGTGAATTTCTATTTGATTGCTTCTAATTATGTTACATTACCCATAAGTACTTTTTAATCATCACAAATTTCTTGTTTAGATAACATTTCTAGTAATATTTTGTTTTCATGCAATTGTTTGTTGTATTTTGCATTACATAATTAATGTTTTAATTTTAGTTGCCATACTACAGTAACCATGTACTGCCAACAGAATATCTCCCAACTGCAACTTACTTGTGAATAATAATAATAATAATAATAATAATAATAATAATAATAATAATAATAATAATAATAATAATAATAATAATAATAATAATATATTTATTTATTTAGTCTGATCCAGGACACCCTAGGTTTGCCATAAGACACAGAATTATACACAATAACAATTTTGAGGCAAGATAAAGAAGATTAATGTTTAAAAAATGATAGGTTACAATTAACCATGTTAAATGGCATGAACTCCATATAAATGGTGACTAAGAATCGAAACGGAGTATTTGATGAGTGAGACGACTATCTCATCTTGTAGACTTCTCACTAGTTTACATTTTTGTCGCCATGTACGAAAGATTTGGGAATTGATCCCCTCGCGCCAAAGAAAAGTCCAGTCACCGTAATTTTTTTAAGGTTATACGACTCAAGAAAGAAAGAAATGGTTGGAATATAGATATCCTTTTTCTCATTGTCTACGTCAGTCGGCTGAGAGGCTGAAGATTCAAAGCGTACCGTAGGATCAATAATTTCTGCTTCGTTCCTCCGTCTGTCAATCGCAATAATATCAATCCTGTGAGTGCTGCCTCCTTCGGCGATACAGTGGACTTCTTCATACACTTCTAGATTTATGAGACGAAGAGCATTAGCAATCAGGTTTCTGATGATGTTATGGCGTTTGATCCTAAGCAGTTCTCCTTGAGGGAAACTCCCCCGTACATGTGGTAAGGTTTCATACTCACTGCAGTGGCCTGTGCTGGCAGAACGTCCCGGCAGAGTACGTACTGGTGCAACCATCGCGGTCATCTTCAACATCTCCCTAGATTCCGAACAAGTTAAACCATCCCTTCTGGTAACCCAAGAATTAGCAGCAGGGACTTGAGCAAATAACTCAACACCTCTTCCTTTCTGTGGATATGCACACCAAGCTTCAAATTCGTGTGTTCTAAGTATATCGCGCAGTTGTCTAACAGATTTCGATGATGTCTCTTCATTGAGTTGAAGTTCAGATAGGTAGCGAGTTTTTATTGCTGTGAAATTTCGAACAGCATTTACGTGCGAATCATTCACAGCTTCTAGCTTAAGATTGATGTTCAGCTGTTGAAGGTATGCTTCCCAAGTAGCGCGCATTAATGCTAACCCTTTATATTTGTGGCTCGAATAGATCATACTGACACCCGCTTGCTTTGACATACGTTATCATTAGCAACGCCTCCAATAAAAGTTCCATTTTCTTTTCTACTTTCAGATATATCAACCGCATACACACTTTAACATGTTTATTACGTTCACACTCCTGTTTTAAATAAATGACTGTGATTTTACCATCTTGGATTCATACTATGGGAATTGAAGAAACATCCCCTTTGATGATTGTGTTTATACCCAAGGCCGTCACAGTCGTAATGATATATAACAAAAGGATCCATTTTAGTTCTAAACTCTCAAATATTCATGTTTAACCACGTTTTAATCTTCAGAAACTGTAAAAAAATTTTACACACTTTGGTGCATTATCGTTATTTTAGATGTTATTGTATAATGTTTTACGAAACCACTATTTATAATTTATAAGATTAGAAAGACTCCATATGTATTATTTTTAAGATTGATATGGCTGATGATGCCCGTAAAGGAGGGTGAAATATGCACCATTGACTTTTATGTATTATGTATAAAATTTTAACCATATGAAATAGTGGTTTATATTGTATTGTATTGAACAGGTGGACTTAAAAAAAAAAATTGTAATAATATTCGAGACATAGATCATACTTGTCGGCGTGTCACTCAGAAGTTGTAGAATTTCTTTAAGTGCGCTTCTGATCATGTTGTCAGCTTTTAACAGACTTGATTTGGGAATTTTCTCAACCGAAACAGTCTGGAAGGGGTATATCAGTGTAGGGCCAATAAACTGATTTATTACAGTCAGTAAAATACTTTACAGAAAATACTAGATATGAAGGTCACTTTCTCCTAAACAAAGCTCATAATGTTGAGAAATATTCCTGAAGGAACATTCCAGCTCTTCAGGGGAAATTCATCCAAAGATGTGCTCCAATTTGGTTGCATGGAAATTCACTGTGTACACTTTGTTCTTTAAATGTATGCCCAAGAAGTAGTCTCACAGAACACAAACAGTGCTGCATAGGGCTCACAATCATTTACAGCTTCTTCAAAACAGTCTAACTCCGCATCTGTGGGCGTTATTTAGGAAAACAGATATGCAAAACAGCATCTCCTAGAGAGAAAGTCTTATCACTTTCTTGCCAGACTATCATTGCTGCGGTGAATGACAAAGGGAGCCCGCTAGAGATGTCCCTGAGGTCAACAAAGATGTTAAATGGAAGTCCCGTATTTAGGAGCAGCAGAAGTACAAATTATCATGATGGTCTATCTCTTCTACAATACTGTAAAGTTCATAAATCATGTCTACGTAAAAGTAATTCAGTATTCATGTTTCTATAGAATCTAATTGAACGTTCCTTCCTTATAACCAGTCTTGAATATCTTTCATCTGTGATGCAGTGTGGTGTATTTTGTTCAAAACTCTTCACTATTATGAAAACACATCCCACCTCACGATAACTGTTTAGAAATCAATTTATAAAACTTCCACAATGCACTATAGAATGTTAATCAGAAAGACGTGTGGTTGTGAGCAAATACCCCAATAATTTTTTTCATAAATCCTATCTTTGCTGAACTTACAACACAATCAGTTGTCTTATTATTCTGGAGGGTCTTTTAGAGTTTGCTTTCTGATGGTTCTTGACAAATACCTTTTATACTTTTTTGTCAAGTTATGTCTCACATACTGTATGTTTCATTCAAATCAAATGTGGGATATTCGTAAATTTACATTCTCATCTTATATATGTAAACTGGGGTAAAATTGATCAATGCAATGTAAATGTTTACTACTTAATTTTATATTTTTGTACTTTATATTTTGTTCCTATTTTCATCTATGATTTAAATTTAATTGTTGGTGGATTTCACCTCACAAGGTGGGGTGAATCTGATAACAAACTTATTCTGCATGTCTATCAATTTGTGAATCTGACTACTTTCCTGAGTTTTGAAATTTATAACAATGTATCAAATTTTATTAAAGTCTTAATTTGTTAAAATGGTACAGTACACTTAATTCTAGTAATAGTGCTATACAAAAAATTTGAATTATGAATGATTCCCAGACAAATCTACACTGATGAGTTCCAAGTGGTAAAAAAAATATACTGTCAACATTATATGATGATTTTTTTCAATATCATAATCATTTATGGTGTTATATATATTTATCATGCCTTCTACATCCATGTTATGTAACTGTGGTGAAGATGAGCTAGAGGCAAATGAAAATGAAGGAAAAAGAGAGTACAAAATTAAAAGGAAATGATTTCACCGTTGTAAAATTTCCTACAGAAAAAGAGTTCGATATTGTATTAACAGCAGTGAAGATAATATACATGAAATGACACTTCTAAGAAAGTAAGTTGTTGATAGTAATGTTTACTTTGTCTTTCTGGAAAATGGACACGCACCTGAGGCAGAAAAGGTCCAAACTGATAGAAAAGTTGTGCTACAATACTGATTTTTTGGTTTGTCTCAGATTCTTCTTATAAGCTCATATGATCATATTCACCCAATAAAACTGCAGTATTATAATGAGATACGGATAGCATCAAAATGGTGTTAATTATGGACATACAAATGAAGAATATTAATTAAGGTATGGGAGTAAAAATACCATAACTCAACAAATCTGCAACTGAAGTACTTGTCAGTAACAGAAGTTATCTGACTGATGTCTTTACTCCACAAGTGCGGTGTACATGAGAAATAAATCTAACGATGACAACTCTTGGTACAGTGTGCTACAACTTGCCTTTATTGTAGACCAGTTCGTCTAGAACTCAAAAAAAATGATCAGCTACGGGACTGTTGTTACGGTACTGTGTCAACATTTCCTATTGTTGAAAACTATGTAAATGATTGGATTCACACCATCTGATTAAAATCACCTCATTTTACAGTACTACTCTCAAGAATTTAATCAGTGCAACAACTATATTCCTCCCTTCCATAACGAATTTTCAACTTCTTTCGTCTTTTTGCATTTGAAGCAAACCATTGTTGGTTTGATTTATATAACTCCTTCAAACCCAAACCCCATGCCACAAGAGCCCTGAAGGGCCATAACCTATCAAGCAACTGCTGCTCAGCCCGGAGGCCTGCAGATTACGAGCTGTTGTGTGGTCAGCACGACGAAACCTCACGGGCGTTATTATTGGCTTTCTAGACCGGGGTTGCCATCTCATCGTCAGATAGCTCTTTAATTGCAATCATGTACGCTGAGTGGACCTTGAACCAACCTCAGATACAGGTAAAAATCTCCGACTTGACCGGGAATCGAACCTGGGGCCTCCAGGTAACAGGCAAGCACACTACCCCTACAGGGTGGAGCTGGCACATAACTCCTTCACTGCTGGAAATTCCCAGCGTTGTAATACTAAAATTATAGTCCCACACAAACACCCTCCCTAATATAATCCAGTTAATCCACGAATCTCTACTTCAAGAGAGGGTACCTGCTGATGCAATTCCTTGGCAAATTCTTGCAACTATATGCAAATTACAAGCTTCGCATCTTGGAATTATGAATTTTTGTCCACTCTATATGTCAACTTTAAAATGATGCATTTGCCTGGCCATAGAAATACTAAATTTATTTTATATACTGCTCATACTGGGTTCCTTACAGATCAACACCTTTTATTATTTATTTATTTATTTATTTATTATACCTCATGTAAATCTGACAAATAAAACACAAAACAATAAAAACAAGGCAACAAGCAACTGATTACAGCATGGTTGTCCGAAGAACTCACCTTGTAAGTTCAAGGTGGCCTGGTGTGCAGTTGGGTTGGCATTTTACAGTACTAAATACCCAAAACCTGCGTCCCCTTTCCAAACAGAATTTTGCCAATCTCCAACACCTCTTACAACAGCAGCTGAAGTGATGTTCAACATGCATACTTACTTTTTTGATTGCAGATAAGTAAACACTGCATCTACATGATTCCCACCTGATATGAGAGGGTTTAGAGAAGTTTTCTTCTTTTTTTTATAGTGGTTTAACGTAGCACTAATGCAATGAAGGATATTGGCGATGCAAGAATGAAAAAGGGCCAGCATTGGAAAGTAGAAGCAGCTGCGTCCTTAATTAAGGTACAGCCCCAGTTAGAGAAGATGAGAGGTAATTCATAGTACAGGACAGTTTGCAACAAAGTCTCAACTTCAATCAGCACTTATGTACTACTATGGTAACAGACAAAGAGCTGACATCAAGTAAGGATAGAGAGAAAAAGAAAAGAAGAGAACAAGACAGCACAAGTTCAGAGAAACGGAAGATAACAGAATGTGTTCTTCCTAGACAATCTCTTCCAAAAGGCAAAATTTACAGTAAAACATTGCATAGCTTACTAATGATGCAACTTTAATTAAGATTTCTGGCTTTAGGACTACGTAGGACCACTTAACTCAATGTTAGGCTCTTTAAAACAACAACCATCAACACCATATAAAGGATAAAAATTTGCACTCTGGATTTGTTTTTTCCTGTTATGAGAAGAAATGATAAACAAACTTTTCTTCTTCCAGCATACTTGGTGCTGCCCAGAATGAGGCAACATAGTCTACTCAAACTCTGTCATGGACAGTATATCTAAAATTATTTTGAAAATGAATACTTACCAAATATTCTGTTAAATTATATACAGTTTTAGTATCCCAAAATGTCACAAGCTTGTAGATTAATCTGAACACAGGGCCATCTGGATGTAGAAACTGAAGGAGAAACCTATAGCTCACTTCATCTGTCTTCACTGTAACTAATCGCAGGTCCCATCTGGCATTGGGACCATATATCATATCAACGATGAACTCAAGGGAATGTAGGAGATCTTGAGGGCTGGACTCAGCTACCAGTTTGTCAAGAGCATCACAAACAGTATTCAGAGGCAAAGTGAAGATACACTGAGTCTTCATCTGAAAGAAATATATAAATGTTAAACAAACAAATAAGTTTATTTATAGTTTTCTTATTTATTAAGAGTACATGTGACCAACCATTTCCTTAGAAGGGACATACACTACAAACAGCTAAAAATAAACTTCAAAAATAAATTATTCATATACAAAACTTCTTGCACATTATACAACTAAGTTTTCCAACCAAATCATGGGCAAAACATACATTTTTGATTAATTTCTCCAACCCTCAAAACATATTTCACAATTTTTGCATTTGTCAGATGTGGTCATGAGAGGGGGCCAGCCCTGTAGTATAGGGGTAGCGTGCCTTCCTATTACCCGGAGGCCCTGGGTTTGATTCCCGGCCAGGTCAGGGATTTTTACCTGGATCTGAGGGCTGGTTCAAGGTCCACTCAGCCTACATGATTAGAATTGAGGAGCTATCTGACGGTGAGATAGCGCCCCAGTCTAGAAAGCCAAGAATAACAGCTGCGAGGATTTGTTGTGCAGACCAAATGACATCTCATAATCTGCAGGCCTTCGGGCTGAGCAGCGGCGCTTGGTAGGCCAAGGCCCTTCGGGGCTATAGTGGCATGGGGCTAAATTAGGTTAGGTTATGTTAGGTCATGAGAGGGGAATACAAATGATTTTAATTGTTGAGCATTAGGCCTAAAATATACATAACTGCTCAAATAAGATAGTTTGCATCCTGATAATCCCCTATCAGAATTAGAATAACAATTTGGTATTCACCATCATCTCTTCTCTGCCATACTTTCAAACTTCTGGAAAGCATGGTACTCAACCAGATTGGACATTTGCTTGAAGAAAAGCTCATCCCAAAGCAGATTTTGATCTTCTGTTGGTTTGATCTTAAACCTCACACAACATATCGTCTCTAAAAGGCAAAGTATTGTAACCGTCAAATAATTCAATATTAAGTATGCAGTTTAAGATGAATTTCATGTTGGCGGAAACGTCTTCGTAAAGTATCTTCAGAGCCAGTACTATTAATTCCCATGTTTTTACTCGTCAAACTCATACCACTGTAAACAGCAAGTTAACCTCATGTACCACAATAAATGTTGTAAGCATCATGGTAGCAATCGTATTTGATAGTACAAATCATTATAACTGATACAAATGAATTTAGAGGGTATTGCAAGCATCTCTTGATTAGGATACAATACTCTAATATGCCGCTGCTGAGGTTATGTTGTCTTTAAAAATGTTTCATCATGTCCGAATTGTGAATGAACATTACTCTTCCCAATATCGCAGGTTCAAACCTAGTAGAGGTAGTTGGATTTTTGGAGGGCGGGGAAAAAAGTGCATTCAGCATTCCATGACGTAAGTCGGCATCACTGGTAACACATCTGGTGTACACCTGACAAAATTAATTAAAACTCAGTCACAAATTACCCAAGGGAAATGTGGTTGTACTCAACCATCTGGTAGAACCTACCATCTAGTAGAGAAAAGCGGAAAATCAAAATTGATGCACAGGAAATCGATATGGTGTCAAATCAAAATGCCTGCACACTGTAGCTGAGGCCATATCATTATTAGTGTGTGTTTTTAATTTATGGAAAGTACGTAAGTTTTAGCCGACCCCGTGGTGTAGGGGTAGCGTGCCTGCCTCTTACCCGGAGGCCCTGGGTTCAATTCCCGGTCAGGTTAGGGATTTTTACCTGGATCTGAGAGCTTCACTCCTTTCAAAGTCAGTCGGAACACTTGACAATGCCGAACGCAGTCTTCGGTGAAACGTCGGGACATTCACTCACTCCTGGACCACGGCCTACAAACCCGGAAAACGCTGACATGATTTGTAACGCTGGCTGTGTAAGCCTCAATTGCTACATTTTTATTTTTAATCATTTCCTATTTTTCTTTTAATAATTCTAGGTTATGTTGTTTTTCCAATATCCAGATTCATATAAACTTTTGATTGTTTTTAATTTTCATCTGAGACTTGATTTAATGTTAAAACAAATTTGAACCTTAGGAAAAATAATTTTAAAAATGTTTTTGTCCATAAAATTCTACATACCCATTCCTTGTAGGCGCCTTCTGCTTCCTCATCCTTGTAATTTGTTGTTTAATTTTGTTTTAAATGGTCAATTTTAACTAGCCAAAATATATACACTTTTCCCTGTTTGAAATTATTTTATTTGTTGTTAACCTCGTTCAAGGTCCCATTTTCCATTAAGCTGTCTCGAATCTTCAGTTCTTTCAAGCACTCTCAGATTCACTCCTGTAGCACATTGTCATAGGCCTTCTTGATGTCTAGGAATAGTAAAGAATAAAGGTTTTTCCATTTCCCAGTACGTTTCCATTAGTATTTTAAGAGCAAAAATAAGGTCTGCTGTTGTTCTTCCTGGCTGAAAACTGTAGTTTCTCTTCTGATGATTCTACATATTCTCTCTATTTACTCTCTCTTTTTTCATACTGCCATGATAGTTGGTGCATATTTGTCTGCTTCTTTCTTGAAAAGAGACCTTTCTTCCAGTCTTCAGGAATAGTATTTCCTAGGAAAATGTGTTGAGGAGTCTATACTACCTCTAGATTACCCTGTGGTAGTACCCTGCATTTCCTATCTTCAGCCATGTGACTGGTGGATCTATATTTCTGCTTCTATATGTCTATAGACATCCAGCAAAATTAGTTCCTAGCACGAGTTCCGTTGAGTTTTAGAACGAGTTCTCTGGTGAAGTTTCAACTAACTTGCTGTCTTCTTCCCTAGAAGAAACCCTCTTTAAACCAGTGCCCTGACACCTACCACAGCTGTATCCATCTCTGAGCTGCCCTAGGTGAAACACCACACCAAATTGCTGCCTCACGAATGCTAGAATTGCTATGTTGGGCGAGAGCCTGCACTTCCTCTCTTGACGCGAGTGAATTATGTGCTATGTCAGAATAGAGTAAAGCATTTAGCATTGAAATTAGCTCGGCAAAACGTGGTGTGTCGTTGCATAATGTCATCGCCGTGTATTCATTTGGGAACAAAAAAAGAAATCGTTCACACCAGGATTCGAAACGTAGCTGTTACGGTAAGCACTAATTTTGTTGCGTACAAGCTGACCCAGTGCACTAAGTGGAAGGTCTCGTGCTAATAATTTCAGTGTTGTTAACACTCCGTTACACGCGTAACGTGAACTGTTCTAAGAATTCTATAGGAGCACAATTACTTATTCAATTATATTGAATTATATTATATTTATCTGTATACTTACTTTCCCAGTCCGACTCGTTGGCTGAATGGTCAGCGTACTGGCCTTCGGTTCAGAGGGTCCCGGGTTCGATTCCCGGCCGGGTCGGGGATTTTAATCGCTTCTGATTAATTCTTCTGGCTCGGGGACTGGGTGTATATGTCCGTCCCAACACTCTCCTCATCATATTCAGACAACACACTACACTACCAACCACCACAGAAACACGCAATAGTGCTTACATCCCTCCATAGAGGGTTGGCGTCAGGAAGGGCATCCGGCCGTAAAACAGGGCCAAATCCACATGTGCGACTCAGTTCGCACCCGCGACCCCACAGGTGTGGGAAAAAGCGGCAGGAAAAGAAGAAGAAGATACTTACTTTCCCACAACCGAAGAAAATTACTGGATCATCAAGATATTCTCCATTTTACTTTGGCGTTTGAAACCACAGTGCCTGATGTTAAATATATCGCGCCGATCACCGGGAGCTGGCAAGTCACTTCAATAGATCTACTCATCTTCAACTCCTGCACGATTATGGATCTTCATATGTGTTTGATTATGATATGACTTTGTGCCTGACAGTGTTTTAAAAACTAGCTCATTTAACCGTTCTCCGCTATTCATAAACATTATAAGACTTTGCCTAACACTGCGTGTGCCATACTGCCGCTCAGAAAATTACGCACTTACATTTTACTTCTTCTAAATTTTACAGTGTCTACCCCCGTTCATTTTTATATCGCCTCTTCTACTGATCCGGAGTGTACTTGATCTTTTATTTCCTTTTCCTATGCATTGTTTTTCATGTTTTAATCGGCTGATGATGACCTGGACTAGGGTCGAAACCGGTACCACTTCTACTTATTATTAAATAAGAATATAATTCACTACATTTCTTATTCTTTTGTACTGAATAGGTTGAATCTCTTTATCAATTATTTCAATTTTAACTCTAACACACATAGGTGGAGATTCCCCGCAGTGTCCATTTTACAACATTTTTGTATTTTTCTAGTTTTTTAATGTATAATAAACACTATAGTAAAATTCACATCAATAAAGAACAAGTCAAATAGTAACCAATAGTAAAAGGAAAATACACGAAGCGAAAAGAACTAAAAATATGTCACCATCTAACTCAGCTAACAAGTCGCTGATGCATTGTTCTGCCTTTTCAAAATCCATCACATGCACTAAAGCGTACTATTCCTAAAAAGGACTATAAAAAGAACAATGGGCAATAGGTGAAGGTAAAACAAGAGCAACACCAACGAAAGTCAAGAATATAACTTACAATAGTCATGCAGTCACATGCATAGGCAGGAACTCGCCGCCCAGGAGAAGAATAACAAACGTCTACTCGTGTACATGCCTCAGCAGTGACTAACATTGACTCCACTCTGCGCAGACAATGCCCTAGAGAACAACCCTTCACGCATCTCAACAAAATTCAAAATTCTCAAAAATGTTTAAACAGCGGGAAATCCCTGACCTGCACATAATGAGGAGGAGAGAGAAGGGAGAGAGGTAGAGTGAGAGTGACTGACACAATGAGTGACAACTACGGGGCATGTTGCAAAACGCATCCAGTTGACTGTACAAAGCCAAACATACCCAAAGTGGACTTTCTTATATACGACATCTCCTGAGTTGTGACAGTTGACTGTTCATATGTACATATACCATCAATGAAAATTAGACCATTTCATAAAAGTTGCTCCTCCAATCCTTTAAACCTTATCACAATGAAATTCAGTGTGCCTTATATATGAAAGTTGCTCTTTGATCAAATGTATTCTCATTTTTAAAGGTTTTTTAAAATTACTATATTTCCTAAATTCTCATTGTAAAATTTGTACTCAACAATCATTTTCAAAATTAATTCTGAGAACTTTTTGTTCTAAAGTCAACAGTCTGATTAACAACATGACTCTTAATGGTTAAGATATTTGCAGTATAAGAGGGAGGGGAAAAATATTAGAATTCTGAAATGGTACATTTTTTAATCAGAAAATATTTTGTTGGTTTGTGTTTTTTTTTTACAATTTGTTTACGTTACACTGACACAGATAGGTCCTATGGCGACGATGGGATAGGAAAGGCCTAGGAGTGGGAAGAAAACGGCCGTGGCCTTAATTAAGGTTCAGCCCCAGCATTTGCCTGGTGTGAAAATGGGAAAATGGGAGGGCTGCCGACAGTGGGGCTCAAACTCACTATCTCCTAGATGCAAGCTCACAGCTGCGCGACTCTAACCGCACGGCCAACTCGCCCAGTAAGGAGGGAATTTGCCATTGTTTTTATATTAAATATCAGTCTGGCAAGCCCACTGAAAGATGGATGGATACACAAACAAAAAGAAGCAAGGAACATTTTCACATACAGTTTCTTCACAGTCACTGGTTAGATAAAGAATGGTACATAAGCATTGCTCATACTTTAGCCACTTTCGTACTATCAAAAGCGAAAAAAAGGTGTATCAAAATTGCTTATTTGTTCTAGCCCATACATCAGGATACTGTGAACTTTAAAACTTTAAAACACTATCACTGTACATAGATCTGAGATTATTCCAATAAAACATGAGAAATTAGGTATGGACCTAATCTAAGTAAAAAGGAATACATTTTACTAAAAACAATATAGGCATACACAGACTTAAGAATGGATGGTCACGAGGTATGCAGCAAAGAAAAGAAAAGAGCAATGGAAAAGTGTTATGAAAAACAGTCCACTTCAGTGACGATATTTCTAAAAAATAGGAGAAGGAACATACTTACTAGCAAAGCTAGTTCAAGCAACATCTTCACTTTTTCTAAAAGTGTTCTGTTTCTGTATGTGGGTTCTCAGCAGATGTTGAGTGAGGCATCAGAATCTGACACAGTCTTTGTAAGAGAAGTACATGTGCCTTAACAAATAGCTTACACTTCTAAAATTAAAACCAAAGTCAATCTTGTGTCCATGAGAAGAACAGATCTGCGCTGACTGCTGCGATATTCACTGAAAGACCCCTAAGCACATGGCCAACTCGCCTGGTAAGAGATAATAAAGTGTTCTTAACAGCTGTTGAAAGGGGAAGGGCAGAGTGTGGGGTAGGACTGTTCATCAGGAGTACTATTGCATGCAACATAGTTTCTGTTAGGCATGTAAACAAGCAAATGATATGGGTAGATTTAGCTGTTGGAGGAATTAGGACAAGAACTGTCCCAGTGTATTCACCATATGAGGGGATGCTGATGAGGATGAATCTTACAGAGATTTCTTTGAAGAGATACATGGATGGCTGAGAGAGGCAGGTGTAAGGACTGTGGGTGTCAGTGGGAACTACGGAAGGTGAGGGAGAAGATAGCAAGTTTGAGGGAGATAATTAGACTTGTAACAGAGGACAGGAATGAAGATAGGTCTCCCTCAATCAATGTACAGGATATGGTAGGTAGGCAAGAGGAAGGGGAAGGAAAGGAGAAAAGTTGTGGATGACAGGTGAGCTAATTTAGGGGGGGAAGACGGCTAGAGATTTTCCTCAGGAAGTGGGCCCAGGAGAGATACTGATGAAGAATCGGTATGAGTCACCGCAGGTAAACCAGCAGAGGGAGGATGGAGATCAGGGAAGTGTTACAGAGGAGGGGCGGGGCGAGAGAAAAGGGAACAGTAGGAACGGGAACCATAGAGTAGAGGAGAGGATAGGAAGAGGGAGGTGGAACAGGGTAGTGAGAAGGAAAGAAGGGGAGAGGAAGTGGGTTCTGCAGGCATCAAGGCAGTTAAGGGAGACCAGGAGAGAAGGGGATCTAATGAGGAAGGTGGGGTTGAGGTTCTTGTCATGGGTGACTCAACTGTCAGGCATGTGGGGAAAGTGTGTGGAGGAAAGGGAACCAGGGTAGAGTGTTATCCAGGAATTACATTAAGACAGATGTTGAGTAAAATGCAAGGGAAGGATGAGGGAAAGGAGAAGGTGATGCCATTCCACATTGGTACCAATAACATAAGGCATAGGTATGAATATAGTTGACAATGTGCGATATCTTGTTATGGCAGAATGGAAGAAGTTTAAGGAAGCAGGGATTGTTATCAGTGGGATACTGTGTAGGAAAGATACTGACCAGAGGGCGATTGAGGATTTAAATGAGACTATAAAATGGGTATGTGAGAAATTGGGAGTGAGGTGTAGGACTTCAACTAAACCACATTGGTACATATGTTAGAGGGTTTGTTTATAAGAGTTATAGGAAGGTACACTGAGGGAAACAGGGAGGACTAGGGAGTGATGCTATAATATATATAAATATGGCATGTGGCCTCCGAAGAGGCCTGGTGCAGGGCAGCTTAATGAACACATATGAAGATCTGTACATTCATCAAGACCAATTCGTAAAGAAAAATGATAACCTTAATGGGGCTATAGAGTATAAGAACCCGTCATATGATCAAATTCTGGTGTATCTGAAAATACATGAAAAAGATTACAAAAAAAGAATTGGAGTCTCTCCACCTCCAGATAGCCCTACAACATGTTCCTCCCCCTTTGAAGCAGAAGGTAACAACAAGGAAGTTAATGACACACCAATATCTCCCGCTACTCCACCTCCTCAAGTACGTGAACAAGAAACAACAGATCACTACTACACCAGACACAAGACAGTAAAAAAGACAAGAGATACTTTTCCAGAAGAAAGCAGGTTTAAAAAGAATTGACAACTAGGAATTAGTGATATTATCATCTCCAATAGTAATAAGAGCCACATTATGAAACCTATTAATTTCCCTTCCTTTCTCTCTGTACTTCTAATTTTATCCTGGAGATTTTCTACCCTTACTTCATCTGCAGACAGGTTTCACTTTATCATAGGCCTAGAGATACTTAGCTCACTACAAACAAATACGTAGAGACAATACGCGACACTTCCGGATTTAGCCTTGTTAAAATGGGAGACAATTCACAAGTGGCGCTCCTAGTGGCGTGACCTGAAAATTTGCGCTAAATTCAAATATCAATGGAAATGTATTTACGGAAATGGATAAATAAATTACGTCTAGAAAGAAAGTGTTGCTAAAGCAATTCTGGATACATGAATGAAGAATTATTTAACAGGTTATTATTTAAAGACTGAAATTAGACATATAATCAAGATGTGAAATGGACTGCTGTGAAAGGGCTTGATCTTTCATTTATGCATTACTTTTTTAGCTTTAGCATACCTGCCTGAACTTTCACGGCTAGATTTGTCTTTAATTTCCTCATTTAAAAGCGTTGTACATCGCATTAGCACACCTGTCAATAAAAGTATCAGCACATTCCTTATATACATGATTCAATGAATTTATATTTAAGAGCTGGACAATTTTCCCGTTAACTTAAAGCCTACTAACAGAAAGAAAATCTATAAATTTAGCCGCAAAAACATTCAAAATTTCCGTATAAGCAATACTTGCCATTACATTAGGGTAAAGCAAATCTGCATCATCATCACGTTTCTTAAATCACCCATATTTTCTTCAGTGCTTGACAACGCATTACGGCATTCAATCCCATCTACTAATGTCATTTCATGACATCCACTGACAGCTTGAAGGTGTTTAAATAAATATAAGATTACAAACCACATAGTTGAACATCTCATCTCTTTATTCCCATGTCTTCCCAGCCTGAAGTTTGCAACATTTTTGTAACATTATTCCTTTTTCGAAAATCATCCAGAATAAATCATGCTGCTTTCCTTTTGATCTTTTCCAGTTCTCATATCATGTAGTCTTGGTGTCAGTACAGCCTAAGCCACTGACGAGTGCAGACGTGTTGAGTGGAGGGTCCCTGGAGTGGGAGAAGGTAGTGAAGGTGCTGAGTGCAGGAAGGTAGTGAGGAGTGTACTGGCAATGATCGGTGTGGAGCAATACAGGGCGACCATAGGAGGATGGCAGGGGAGAAAGAAGAAAGAAGTGAAACCAGGAGGGTGTAATAAGGAAATGGAAACGAAATGAGAATTAATGCTAGCAGCGGCGGTGATGATAATATTGCTTTGGACTGGGGTGATCGAGCTGAACCCAGGTCCGACTTCCAGTGAAAATATGAGCTGGGAAGACATGGAAGCAATTAGAAGAGTTGTAAAAGAGGTAGTCGTAGAAGTCTGCCCCTTTGAGCAACTGAAAAATATGATGCAAGAGCAAATGAGGGAGTTTGAAAAAATGAAGGGATGGTTCAAAGAAAGGGAAGACGACACAACATCACAAGTGAGGAAAAATACCGAAGTTGCAGTATTAAGGGAGAAAATAGGTCGCCTAGAAGAGGAGACGCTGAAACTGAAAGCAGAAGTGGAAGCCAACACTCTAAATCGCAGGAAGAAATGCCTATTTATATATGGTGTGCCTGAGGAAAAGAGGGAGGACAAAGTGCTTACAATTTATAAAGAGGTGGATCTAATTCAGGGGAAAATGTAAATTAATTTTAGCCCAGTGAACATTGACGATGTGCAGAGAGTGGGAAGAACTACAGGCAACAGGCCTATCAAAGTTCAACGGTTTTCTACATTGATGGCTGATATTGTGGTTGAAAACGCGGGTAACATGCAGAGGAGAAAAATATGGATCAAGAGGGACATGGGAACTGAAGTGATCAGGAACGATAAAATTCTGAGAAAACACATGATACGAGCTAGACTTCAAGGGCTGAGAGCAATTATCAGAGGACAAGATCTAGTGGTTTCAAGCAGCAGCTGGACTAGAACCTGGTCTGTGAACAGATTGATGGATCTAGATATGAAGATAAAACAAGATGAAGAAAAAGAGAGAAGTGCAGCTGATTAGTGGGGAAGATAGGCAAGTGAAAGATAGTGATATAGGAAATACCAAGGAAAACAAAAAACGGAATGAAGGAGGACAGAGAGTGGAGCTTAGTGAAAGTGTGATCGTTAATAGTGAAAAAGGAAAAGTAGCAGACAATGAGGTGAGATTAGGAAGGCCTAGGGATGCAGCTAAGGGCACAGCAAGTGAAGAGAATGCAGTGAAGTTATGTAGGTGCAGAGTGAAAAGAATAACGCAGAGGTACCCAGGCAGAGGATTGAGATGTGTTTGAGCAGAGGAAGCAATAGCGGCTTTGGAAGGAACAAGAGCTTAAGTGAACTGTGGGGATTAAAACGAAATGAAGAGGGTATTGTAACAAGAAGTAAAAACTCTAATAATGTTAGTAAGTAGTTGTAGTAAATATGTTTTGGAGGAGAGAGTATAGTGGATATGACGGTAAGTGACCGGTGGTTTACGTGTTTGTATAATGAAACTAAATTTAAGTTTGGAGAGGGAGAAGCGGTGGAAGACGTAACTGCAGAATTTGAGTGTTGAAAGGGTGGAAAATATAGTGAATTTGATGGTGATTGTGGTACGCGTTGGTAAATAGGTATAGTGAATTAATGGAGTAAGTTGTAATTGGTATGTAGTAAGGTAATTGAGAGTTGATTTGGAGTGTTAAGTGTAAGTGAATGGTGATGGTGGTATGTGATGGTATAACAGGTACAGTGTCCGACTCGTTGGCTGAATGGTCAGCGTACTAGCCTTCGGTTCAGAGGGTCCCGGGTTCGATTCCCGGCTGGGTCGGGGATTTTAACCTTAATTGGTTAATTCCAGTGGCTCCAGGGCTGGGTGTTTGTGCTGTCCCTAACATCCCTGCAACTCACACACCACACATAACACTATCCTCCACCACAATAACACGCAGTTACCTACAAATGGCAGATGCCGCCCACCCTCATCGGAGGGTCTGCCTTACAAGGGCTGCACTCGGCTGGAAATAGCCACACGAAATTAAATTATTTATAGGGATAGTAACTGATATGTAGTAAGGTAATCTGGAGTTGATTTGGAATGTTAAGTGTAAGTGAATGATTGTGGAGTTGGATGGAGTTTTTGGTAGATGTGGTATCCTTGTGAAATGGGCTATGGTAATTTTTATGTTATTTGTATATGAATCTGTGTTTGGTATGATATCGGAATAAGAGGCGAATGGGAGGTATAAGGGAATTGGTAAATTAATCAGTGTGTTATTATTTGGATACAGGAGTGAAGTTTGACAATTCTAGGTGAATATGAGTTTGGTATGAAGTGTAAGGAATTGTGGCAAGTAATTAGTGTGTTGTTTATTAGATTTAGGAGCGAAGAATGGTAAAGTTATGTGAATATGTATTTGGTATGAATAGTGAATTGATGAAGAGGGTGGTATAAGGTGAGAAAAGTGAATAATTAGTGTATTGACGATGAAAGCTTGAAGGCAATTTGAAGGTTGAGAAAAGTGAATAATTGGTGTAAATATGGAGGTATATGTAGGGTGCTATTTGTAAGTTTGTAGGTAATATGGAAAAGCAATTAGTGGGTTAATTGATGGTGCTATCTGTTTGGAGGTTGTTTATGGTGGTGCAGGGATGAGAAAAGTGAATATTTGGTACAAGGATAGTTGGTATTTGACACTCCTCGTGTAATTATCAGAGCAGATATATTGATATAAGTATATGGCATAGGAGTAAATAGAACAGTAAGTAAGCTATTGAGTGAAGAAGGCATGTAATGGAAATTGGAAGTAAAGTTGGCAGAGTATGTGGTCGAGGAGTTCGAAGTGTTGGACTGCCTTCTCATTGCACAATTGAGGGCAAGATGGAAATCTAAATAGTGCAGTACTGGTGAGACAGTACAAGGCAGCAGATTGAGTAAGTATAATAATGTCATTATTTGGTATGTAGCAAGGTAATCTGGAATTGATTCGGAGTGTTAAGTGTAAGTAAATGATTGTGGAGTTGGAAACAGTTTTGGTAGATAATGAAGTATAAGTTGCAACTGGTATGTAGTAAGGTAATTTGGAAATGATCTGGAGTATGACTAAGGTGGTATAATGTTAAGGAAAGTGAATAATTGGTGGAATGACAGATGTAGATGTATGGTGCTATTTGTAAGTTTGAAGGTAATGTGGAAAAGCAATTAGTGGGTTATACGATAGTTTTGTTTGTTCATTGGAAATAGAGCTGGCAGAGTATATAGATGAAGAGGTCGAAACGTTGGACTGCCTTCTCATTGCTCAACTCAGGACAAGCTGGAACTCTAAATGGTGCAATGCATGTGAGGTAACAGAGGTAGTACAACACTGTAGATTGAGTAAGTATAAGAATGTCATTAAGGAATTTAAATGATAGAGGACTGCCCTGTGTAAACAGAAAAGTCAGCGCACTCAGCAGTAAACACGATCTTGCCTGGGTTAGCTAGGAGTGGAAGTGTGCTGCCAGACTAGCTGACTCAGGCAGACAATCTGGGACAGTGTTAATGTTGCGTAACCCCAGTGGGTATGCAACACTGTCAAGTCAACCGGTATCAGCACATGTCGTTCATTGTCATTTAATTTTGCTCCTACCAGTGGCGCATTTCATATCATTTTAGTTTGTCTTACTGCATTTAATTTTGCCATTATATTCTAACAATTTAATTTTGCCTGTTTGTAAATATGTGTGCCGTTACTGCCGTAATGCCATGACCATTGGATCTCCGGAAAGGAGTTGTACATGGCCATTTATCAGCATTTGTTGTTTATATTATTCTAGTTTAAATACGGCTGTAGGTTGTACACTGTCATTTTTCTCATTTATCAGATCAAAAGGGTATTTGTTTACTGTAGATCTCGAGAAAAATAATAAACACACTATTCTATTCTTGGTGCGGGTCCCATACACTGGAACCATAGTCTTATTGGGGTCTTAGCAGAGACTTATACACCCTGTCCTTTACATCCTTACTATAACCCTGAATACTTCATAACCATGTGAAGAGATCTGTAACCTTCCTTAACAACCTCATTAATATGATTACCTCAATGCAGATCCTTCCTTACATTGACACCTAGTTACTTACAATGTTCCCCATGAGGTATTATTACCCCATCAATACAGTAATTAAAAAAACCAAACCCCATGGCACTACAGCCCTTGAAGGGCCTTGGCCTACCAAGCGACCGCTGCTCAGCGCAAAGGCCTGTAGATTACGAAGTGTCATGTGGTCAGCGCGACGAATCCTCTTGGCCATTATTCTTGGCTTCCTAGACCGGGGCCGCTATCTCACCGTCAGATAGCTCCTCAATTCTGATCACGTAGGCTGAGTGGACCACAAACCAGCCCTCAGGTCCAGGTAAAAATCCCTGACCTGGCCGGGAATCGAACCTGGGGCCTCCGGGTAAGAGGCAGGCACACTACCCCTACACCACGGGGTCGGCATACAGTAATTAAAATTTAGAGGAATTTCCCTCTTGATGAAACTTACAACCTGACTTTTCATCCCGTTTACTATCATACCACTGTCCATCTCACAATATTGTCTAGGTTCCCCTGTACTCACTCACAATCCTGCAACTCGTTTACTAATCTACACAGTATAACTTCATCTGCAAATTGGCTTATCTGTGATTCCTTCCCTTGCTAATATCATTTTGATATATACAAGAAACCATAAAGATCCATTAAGTCCTGAGGGACTCCCTTCTTAATCATTACAAGATAACACTTCATGTATGATACTCTATAATTTTCTGAGTTCCATTTTCTAGAAATTTAGCCATTCATTCAACCACTCTTTTGTCTAGTCCAGTAGCCTCTTTTATCAGTAATCTCCCTAAATCTACCCTATCAAAAGCTTTGGATAGGTCAATAGCAGTACAGTCCAGTTGACCTCCTAAATCTAAAATATCTGCTATATCTTGCTGGAATCCTACAAGATGAGCTTCACTGGAATAACATTTCCTAAACCCGAACTGCCTTCTATCAAATCAGTTGGTAATTTTGCAAATGTGTCAAATCGCAAATGCTTTTCCAAAGCTTACAAAAAACACGTCAATCTGACTGGCCTGTAATTACCCGCTTTATGCTTGTCACCCTTTCCCTTTCACTGGGGCCACTATTGCAACTCTCCATTCATTTGGTATCACTCTTTCTTGCAAACAGTAATCAAATAAACTTTTCACATATGGCACTATATCCCAATTCATAGCCTGTAATATATCCCTAGAAATCTTATCAATCTCAGCTGCCTTTGTAGCTTTCAACTTTTGTATTTTTTTGCAAAGGTCTATTATCAGAGGTAAATCTCAGTAATTTGCCATTATTAGTCACCTCCTCTATCTGGACATAATCCTTACTTCCAACTAACTTTTTACATACTGTTGGCTAAATACTTCTGCCTTCTGTAAGTTCTCACATATACACTCCCCTTGTTCATTTTTTAATGATCCCTGGTATGACCTTCCTGGGACCTGTTTCTGCCTTAAAGTATCTATACATATCTTTCCATTGCTCCCTCACATTCATATAGCTGCGTGTTATGTCTGCCATAATGTTATCCGAAATTCCTTTTGCCTCTCTCGCTGAATTCAATTTCCAAGTAAACTGCTTCAATCTCTCCTTACTTCTGCAAGCATTCCTAACTCCATTTCTTTTTAATCTGCACATCCTTCTTAATCTCTTGATTTCCCTGTTTTATCATTCCTTACCACTTTTAAAGATACATACTGGTTTCAACACTCCTCAACAATTGCTTTAAACCCATCCCATAGACTGTTTACATTTTTATTTGCCATTTTCCACAGATCATAATTGCCTTTTTAAACATTTCCCCATGCCTCTCTTATCAACCATATGATATTGCCTAATAAGTTAGTCCTATTTTTATGACATTCCTTTCCATGGTTACAAATTCTTAGCAAGAATTTACAAATATTTGTTCACCTATTCAATACAGTAAAATATACACCACTTAAATTAAATGGCTTGTACAAACATAATGTGTAAAGGACATGTTTTGACCTACGTCCTTCACCTTCAGTTTATGATACAGGAAATAAGGCACACGTAAAAGACAGTTTTGACTATGAATAAAAATGAGAACAAATTTTCCAGTACCGTATACAATAAAAACCTCAATTTTACAAGGAAGAAGGTTTAAAATAAACATTGTTTTACAATCTTGCTGTGATTAATATTGGTGATGTTGACTAGAAATAAGAGTCCAAAGTTGAATTTTGCTGGAGGAGTATTATTGGTATCAGTATGCTATTTACAATAGAAATGTATGATGTGATCAATTGTCAATCTCGGAACAGAGAACAGAGCGTGAAATATAATTCCATTTTTCTTCAGTGATAATTAATATGTTGAGCAGGTATCTGAAAGAAAAACATACCAAGTATGAGAATGAGAAAACTTGAAGAAAAGGAGTGAATAAAGAAAATGCCATAACATGTATTCACTCTCTCCTCCAGCCCCATTGTGTAAGTTGTTCACGTTGGGATGATGTTGACCTTAGCACTGATTGGTGACTGCTTAGAGATAATTTTCACAATGGGAAGAGACAGATGGGAGATGAGTTGAAGCATGAAGAGCACCACATGTATTGTGCATTGTGGAAGACTTGTTTGTTTCCTGATTAAGGTCATACAAGCCATTCAATTTAAGTGGTGTATATTTTATTGTATTGAATAGGTTGACAAATATACTTGCAAAGAACTTTTAACTTTATATAAATATATACAGAACCAAAAATGAAATTTATCACACTGAGCAAATTGGCCGTGGGGTTAAAGGCTGTGAGCTTGCATTCAGGAGATAGTGGGTTCAAACCCCACTGTCGACGGCCCTGAAGATAGCTTTCCATGGTTTCACATTTTCACACCAAGCAAATGCCAGGGTTGTACCTTAATTAAGGCCACTGCCGCTTCCTTCCCATTCGTAGCCCTTTCCTATCCCATCGTCATCATAACACCTATCTGTGTCGGTTCAACATAAAGCAAATTGGAAAAAAAATAATGTCACATTCTTTTCTATCACATTTATTTTTAACTACGGCAAAGACAGCTTTGTGATCACTCATACCATCCTGTGAGCTTGCATTCAGGAGATAGTGGGTTCAAACACCAGTGTTGGCAGCCCTGAAGATGGTTTTCCATGGTTTCCCATTTTCACACCAGGCAAATGCTGGGACTCTGCCTTAATTAAGGCCATGACCACTTCCTTCCCACTCCTAGCCCTTTCCTATCTCATCACTGCCGTGAGACCTATCTGGGTCGGTGCGATATAAAGCAACTTATAAAAAAAGAACTGATACCATCTATTACTTCAATTTCTCTGTAGAGCTCATGTGGTTTTACCAATACCACGTTTAGAATATTTTCCCCTCTAGTTGGTTCCATCAATTTTTGATTCATTCGTCCTTCCCACATTAACTTATTCACCATTTATTTTGCCATTGATGCTTTCACGGCCTGTACTTATAGACATGATATAGACTTTTGGGCTTATGCCGTGTCAAGAAAATAAGGTGAAATTTATTTGTTGGTCATGCTTTCTGTTGTTCACATTCCTATCTCAGTTAACATTGGGTAAGTTCAGATCACCCACTACAATAACTTTCCTTATGTGTCGTTCCCCACTAAGCTGATTATCTTATCAAATAATTCTGCATCATGTCGGCTGTACACCGCAAAAACATCAATAATAATAATAATAATAATAATAATAATAATAATGTTATTTGCTTTACGTCCCACTAACTACTCTTTTACGGTTTTCGGAGATGCCGAGGTGCCGGAATTTAGTCCTGAAAGGAGTTCTTATACGTGCCAGTAAATCTACCGATACGAGGCTGACATATTGGAGCACCTTCAAATACCACCGGACTGAACCAGGATCGAATCTGCCACGTTGGGGACAGAAGACCAGTGCATCGACCGTCATAGCCACTCAGCCCGGTGCAAAAACATCAAGTTGCCAATTTTTAGAGATTAGTCTTACGGTTAGAATTTCATGTTTCTTATCCTGAACTTTTCTGTCATTCAGGTAAATCAACTGAATTATTAATGGATGCCCCGGAATCACTGGACAGGTGGAAGGAACATTTTGAAAATCATCTCAACGTAAAAGGAAATCTTTATGATGATGTCATGAACAACCGAACTCATGGGAGGACGATGATATTGGTAAAATAATGCTTGAGGAAGTGAAAAGGATGGTAAATAAGCTCCTCTGTCATAAAGCAGCAAGAATAGATGAAATAAGGTCTGAAATGGTGAAATATAGTGAGAAGGCAGGGATAAAATGGCTTCATAGAGTAATATTTTTATTTAAGACTTTGCTTTACGTCACACCGTCGTCTTATGGTGACGATGGGATACGAAAGGGCTCAGAATGAGAAGGAGGTGACCATGGCCTTAATTAAGGTACAGCCCTAGCATTTGCCTGGTGTAAAAATGGGAAACCATGAAAAACCATCTTCAGGGCTGACAACAATGGGGTTCGAACCCACTATCTCCCAAATGCACGCTGATAGCTACATGACCCAAACCGTGCGGCCATTTGCTCAGTAGAATAATAAGATTAGCATGAAATGTTAGTAAGGTACCTTCTGATTGGATAAAAGCAGTAATTGCACCTATCTATAAACAAGAGAATAGAACGAACTGCAATAACTATCGAGTTATTTCATTGATCAGTATACCATGCAAGGTGTTCAATGGCATTTTGGAAGGGAGGGTGTGATCAGTGGTTGAGAATAAGTTGGATAAAAACCAGTGTGGTTTCAGACCAAAGAGGGGCTGTCAGGATCAGATTTTCAGTATGTGTCAGGTAACTGAAAAATGCGACAATGCAGTAGTTATGTTTCGTAGAACTGAAGAAGGCATATGACAGAGTACCAAGGCAAAAGATGTTAGCCGTACTGGGGAATTATGGAATTAAAGGTAGATGATTAAAGGCAATCAAAGACATATATGTTGACGTTTGTGCTGCAGTGAGAATTGATGGAAGAATGAGATCTACCAGGCGAGTTGGCCGTGTAGTTAGGGTCGCGCAGCTGTGAGCTTGCATCCGGGAGATGGTGGGTTCAAACCTCACTGTTGGCAGCCCTGAAGATGGTTTTCCGTGGTACCTTAATTAAGGCCATGGTTGCTTCCTTCCTACTCCTAGGCCTTTCCTATCCCATCGTCGCCATAAGGCCTATCTGCGTTGGTTCAGCGTACAGCAAATTGTAAAAAGAATGAGTTCTTGGTTCAAGGTACTTACAGCAGTTAGACAAGGCTGTAATCTTTCACCTTCGTTGTTCATAGTTTACATGGATCTCTACTGAGAGGTACGAGGGCAGATCGGAAAGTAACGCAAAATAATTTTTTTTCCCAAAAAGTTGAATATGTACAAAACCAAACACATTACAAATGAACTTAAATCTTTGAACTACTTTTCTACATAGTCATCAAGTTTCTCAATACATTTCTCCCATTGTGATACCAGTTTCAATATGCCCTGTTCGTAGAAGTCCATTTGGTTAGAGTATAGCCATCTGTGGACTGCTGATTTCACTTCCGCATCTGTCGCAAAGTGTTGGCCGGCCAGGAACTTCATGGGATCAAGCAGATGAAAATCCTATGGTACCAGGTCCGGACTGTATGGTGAATGCTGGAGCACCTCCCACCTCGTGTTTCTCACGAACAGGAGCAGCAACATGGGGATGGGCATTTTCATGAAGAAGTATGACACTGTCAGCATTAATGTTGTAGCGTTTGTCACGAACGTCACGACACAACTTAACCAAAGTTTTAATGTAGGCTGCAGCATTCACAGTGGTCCCGTGTTCAGCAAAGTCCACCAAGAACACATCAAACAAGTCCCAGAACACTGTCACAAGCACTTTCCTAGCAGATTGAGTCACTATGAATTTTTTTCGTACTGGGGAACCAGCATGTTTCCACTCCATAGAGGCCTGCTTGGTTTTGGGTGTGTAGTGGAATGCTCACGACTCATCACCAGTGACGATTCCTTTCATAAAGTTATGCCCTTCTGTGGCATAACAAATTAAGTGATCCATGCTTGTCATCATTCACTACCCTTGTGGTTGTCTATCAGGTTGTTAGGCACCCAGCGAGCACTAACTTTACAGAATTTCAACGTGTCATGAACAATGTCGTACACCGCACCATAGGAAATGATGAAACGTCTGCGATAAGGTTCGCAGGTGCACACACCAGTCGTTCAAAATTGCTGTCTCAAAGGCCCGGACATTATGCGGAGTTGAAGCTGTTACCGGCTGCCTGGAGTGTGACGAATCACTAAGGTTCACACGGCCCTCTTGGAAGAATGCACAGCACCTGGAGACATTGCTACAGTCCAGACAGTCGTCCTCATACACGCTACGCATGTACCTGTGAATTTCACTCGGTGTATGTCCTTTGGCCCACAAATATCGAACTACACTTCACTGCTCTTCACAAATGGACAGTAACATGCGCACCATTTTTGTTTTGTAGTTCAGGCTTCTCTCACTAGAGCTGCATATGAAAACAAAATACCCTCTGCAGCACAAACTTCAAACTATACTGTCGTGAAATTTCAACATTCCAGATGCAATACCAGGGGAGAAAAAAAAATTAATGATCATTACTTTCCGATCTGCCCTTGCATAAAGTGGCAGAAAGGGATTCAATTAAGTGGAAATGTAGTAAGCAATCTGACCTATGCTGATGATTTGGTCTTAACAGTTTGTGCTGAAAGCCTGCAGTCTAATATCTTGGAACTTGAGAATAGGTACAACAAGTATGATATGAAAATGACCCTTTCGAAGACAAATGTCAGTACGTAAGAAACCTAAGAGAATAGCATATCAGATTGGGAATAAAGAGCTGGAACAGGCAGACCAGGTAGACAGGTACATCTCAGTTGCAAACAACAATATTCTGAAAGAAGACAGTTCCTGGATGAAACTATCTTTACACTGGTCTGTTTTCAGACCACTTTGCTTTACGAGAGTGAAAGCTGTGTGGACACAAGATATCTTATTTACAAGTTAGTAGTAACAGACATGAAAATAGCAAGAACGATTGCTGGTAAAAACAGATGGGAACGCTGGCAGGAGGGTACTCAGAATGAGGAGATAAAGGCTAAGTTAAGAATGAACTGGAGTGATAAAACTGCACGCAGAAACCAGCCTTGGTGGTGAGATCAAATGAGGCAAATGGAGGAAGATAAGTTACCTAGAGAATAATGGACTTGTTCATGGAGGGTAAGAGAAGTACAGGGAGACCAAGATGATGGCTAGACTCAGTTTCCAGTGATTTAAAGATAAGAGGTATGGAACTAAATGTGGCCAGAGAGCTTGTTACAAATTGAGGATTATGGTAGAGTTTAGTAAATTCACAGAAGCTGGCAGACTGAACGCTGAAAGGCATAACAATCTATAATGTATGTATGTGTGAAAACATTTTATAACAAGCTTTCTGTAAGGCCGCGTGCACACCGAGCACGCTTCGCATAGTGTGTTGCGTGTTGCTCAACGCTAAGCGTAATGCTAAGCAGTGCTTTGTTCGTAATCCAGGTGTTCACACCATCCGCGCTCTGCTGCGCTGAACGCCTATCTTACAGCTAAGCGAAGCGCCAGACAACACGCAGTGTTGGTTGATTGCTTAGCGTTACCTAGCTGAATGTATAGAAAAAGAAATTATTCGTGCAGTGTTTCAAAGAGAAGAAATATGGAATCCAAGACACAGAAACTATAAAAATGTAATTGTTTTGCAAAATAAGTAGACTTAAGTATCTACAACAGTTGTATCGCATTCCTACAGTAAACATGTACAGTAATATTACTTCTACTGTCACACTTTACTGGGCTTAACATTGTGACAGGATGAAATTGGGTATGGATTTTAGTGTCGGAAGTGTCCGAGGAGAAGTTCAGCTTGCCAGGTGCAGGTCTTTTGAATTGACGCCCGTAGATGACCTGCATCATGATGAGGATGAAATTATTATAAATACACACATACACCCAGCCCCCATGCCAATGCAATTTACTAATTATGATTACAATTCCCGACTCTGCCGGGAATCGAACCCGGGATTCTGTGACCAAAGGCCAGTACTGTAACCAGTTAGCCATGTAGCCAGACACTTTGTGACAAAGTGCATAGAATCTCCCAGACTCTGTCATATCGGTTTATAATTTTGCAAATGGAGGGTGGTAACATGAAGAATATCACTGTGCAGGCTAGTAGTGGGCTTGGAAGTAAATATTTCTGTTTATTAATTATATTTGTCACACATTTACTCCACTTTTGTTACGATGATTAATTGTGTATGCTAATTGTAACAATATTGCAAAATACTATTTATAATTATTATATAAAGAGCGTGATTTAGCCGGAAATTTAATTTCCACGTGTTTGCTGCACGGTGCTCCTAGATAATTCGGAAAATTGAATTTCTCCCAATACCTCTCTGTTACTTGACGCCACATTTCAGTTGCAGGGTTTGGAAGGTCAAAGGTATTTTTTGTCATTAAGTAATCATAAAATTTATCGCGATAAAGTCTTGCATCTCTGTGCAAACGATGGAATTCTCTGAAAGTACCGTAATTCGTTCTTCATTAAATTCATGAACCCACTTTCGATTCTTTTTCCTAATTTTCAATTTTAGGTAACTGTTATCCATCAGTAAACTGTTTCTAGTGTACTTGGATAACGACATTAGTTTGTGACCACACTAAAACGCCTCGTACCAAACTAAGCTGAGAGCACGGCGTAGAGTTTTCGGTGTGAACAGCAAGCACACCTTGCGCTATGCATAGCATTTCACGCTACACACTATGCGAAGCACGCTCGGTGTGCACGCGGCCTAAGAGTGAGCTAAAAATTGAAGTTGGAGATACATTCAGCACTAGGAAAGACAGTCATGCAAAATTTCATGTAGGCCCTACTGTAATTATATTGAAAACAGTAGTTATAACATAAATGGTTAAAAAATGTCTAGTTCTGAGAAAATAAGCAATAAATGTAGGCGTAACAGGCTGAAGTTGGTTTAAATGTCCACCAGCTCTGACAACGTGCGAGTAGCCTGTATTTTAATTTATTGCTCAGTCAATTTTATCTGAAAGAAAAGAAATCACAGATATGATGGTGAAAATTCATTTCAATTTAATATGGCAAAAAATGTAGTTTTTTCTTTTGTTACAGTATGTCTATCAACACACAAAATGACAGAACAGAAGTTCATACAACTTGCTCAGGACAGATTTTTTTTTTAGCGTACTATCAATATTACGGAAGCTCCATGTAGGCAGAGCATGTGATGTACATAGCATATCACTCTGTACTATCAAATGTGCTGCACGGTCATGCATGTCACTGCATCATTAAGTCAATTGTACATTTTTTGGTCGTGTAAATTTCCTGAAGGTTTGTAACTTCTTGACTTCTTTGATTCGTCTATTTTTTTTTGTTTTGTTTATCTAGCATGTTATTTGTTTCGTTTCTCTAATTCACAGTTGCTCTGACTCCTTTATCACACACACACACACACACACACACACACACACACACACATGCGCGCGCGCGCACACACACACACACACACACACGCAACTAAATAAAAGTTACCTGGGCTCCTATCTCCCCATTTGTGGACACTGTCACACGGTAATGGTGTAAACTATTTATACCCATATTAGACTTTAATATTTAAAAGGATTTTTCATTTACTGACAACTACATGAATCTCCCAATATAAGAATGTAGAAAGTTGCAATTTTAAAACATGTCTTTTCTTCTTTTTTTAAACAATAGCCTATATCTAATCTTTCTTCTTTCTTTCACTTTCTCTTTTTTTTCTCATTCTATTCAACTCCACTTTTAAATCAACATCCATTCATCAAATCATTGAATGGCCAGCTAATTTTTGAGGTTTGGTATTATGGTTATAGTTAGTTGACAACCTTCTGGAAGTATGTTTAAATTTATTTCCCCCGTGCTTTCTGCAAGCTATCTGGAGAAGCTTACAGTTTAAAGATATGAAACAAATGAGAAATGACTAGCCTATATATAAATTCTATCAGCAGTTATTAATACTGTATTACTTTTAAAATAATCTAATATGCCTCTTAGAAATGACATTTTAAAAAAGAAGGTATGTAATGTATATAGATATTAATTATATTATCTGTATGCATGGATGTGGATGAGAACATAGCTGTTTAACGGTGCACTAATACATCAGAGGTTTCTGGCGATGCTAGGAAAGGGTTAGTATTGGGAAGGAACCATCCTTAATTAAGGTACAGCCTCAACATTTGCCTAGTGTGAAAATAGAAAACCACAGAAAACCATCTTCAGGGCTGCCCGATGGGGTCTGAACTTACCATCTTCTGAATGCAAGCTCACACCTATGCAACCCTAACTGCATGGCCAACTTGCTCAGTAATGCATACATAGAAGGTTTTTAGTGTATATTTACATGCATTTTGGTACAACTCCAGTCTGTTTCAAACAACATTAGTACCATAGGCCACCACTTGCATCACCAACATCTAGGTGTAGTATGACTCTCGTATGTTTATTTCTCGAAGATGGTGTGATCGCACTGTGCACAATCCTGCCAACTTGTCTACTTAGGAACTAAGACAAGTGCGAAAGTAGGTTACATTTACTAAATTAAATTTTTTCTTACTGTACAGACAGTATGCACCGTACTCATACCAAAGACCCTCTCGAAGGGAGTGTGGCCCTGAAAGGGCCACTGTTCTTATGACAGAGATTGGCATGGAGCTACCAAATAGCCTCTTCTTTTGCCGTGTAAAAAAATATGTGCCGTGGCCACATCATTTAGAGGTTATATTTACTTGTGCCTTTATTCTGTGCGGATCGGTAACTGAATGTTTTTCCTATCATTAATGGAAATGATGTCATATCTCATTATATGTTAGGCTACAGCAATAGGGAATAGCATGTGCTACTCTTTATTATGTTACAAAAGTAAATGTACTTCTGAGGACGGGTTGTGGATCCTATACATCGCAATAAACAGATCTCTCCTCTAAAAGGTATTCCACGTATGGTTTGCATACTTTCTACTCCCTCATTATATTATAAATCTTGCGTGAATAGGACTGGAATTCTACCACTAAGTTAACTTTCATGCTAATATTTAAAAGCAGCTCACAAGAATATCTCCTGACTTGTCCATTGTGCATCCAGGCTACTCTGAAATAAAAAAAAAAAAGTATATCAAGAACACACACATACTGTAATAGAACAATCAAGTAAATGCATTAGAACTGTCGGAGTAACAGTTTGAATAAAATAAAATGTAAAAACATAAAATGAAATCTGTGGAATGCCCTCTTACAAGGCTAATTAAAATCTAGTTTAAGAAAAATTAAAATATAATGAGCCTAAACAAAATTTTTTTTTGCTAGGGGCTTTACGTCGCTCCGACACAGATAGGTCTTATGGCGACGATGCGATAGGAAAGGCCTAGGAGTTGGGAGGAAGCGGCCGTGGCCTTAATTAAGGTACAGCCCCAGCATTTGCCTGGTGTGAAAATCCTAAACAAAAAAGAAGCAAGAGGAGGCACAGCAACATAGGGTAGTATATCATTCTCTGATTCCATAGCAGTCTAAAAGAAGGAAAATAAGGATCTGTGAAATAACACCACATTTACAAAATATCTGCCCATTATTTGAAGAGCCCATAAAGATCCAGACTAAAACAAAATATAGACCTATACGGTAGGCTCAACTTATTACTCAAATGTACACGTTCTATCAACCTAGCACATGCAGACCCCTATAATAACATTTACAGAGACGATTGTACAATACGAGCAACAGGGACATTCAATAACAGCTTCATACTCCAACCACCCCATTTTACTGATATGATCTTTAAAATGCCAAATAATGTATTCTATAAACTTAAAGGACGTGGTCAACAAGCGATTCGATCTAAACTTTCAAGTACACCTCTGGATATAACCTCAAAATATAAACTGACCAAGGAAACACCAAATAACCAAAAGGACGATGGCTTGTACAATGTTACGATAAATACCAAGAAAGAAAAACAACATTCGTATTTCATATTTATACGTGAAGAATGACTAAGAACATCACTTGCACAATAATTTCATAACCTAAGATATTACTTCAGTACCATGCCTTACCGCCTAATATGACCAGTAAATAATTATCACCACGCAAAAAGGAATGCTTCATTAGGTATCACTTTATGTGTAAGAGACACAATCGAATAACAATATGAAAATTACTTATTTCACATATTTCCAGATGAATGAAGTTAACTGAACGTAAACAAGTAATCGCCGACAACGACGTGTTATTGCCAACAGATGCCGATTCATTTCGTAGGTACCGCCAGAGCAGTTTCGCCAACACAAACATGTATTTATCCCTCCGTAAGCCGAAAACAGGACGAATAGATATGCATAGTGTGACGACTTCTGCTGGTTGATATGTTCCTACACTACGCGGCGCTGGTGTGGATGTCTCCGAACCAACGAGACGGCGGTGGTTTAAATAAATGATTTAAAACCGTGAGTTAATTATTGTGATGTTTCAGGACTATGTATTCTGTTTACTGAGCGAGGTGCGATCTGTGTTTCGTTCAAATTAAGATATAGTGCTCCTTGTTTTGAAAGTAATAAGTGAAAAATACGTAGGAAATATTTTGTATTTAGTAATGATTTAATTACATTA
The DNA here is from genome assembly GCF_040414725.1 of Anabrus simplex. Classification (NCBI taxonomy): domain Eukaryota; kingdom Metazoa; phylum Arthropoda; class Insecta; order Orthoptera; family Tettigoniidae; genus Anabrus; species Anabrus simplex. Next base: position 96,266,167 of record NC_090270.1, on the reverse strand, counting down.
CTTATGAAATTGTTTCGTCAGTATCTTAACGAATATCTCAAACGTGTATGTGTCTATAGGCACCGTGCGCGACGCTCTAGCGGCCGGGCGGAGAACAACACGTGAGGCAGACTCCCGACTCGCAGTAGCTGTTCTGTTATGACTGAGCGTGTAGTCACTCAGATGATAATGGCAGAGAAAATAAGATCAAGTAAACGCAATTGTTGTGTTGTCAGATGATCCAATACTTACGCAAATAAGGGAAGTGAAGTACAAATTTATTGTTTTCCAAAACGAGCGATAGATGTGGACCGAAGGAGGCGATGGATAATACAAGGAGTTAACCGAACGAAGTAAGTAGGGCTACACATACGTACTGCACATGTTTGCAATAAGTTCAGTTGATCCGATTTGATTTAATTTTTAGCACTGACGGATCACTTTGGCAACCTACGACTTACTCAAGAATATGTAGTGCAAGTGCACATTTCATCGGAAACAAAAGATCTGGTCAACCACTAAGTCCAGCCTATGTTCCGACAATATTTCCGCATGAATCCAAGAAGAGGAATGTGTCGCCGGGATCCAGCTTACAGCGCTTTCACTGACAACTCAAGCGATTAAAAAAGGAAGAATCAGACGGAAAATTTTCAAGTACAGTTTGCCCAAGTAACATAACCAAGGATGCATCCGTGGGAACAGATGCATCTGAATTTCATTGTTCAGACTTCATGTTTTCTTGTTCAAAAGATGAAACCGACGTAAATACACAAGCATGTATTCCACTTAATTTCGGTCTGGGAGGGGACATTACGAAACATGATAAAATGTGTGGAACGGAAGACGATCATACAGACATCAAGGGTGCAGGTTTCCAAGGCTACAGTTCCATAAGGAACAATACACAAATGCGTGATTTAACTTTTTTTTTTTTGCTATTTGCTTTACGTTGCACCGACACAGATATGTCTTACGGCGACGATGGGATAGGAAAGGCCTAGGAATTGGAAGGAAGCGGCCGTGGCCTTAAGTAAGGTACAGCCCCGGCATTTGCCTGGTGTGAAAATGGGAAACCACGGAAAAGCATCTTCAGGGCTGCCGACAGTGGGGCTCGAACCCACAATCTCCCGATTACTGGACACTGGCCGCACTTAAGCGACTGCAGCTATCGAGCTCGGTGCGTGATTTAACAGGTGTGAACATCAACGTCATTGCCTTGCGTTATTACCGAACTGTAATGTTTCGAAATTATGTAAAGAAACCAGATTATTCATTTTCCTAATGAAAATGAAAATCGGACTGTCCTATTCTGCTTTGAGAATGTTCACAAGACAAAAATTTTACGTATTTTTACGACCGTGCTTATGCAACTTGCACTGCTTACGAAACATTTCATATTCTGGCCTAGTAAGGAAAGTGTTCAAGAAACAATGTCTCCAGCATTTAAAAGAAATTACGGTAATTGTCAAGTCATTATTGACTGCACGGAATTTAGAGTTGAACAGCCTCCCCAAGTAGATCAAGAGATTGTATTTCTATTCTCAATACAAGGGTTGATTCACTGCAAAAGTTTTAATTGCAATCACGCCTAATGGTATGATCGCTTTAAATCTAAATGTTACGGTGGAAGAGCTAGCAACTCATTCATAACAACCGTCAGTGGTTTACTTTCCTTCAACCTGGTGATGATGTCATGGCTGATAAAGGATTTAGGCATCAGAACTAACTTATCTGGCCGCAGTGTCATAATCGTGACACCACTGTTCTTACATGACGGGAGATTAACAGCTGAGGAAGTTGAGAGTACTTACAATATTGCGAGTGTTAGAATTCACGTACCGGGCGAGTTGGCCGTGCGCGTAGAGGCGCGCGGCTGTGAGCTTGCATCCTGGAGATAGTAGGTTCGAATCCCACTATCGGCAGCCCTGAAAATGGTTTTCCGTTGTTTCCCATTTTCACACCAGGCAAATGCTGGGGCTGTACCTTAATTAAGGCCACGGCCGCTTCCTTCCAACTCCTAGGCCTTTCCTATCCCATCGTCGCCATAAGACCTATCTGTATCGTTGCGACGTAAAGCCCCTAGCAAAAAAATTTCACGTAGAAAGGTGTATTCAAAGAATCAAAATATAAAATACACTGACTGACAGAGCAAATGCAACACCAAGAAGGAGTGGTCAGAACTTTATGCCAATTGCAGGGTAGACTGACGTCACTGAGGTATGCTCATGATGTGAAATGCGCCGCTGTGCTGCGCACGTAGCGAACGATAAATGGGACACGGCGTTGGCGAATGGCCCACTTCGTACCGTGATTTCTCAGCCGGCAGTCATTGTAGAACGTGTTGTCGTGTGCCACAGGACACGTGTATAGCTAAGAATGCCAGGCCGCCGTCAACGGAGGCATTTCCAGCAGACAGACGACTTTACGAGGGGTATGGTGATCGGGCTGAGAAGGGCAGGTTGGTCGCTTCGTCAAATCGCAGCCGATACCCATAGGGATGTGTCCACGGTGCAGCGCCTGTGGCGAAGATGGTTGGCGCAGGGACATGTGGCATGTGTGAGGGGTCCAGGCGCAGCCCGAGTGACGTCAGCACGCGAGGATCGGCGCATCCGCCGCCAAGCGGTGGCAGCCCCGCACGCCACGTCAACCGCCATTCTTCAGCATGTGCAAGACACCGTGGCTGTTCCAATATCGACCAGAACAATTTCCCGTCGATTGGTTGAAGGAGGCTTGCACTCCCGGCGTCCGCTCAGAAGACTACCATTGACTCCACAGCATAGACGTGCACGCCTGGCATGATGCCGGGCTAGAGCGACTTGGATGAGGGAATGGCGGAACGTCGTGTTCTCCGATGAGTCACGCTTCTGTTCTGTCAGTGATAGTCACCGCAGACGAGTGTGGCGTCGGCGTGGAGAAAGGTCAAATCCGGCAGTAACTGTGGAGCGCCCTACCGCTAGACAACGCGGCACCATGGTTTGGGGCGCTATTGCGTATGATTCCACGTCACCTCTAGTGCGTATTCAAGGCACGTTAAATGCCCACCGCTACGTGCAGCATGTGCTGCGGCCGGTGGCACTCCCGTACCTTCAGGGGCTGCCCAGTGCTCTGTTTCAGCAGGATAATGCCCGCCCACACACTGCTCGCATCTCCCAACAGGCTCTACGAGGTGTACAGATGCTTCCGTGGCCAGCGTACTCTCCGGATCTCTCACCAATCGAACACGTGTGGGATCTCATTGGACGCCGTTTGCAAACTCTGACCCAGCTTCGTACGGACGACCAACTGTGGCAAATGGTTGACAGAGAATGGAGAACCATCCCTCAGGACACCATCCGCACTCTTATTGACCCTGTACGTCGACGTGTTTCTGCGTGCATCGCCGCTCGCGGTGGTCCTACATCCTACTGAGTCGATGCCGTGCGCATTGTGTAACCTGCATATCGGTTTGAAATAAACATCAATTATTCGTTCGTGCCGTCTCTGTTTTTTCCCCAACTTTCATCCCTTTCGAACCACTCCTTCTTGGTGTTGCATTTGCTCTGTCAGACAGTGTATATTACAGAAATTGCCAACAGAACTTTTTCCACACGTGGATGTCATCGTCTGTGTGTTGCGTGTTAACGAATTTGCAACCTCATCGAATAACACGAACAACAAATGAACTTCCATAGCATTCTATTGCTTCGCTTTCCATTTCACTTCCGTAAGAATGTTCAAAGCAGCTCCCCCAATTGGAGATTCATTTACAAATGCGAGAGCTAAAGTTTCAAAGTTATGTCGCCTAGTTTTGATCCGATTTGCTTTCGTTAGAGTGTCCAGGGAGATTTTAATTATATGATCTGTATCAACCTGCACTTTGCTGGTAAAAAATATTTCGTCACTCACAGTGCGAAAGGTGTATTTGTCTGGCAAGCGCACGTCGTTAGAGACTTGTAAATGTAATAGCTGTGTCACAATTTCCTCACATTCTTCTCTCTCCACATCATTCACTACCCTGTCTATAAATAAGGTGACTACGGCCCAGCACGATTGTTCGATTTCAGTACTTGCTTCTGCTCGATGCTTTTTACGAAGACTGCAAGGGATGTGTTTTAAAATATCCCCAGTTAATTCGAAGGGGGGAAGAGATGTCCTCAAACTCTTTTTACCGAACAGTTCTTCACGCGTTTGCCTTTTCTATATTTTTCTGTTGACATTGTTTTCGGGCTCGGTTTTCCCCACTGTTGCGGACGGTCTGTTTTGGAAACAACACTTTAATTATTTATATAATACACTACCGCAGCTATGTGTTTGCAAGTTATTCTGGCGCCGGTAGGACAGGAAAATTCGCTGGTAGAGACATTAAGATTCTGGTCAACCTGAACACAAAATAAAAATGCGAACAACTTAGCAAACATGCATAAATTAATCCTTACTAAATAAACTATATACATTTTTACCTAACTACGCCTTGCCTACCTCAAGTTTCACGATATCAGGCGGCAAATTGCCAAACGTTTGTCGGGTGACTTTTCCTGTGATTTATCCGAAACCATTCGAAAGTAACTCTTCAACGCCGTTCACGTGGCCACTGACAACAACGTTTCTTCCTTTATTGCATGATGATTCACTTAGATCCCCGAATTGAATCGCTTTAAACCCGCAACTTGTTCGAATGTTACACACGTTGTACTGAGACTCTCGCCCTGCGCCTCACCTCTTGTTTCAGAACGGGCCACTATGTAGCGCTAGTAGTAGCATTTCGATCTACCTGCACGGTGCCTATAGAGCTAAGTGCAGATCCTTTTCTAGTAGACGGTCTATTAGGAGACCTGCATGTCTGTGAAGATGAGAGCCCTACCTAGAATGATTTCTAATGTTCAATACGCCACACACACCCAGCCCCCAAGTCATTGGAATTAACCAATTAAGGTTAAAATCCCCGATCGGGCCTGGAATCGAACCCGGGACCCCCTGAACCGAAGGCCAGTACGCTAACCATTCAGTCAATCTCGAAAATGAGGCGAAGCATTGAGGGGTATGAGGGAGGAGTTGGAAAGTTTGAGGGAGATAATTAGGATTCTCACAGAAGACAGGAAGGAAGATAGGACTTCCTTAAACAATGTACAGGTTACAGCGGTGTACAAGAGGGAGGAGAAGGAAAGGGGGAGTTGTAGAAGATAGGTGGTCTAATGTTCTAAGGGGAAGGAGATTGCAGGCTAAGGGCTCTATTCAAGATCAGAATTCAGGACAGGTGTCTGTGCGAAATCGGTACGAATCACTCCAGATAGAACAACAGAGGGAAGATGAGGGACACGGAACTGTTGCTGAGATGTGTGGAAGTAGGAGGAAGGGAAAAGGTAGGAAAGGGAAATGTAGAGTAGACGATAGGAAAAGACAGATGGAACAGGGTCATGGGCAGAAGAAAAGGGAGGAGGAAGTAGCTGCAGCTATTAGGAAAAATAGGGATGACCAGGAGGGGAGGGGATCAAATGAGGTGGGTGGGGTTGAGGCTCTGGTCATGGAGGATTCCATCGTTAGACACGCGGGGAAAGTGTGTGGAGGAAAGGGAATCAGGGTAGAGTGTTATCCAGGAATTAGGTTGAGGCAGATGTTGAGGAAAGTAGAAGAGGGGGAGGAGGGGAAGGAGAAGGTGGTAGTATTTCACGTTGGTACCAACAACGTAAGGCAATCTGATATAAGTACCAACATAGTTGGAGATGCGTGGGATCTGGTAAATGCAGCACGTTTGAAATCTAAGAAAGCGGAAATTGTTGTCAGTGGAATACTGTGTAGGAGGGATACTGACTGGAGGGTGATTGGGGATTTAAAAGAGACTATGGAATGGGTATGTGGGAAACTGGGAGTGAAATTTCTAGATCCTAAAGGGTGGGTAGGAGATAGGGATCTGCGCTCAGATGGCCTTCACTTAAACCGCAGTGGTACCGGTAGCCGTCCATTGTCTCTTTTCTTTCTCAACTGTTGTATTCTCCTATTATATATCTCTTCTGTCCCTCTTGCGTATCTCCATCGATTCTTCCGGTGAATACAGCACTATCCATTTTCCTATTTTCTAATCTGTTTTCGGATGATTCCTCTTCAATGTTCTCTTCCTTTTTCTTTCCCACTTGTTGAATCTTACTTCCATAACCTAACTGCCCCTCCGTCACTTTTCTAATGTTCCTTTCGATGTTTACAAAGCTATTCGATGCCCTATTTTCAAGATCATTTTCTGATGTTTCACTTTCCGCATTAGTGATCTGAATGACCGATGATCTGTCCTTATCCGTATCGCTCACTCTTTGAATCTGCGGAAATTCCTCAACTCCTATGACGGTTTTATGTAACGCTCCCGCATACGAAGCTTTCTACCTTACATTATGTGCTAATGCCATATATTCCGCTTGTTGCAGTTGAGCTTCGAGTACTAGTGTAATTTTTCCCATCAACGTCTTGCTCACGTCATCTATCTTTTCTTTAAGCTCCTTAATGGGTTTTCTGGTGTTCGGTAATTATTTTATTTATTTCTTGATTTTCTGGAGATGTTTCGTTCACTCCAAACATGTTTAATAGAGATTGACATCTGCTGCACATCCACAGAAGGTTTCCCATCTTTCCCTTTAAGGCGTTGAATTCCGTTGTCGTCAGATGTGTGCATTCCTTGTGGTAATTCCCGTCACATTCTACTACATTGCTGTCCTCCTCAAATTGTTGTTTACATTGTGGGCATATCTGGCTCTCCTCTTGTTTACTTTGAGTGTTGATCTGATTAATTAATTATTTGGTTATTCTTGAATTATCATGTATTATTTATAAATCTTTGATGACGCGATTATCCAGCTTCGCAGTTATTCCACTCCACTTAATTCACTTCCTTCCTTCCTGCCTTCACAGACGATATTCCTTGATATATATTACGTCGCTGTTATTGAATAACGGCAGAGTATAGAAAGTCAAAATGGCGTCCTCTTATCGGTATGAATAATTTAAAAATACTTGCCTATGAACTTCTTACGGCATTTACTCTTATAGTAAATATACGTCGTTGAACACCCACACTTTTACAACACAAATCACCATTTAAACTTTTTGGGCACAGCAAAATTCATCTCAAATCATTTGAAAACTCACTTGCGACCAGACATATGTCATGGAGCTTTTAACACCATTACAAATTAAAGATGACTTGTAACCTGTCGGCATAATTCATAGTGTATAGTGTACTATTACGCACAGTTTCAAGGCTGTCCCGCTACAGAATGAAAAAGCTAATATTTGGATAGATTTCTACCAAACAGACGTCATGATGACGTCAGAATGGAAGAATTCTGACTATGACCTGCGACACACCATGACACGCTTCGTGATCCATGGATTCCACCACAAGATGTGAAATAGGAAGTACTTCCACGAACTAGATGGAAACTGTGTTTGTGGACTGTGTGGAAAAAATTGCCAACGGTATCGCGCAGAGCTTTGCTCCAAAATAACAGTATCTCTAGTTGAACTATGCAATTAAGTTAATTTCTCTTTCCTATATGCACATTTGTGCTATCCTCCTATATTAATATCTCGTAAAGTGGCATGTAATCTCTATAGTGTATTTGGTTGAATTTGCAGTCAAAGAGGTGCATAACTGTAACCAAAATCGAAGCTACAGATCGAGTTCAATTAACTCGAACTGTTTATAGATCATATCCAGACTGGGGCACATCAAACGACAAATTTTACCACAGTTCCTAATCTATCTTCAAAATTGATCCTGTATGTCATGAATATTTGGGTATCCTTCACGATATTTCGTCTTCGATTCAGCACATATTCCTTACGTATTCATTACCTATTTTATTATAAAGGAGAAAAGATCGCACAGAATAACTCATGATTTAATTACATACCACAATTTCGAGTCACTGATGTCATCAGCGCAGGAGTGAGTTATCTTTTCAGATAGTTAAGTAATATTCATTGAAAACCAAGATAGGTTCTGTGGCGAGAAAGTTCACTCTGATAATATATGCTGTTACTCAAGTTCTTCTTTGTCCTTTAATGTTCGTCTTACAGAGATGTCTATATTCAAAATATCAAACAGAAGATGAATCACATATATAATTTGCTACCAGTATTTTTCAGAACATGGCTTTGCATAACTGCGCATTCACTCCTTTGGAAGTCATTTTTGAAGATGTTCTTGACTCATATGTGGACCCAAGTTCTACTTTTACCCCGTTGTACAACGAAGCAGAAGTTGCTGATGGTACACCCCCTGCTACACGTTTCGATGACTTAACTTCTGCTGTAAAAAGTATCAGTTTTGATTACTATCCAGCAAGGAGCCTTGGATCTCAAGAAGATGAAAAATGGTCACCGGCAGGAATACCGATTCCCCCCGGCATCGATGTCCAACGTCTGATGGGGAATTCAGTAAGAATACTGAGCCGATACTTTCCTCTACAGACCGATGCCAATCGGTTTCACATGTTGGCAGTTTCCTCTGTAGGACAGGAACTCTTCGTCGCTGCATTTTGGGCCCTTAGAGCTGAGCAGGTTAGTAGCATACTTACATTATTAAACCTAGATATTAATGGCCCTAATAGTTCTGTAGAATAAAACTGCTTTCATTGGTAGGGAATACTGACGTTACTGAAAGTACTATGGGTCTATTCCTGTGGTGCTCACAAACAAGAGGAAGTTAACGGTCACAGTACATTTAGATTGAGTATAATAATGTTTCTTACATATTGCTTCTTACTTTCACTGTCGACCTTCATTAACCTATTCTCTTCTCACCCCAATACTCTTTCAAAGTCCTTAATACTCCCTAGTGTTGAGAAAAACTGCTGATATCGGCATAGTTTTAAGCAACGTTTGGGATTTGCAGTACGGTACTTCATGTAAGTGAAAAACTGTAGCATTGATCTTCACAATAGTCAGTAATCCCTCGAAGAATGATCATCATCATTATCATTGTACAGTTCCTGTTTCCAGGGTACTGTTCCTCGAAGAATGATAATATTTGCAAAGGAAATGAAAGAGTCATATAAGATGAGAAAAAGAAAATATAGCCTAGGCCTCGTAAATATAACGTCGCACTGTTAAAAATGATATGTAGATACCGTGTCAGTAGTGGAGCTTTGGGTACCTCAGTACGAGAGGGTAGTGACATCAGGTAACACACTTGAAATTCGTTCGCTCTTTCACTTCTTAGTGTATAGGTACTCTACCGTAAGTGATTTAAGAAATGATATTAACTGGTTTATTTATATTGGTTGGTACATCCCTTACTATAATGGGATATGATTATAATTGAAGACCTTGGTGCAAGAACCAGTTAGCCAATTTTTCATCTCTTTGAGAAAAAATCAGAAACCTGCCTACAATTCGTAGATATTTATAAAGCGATTTGATCTTTTGATAACCTAAAGTTTGCTTACGAATACATTAATGATATATTATGGTGACATATACCAAATACATGTGATTTTGTTGAGATTTGAAAATTTGGTCTTGACTGGTTCTTGCACCGAAGATAATAGATTTACTAATTTCGCAGTAAATGCAGCGGGAAAACAACTTATATACAAACACATTCCTTATGTGGATCTATTTTTCTATGTTAGGCAATACATGACATAAACAAATCTTCAATATACATTGAGTGGCCAAAAGTCATGGGTAGGGGTGTCCCATTAAATGTGACGTGTATGTCCCCTGAGCGTTGCAGCTAGCTGTGGCGTAGCTAAGCACTCTGTCACAGACACCACCGAGCTCGATAGCTGCAGTCGCTGAAGTGCGGCCAGTATCCAGTATTCGGGAGATAGTAGGTTCGAACCCCACTGTCGGCAGCCCTGAAAATGGTTTTCCGTGGTTTCCCATTTTCACACCATGCCAATGCTGGGGCTGTACCTTAATTAAGGTCACGGCCGCTTCCTTCCCACTCCTAGCCCTTTCCTGTCTCATCGTCGCCGTAAGATCTATCTCTGTCGGTGCGACGTAAAAAACAACTAGCTGTGACAGACACTAGTGTCGTGAAGATGGCAACACGTCGCGAGTTAACCGACTTTGAACGTGGGATGATCATCGGCGCACGGCACATGGGTCATAGCATTGCGGAGATTGCCCGCGAATTCGGTTTTCCGAGGTCAACAGTGTCGAGGGTGAATCTTCAACATCGCAGAGAGAATGTTACCACCTGCGTAGACCGACGCACGGGAAGACCACGGGTGTTTAACGAACGGATGTCACGTCGCTTCCGCAGAACCATACTGGGCGTTCGACGGGCTACTGTGAGTCAGATCACCGCCCAGTTGAATGTGGGGAGTTAGGAACCCATTTCTACAAGGAATGTAAGGAGAAAACTGCACTGCATAGGCTTCATCAGCCGACGACCGACTCGTATTCCTTTGCTGACACCTCGACACAGAGCTCAACGACGTGCATGGGCCCGCGAACGTCGGCAATGGTCCATGGAACAGTGGTGGCGTGTGGTACGGTCGGATGAATCCCGGTTCCATTTGTATCGAGCTGATGGGTGCGTGAGAGCGTGGCGTATGCCCCATGAAGCTATGGATCCTGCATGTCAACAAGGTTGTGTTCAGGTGAGAGGTGGCTCGGTTCTGGTCTGGGCGGCATTCTCACGGTCGCAGGGAGGGCTGACGTGTGTATATTATGTGGACATCATTTCAGACCATCCGCATCCCTTTCTAGTTCTAGAGTACCCTGATGGAGATGCCATGTTTCAACAGGACAATGCGCCATGTCACCGCTCTGTGGTGGCACGCAGGTGGTTGGAGGAGCACTCCAGGGAAGTTACGACCATGGATTGGACCCCAGATCTCCCGATCTTAATCCAGTCGAGGATTTATGGGATGCTGTCGATGCTAGTGTACGCTCCATGAACCCCGCACCAACTACACAAGGAAAATAAATTGCGGAAAGCAGTGTAGGATGCGTGGGTCCAGATCCCGCCATAACGATAACAACACCTTGTAGAGTCGATGCCTCACCGCATTGCTGCTGTATTGAGTCTACTCCGCAAGAATTACTACATAATGTGTTAGTTTCAATGCTGCCATTCTTACCTAGAAATGTTTCTGAAGGAGAGATGTGTTTATTACGCCTGCCAGGGTCCAACCCACCCGCCCCTAGAAGTATATTTACATGTATAGCCTAAAGTAGTGGTCCAGGTGCCATTATCCATTGCTTCTGCTAAGGATCGCGGGTATTTTCCGTCGTCATGAACCACTGCAAAAGAAAAAAGACTAAAGAAGCCCGCGGAGTTTGAAAGTGTCATGGCGTCGGACGGTAACCTTACACTTTCTCAATTCCTCCTTTAATCTCGAGGCTTAGGCAAGAAATAAAGGTCATTTAAAAGCTTTAACGTGTTTTTGCACATCCAGGCCGATCTCTGTCATGAGAACAGTGGCCCATTCTGGTCCACACTCCCTTCGAGAGGCTCTTTCCTATCGCCGCGGCGCATATTGTCCGCACGGCAAGGGTAAAAAGTATAGCCATATTAAACCAACAACCAACAGTTGGCAGCATTGCTATTCTGCTCACCTCTACTTACCTCAGCGCTACTAGTGGAAACCTAAGTATTAAACAAACGACAGTCACTTCGCGCGCGCCACATAGTGTTGCCCCGTGTTACTAATATTGTGGAGTAGACTCTACAGCTTCACCGTAGAAATCTTTTTTTTTTTTTTTTTTTTTTTTTTTGCTAGTTGCTTTACGTCGCACCGACACAGATAGGTCTTATGGCGACAACTAGAAATCATTAGCGGCAGTGTTATTTCTATTACTTAAACTATAATAATAATAATAATAATAATAATAATAATAATAATAATAATAATAATAATAATAATTTCGTGTGGCTATTTCTAGCCGAGTGAAGCCCTTGTCAGGTAGACCCTCCGATGATGGTGGGCGGCATCAGCCATGTATAGGTAACTGCGTGTTATTGTGGTGGAGGATAGTGTTACGTGTGGCGTGTGAGTTGCGGGGATGTTGGGGGACAGTACAAACACCCAGCCTCCGGGCCACTGGAATTAACCAATGAAGGTTAAAATATCCGGCCCGGCCGGGAATCGAACCCGGGACCCTCTGAACCGAAGGCCAGTAGGCTGACCATTCAGCCAACGAGTCGGACACTTAAACTATAATGAATGTGGAAAACGATCACAGCTGCGAATAACACTATCTTACGTTTGGACAGGAAGTGTCTATAAGGACAACAACGTGCAAGAAATGCACCGAGGATCGCAGTACTTAAGGTGGTTAAATCGCTCACAGCTGTTGCTTCAGCCAAGCTGTGTGGTAGTAGGTTCGAATAACAGGGTGGTGCACGTTTTTTCTTATCGATTAACGCCGTTTACAGTGACTGTAGTATGGCCGCATATCATCCTGTTCCAAAGAGTGAAATTTTATTTGGTCTTAAAAGGACTATTTTTATCCGATGGTAAGTAACCAGGTTGGACTACGAAGTGATGGTCTGTAGGTAGGAAGTAGGGTACCGTGCATATTCAGAGTAACTTCTTCTTATTCTTATTCTTCTCCTTTTTCTTCTCCTTTTCTTCTTTATCTGTTTACATTCCAAGGTCGATTTTTCCCTCGGATTCGACCAGGGATCCCACCTCTTCCGCCTCAAGGGTAGTGTCCTGGAGCGTGAGACATGGGGCCGGTGAATACAACTGGGGAGAATGACCAGTACCTCGCCCAGGCGGCCTAACCTGCTATGCTGAACAGGGGCCTTGGTGGGGGATGGGAAGATTGGAAGGGATAGACAAGGAAGAGGGAAGGAAGCGGCCGTGAGCTTAAGTTTGGTACCATCCCGGCATTTGCCTGGAGGAGAAGTGGGAAACAACGGTGGAAAGATGAAGTGAGAGCAGCTTGTAAACGTAATAAGAAGGCTTATCAGAAATGGCTCCAAACAAGGGCCGATCCAGACAGGGTATTGTACGCAGTAAAAAACAGAGCGAAACAAATAGTTGATGAATCCAAAAACAGTCGTGGGAAGATTTTGGTAATAACCTGGAAAGTCTAGGCCAAGCAGCAGGGAAACCTTTCTGGACAGTAATAAGGAATCTTAGGAATGGGCGGAAAAATGAAATGAACAGTGTTTTGGGCAATTCAAGGAATCACTGGAGAGGTGTAGTGAATATTTTGAACATCTTCTCAACGTAAAAGGAAATCTTCCTGGTGGTGTCGCGAACAACCAAGCTCATGGGGAGGAGGAAAATGATGTTGGTGAAATTACGCTTGAGGAAGTGGAAATGATAGTAAATAAACTACATTGTCATAAAGCAGCAGGAATAGACCTGAAATGGTGAAGTATAGTGGGAAGGTAGGGATGAAATAGCCTCACAGACAAGTATAGCATGGAGTGTTGGTAAGGTACCTTCAGATTGGAAAAAGCAGTAATTGCACCTATCTATAAGCAAGGGAACAGGAAGGATTGCAACAACTATTGAGGTGTCTCATTGATTAGTATACCAGGCAAAGTATTCACTGGCATCTTGGCAGGGAGCGTGCGATCAGTGGTTGAGACGAAGTTGGATGAAAATCAGTGTGGTTTCAGACCACAGAGGGGCTGTCAGGATCAGATTTTCAGTATGCGCCAGGTAATTAAAAAATGTTTATGTTTCGTAGACCTGGCATATGGCAAAATACTGAGGGAAAAGATGTTCTCCATACTGGGGGACTATGGAATTAAGAGTAGTTTATTAAAATCTATCAAAGGCGTTTATGTTGACAATTGGACTGCAGTGAGAATTGATGGTAGAATGAGTTCTTGGTTCAAGGTAATTACAGGGGTTAGACAAAGCTGTAATCTTTCACCTTTGCTGTTCGTAGTTTACATGGATCATCTGCTGAAAGGTATAAAGTGTCAGGGAGGGATTCATTTAGGTGGAAATGTAGCAAGTAGTCTGGCCTATGCTGACGACTTATTCTTAATGTCAGATTAGCCGAAAACCTGCCGTCTAATATCTTGAAACTTCAAAATAGGTGCAATGAGTATGGTATCAAAATTAGCCTTTCGAAAAGACTAAATTGATGTCTGTAGGTAAGAAATTCAACAAAAATGAATGTCAGATTGGTGATACAAAGCTAGAACAGGTCGATAATTTCAAGTATTTAGGTTGTGTGTTCTCCCAGGATGGTAATATAGTAAGTGAGATTGAATCAATGTGCAGTAAAGCTAATGCCGTGAGCTCGCAGTTGCGATCAACAGTGTTCTGTAAGAAGGAAGTTAGCTCCCGGACGAAACTATCTTTACATCGGTCTGTTTACAGACCAACTTTGCTTTACGGGAGCGAAAGCTGAGTGGACTCAGGATATCTTATTCATAAGTTAGAAGTAAAAGACATGAAACTAACCGAGAATTATTGCTGGTTCAAGCAGGTGCGAACAATGGCAGGAGGGTATTCGGAATGAGAAAATAAAGGCTAAGTTAGGAATGAACTCGAAGAATGAAGCTGTACGCATAAACCGGCTTCGGTAGTATGGTCATGTGAGGCGAATGGAGGAGGATAGGTTACCTAGGAGAATAATGGTCTCTTTTATGGAGGGTAAGAGAAGTAGAGGGAGACCAACTCGACTATGGTTAGACTCAGTTTCTAACGATTTAAAGATGAGAGGTGTAGAACTAAATGATGCCACAGCACTAGGTGCAAATAGAGGATTGGGATGACGTTCAGTAAATTCACAGAGGCTTGCAGACTGAACGCTGAAAGGCATAATGGTCTATAATGATAATGTGTGTATGTTTTTATTTTAAGAATGTGTGAATGGGAGGATGAGTTGCGGATGAAATAATACATGTATGATTTCATGGATGAATGGTAAAAAGTTCATGAGGTGTTAAGAGAATGGCTGTATGATTTCAGGAGTGAACTGGTGAAAGTACAGTATGTCACTTTCTTATTCATACAGCTTCATATTGTGAAAAGAGCAGTATATTTTGGACATTCAAATGGATGTTATAGTAATTGTTTTTTAAGTATTTAAAATGCCATACAAAAATTATATATATAAGGAGTTTTGTCTGTACATTGCTCAGAATTTGAAAAGAGTGGTATTTCTGCATCGGTCATGTCCACAGCAACAAGGAAATGCACTTTTTACTTTTCCGTTATTTCTGTCTGTCTGTCTGTCTGTCTGTCTGTCTGTCTGTCTGTCTGTCTGTCTGTCTGTGTGTTTGTATGTATGTATGTATGTATGTATGTATGTATGTATGTATGTATGTATGTATGTATGTACGTATGTATGTATGTATGTATGTATGTATGTATGTATGTATGTATTTATGTATGTATGTATGTACGAACACGCGTCACGAGAAAACGGCTAAAGAGAATTTAATTAAAATCGGTATGCAAAGTCGGGGAATAAGTCGCTACAGTCTAAGCAATGAATAATTTTTTCACGCTGGTAGAAATGGTAGTTTAGGGGAAGGCCTCAAATTTAATTTTGAAATATTAATGTTATTAATGATAAAGAGGTAAAAAGACGTATTGTCTTAGGTCGTGCTGCAATGGTTAAACTTACTAAGATCTGGCAGAACCGGGCAGTATCAAAAGCCACGAAGATGCGCTTGGTAGATCACTAGTGTTCTCCGTCTTTTTGTACGGCTGTGAGACCTGGACCGTGAATGCTAAATACAAAAAACGCATTGATGCCTTTGAGATGTGGTGTTGGCGGGGAATGCTACGTGTACCCTGGACAGAAAGAAGAACTAATGTTTCCATTCTGAACGAACTCTGCATCAAGAAACGCCTATCTTCCCGTGTGAGTGAGCATTACCTCCAGTTCCTTGGCCACATTCTAAGACGAGACGGAGAGAACTTGGAAAAGGTAATTTTACAAGGCAAAATTGAAGACAGTAGACCACGAGGAAGAACAGCAAGCAGAGCGATAGATCAGGCAAAGAAGATCACTGGGCTACCACTTCAGATCATATTAACGAAATGTGAAAACCGCTCGGGATGGTGACACCTTGTTAAGGTTGCAACACCGAAATGATGGAGTTATGAGGTCACGACGCTCAGTAACGAGCACAACGACTAATGATGATGATGATGATGATGATGATGATGATGATGATGCAACGTCGGGGAATAAGCCGCTACAATCTAGGCTATAAATAATTTTACACAGTCTTTGCTGAGCTGAGCTAGTGAGCAGACGTGCGTGGTAACGGTCCGGAAGTGCAGGAAAAGCTGTAATGGGCGTAACAGTGGAGCAGTATAGGGGTGTGATAGGGCGATGGCACAACCGGGTTAAGTGGATCAAGACGGAGTGTAAATTAGGATTTAATAAAGAAATAGGACTTGTACCGGGCGGTACACCTCTACGACGCAACTTCAAATCTTGAATTGAAACTCCTCTACAGGAGAAGCTCTGAACTTTAAAAACTGAACTAACCCTACTGGTTATCAGAAGATGTCACTGTGTGTTTTTGATTTGCTTTTGTCTTTCATTGATCAAGAAGTGTGGACATTCTCTAACAGATGTCTCGACCAAAAACTATGATAATGCGCTCTGGTGTGAAGGAATTAACCTTCTTGGAGAAATTTTGTATTCATAAGTTTTCTCTTTACTAATTTTTTTTTCTGTCATTTGTGGGTTGGCAGTATTAATCCTTTCTTTCCGCCTGTTTTGAATGTAGCCAATCAGGAAATTCTGTAATTAATTTTCGGCCAATCGGGGCTTTCTTCTCCAATTTGTATGTAACTGTGTACTGTAGCCAATAAAAGTTTGAGGGCGGGTTGTTATCATTCATGACAGGTCTCGAACTTTCCACGAGGGTATAAAAACTGCTCATTTTCTTGTCTCCGGGCCACTTCAGTAACATCTAGCTTTGTGTGTGGATATGTAGCAGGGGGCGGGAAGCGCCTCTTTCTTCGGGCAACAGATCTCCAACAAGGTAATGGCCTTTTAACATCTTTATTTCGTGCTAGCTCAGCCGTTTAACTCTCGGGGAGGGTTCGAAACCTTTAATATGTAAACTATTAAACATGTAAACCCTTTTCCTGGAAAACTTCCGTTTTCTTGAACTTTAATTCGGGGATAGAGAGTGCTTTACCCTCTCGAGCTCCCCTTCATTTGAAATTGAGGTGACTACGTTTTCGTAACCGTTTCTACTCTTCCTTACTGTATTAAAGTTTTCTTATACGAGTCACCTCCCTAGCTTGGGATTAGCCCCTGTGTATCGGCCTAGAGCCACTTAGGTTTTACAATGTAGATTTAGGAGTGCAAATTCACGCTTCTATCCTTTCGTTTTGGGCCGTTTAAATTAACCTAGTTTTTGCACACTAAGGCCCAGTAGATTGGGTACGAGATACCCCTGTTTCTTTATTATGCCTTGATGGCAGTTTGTGAAAAAGTCTGTTATTGCCTTTATAGGCTTGAAAGATCGAGAGCGGGTCAGCTCTTTATGGTGTTGTGGTAAAAGTGCCTTAGAGAGGCTTGAGATGTAAAGTTGGGAGCTAATGCTCCATGTAATTAAGGGTTTTCTGCCCTTTGGTATTTTGTGATTGTGAGCTGAGAGCTCAGATATTGTAAAAGGTGGGGCTTGAAGCCCAGATCATTAATTTGTATCTAAATTCGTGCTTTTCTGGTCTTGTACCTGATTGACTTGTTAAGTTTTCAAATTCTATGTAAACTTTTGTTAACTCTTGTTGTCTATTGAAAATATAAGCTTTATTTAAATTTTAAATTCATCTTTCGGACTTGGAGTTAGACCCATTCCAGGCCGCACCTTCTTTCACCTCTGACTTCCACGGAAAACTCGGTAACAGGACTGGCAGTACTGTTGATTGTGGCAGCTATAGTGGCTACTCTATTAGTCATCGGAGGCGTCGAGATGAACCCAGGCCCATTGACATGGGAGGACATGGAGAAAGTCAAGGAAGTTGTCCGTGATGCTTCTCAGGCTGAGCAGACCAAAGAAATGTTAGAGGCACAGTTCCAACCAATCAACGACATGTAGGACAGCATAACCAAAGATCTAACAGAAATAAAGGCGAAGATAAGACAAGACAAGAAAGAAAGATCTCTAATAAATCAGAGGATACAGGCGCTAGAAGAACAAGTACAGGTACTTCAATGGCGATATAGCAGAAAAACGGAGGAGGAGAAGAGAAGAAATATTATTATTTACGGACTGGATGAAACGGAAGGAGAATCTAAGATGGAATTGTTGAGCTCAGTCTTTAACCTAATGAGAGAGAAATTAGGCATTGATTGTACCGAAAGGGAGATAGATGATGTGTATAGGATGGGAAAGAATAGGGGAAAAAGACCTGTTAGAATTAAGTTTGTTTCCTTATTAATGGCAAGCCGAATTTTGAATTGTGCGAGGAACTTGAAGGGCAGCAGAATTTGGATAAAAAGAGTTCTACAATTCCATTTACGACAAGCAAGAAAATCGAATCTACGGGCATTTATAAGAGGAAACCGTTTGCATATGATAGGACATACCTGGGCGAGAAAGTGGACGGTCAGTGATCTGGGTGATATGTTTAAAGAACGAAGTAAGCAGTTTGGGTCATCAGCAGAAGTACATGGTGAAAGAGTGATGTCACATGGGATACCAGAGTATACGTGTGGTGCTGGTGTTGATAACCCTGGACAGGTGATTCAACGGTCTACGTCAGATCTTCCAGTGGAGTTAAATAACAGTGGGAGGAACAACGAGGCGAGCCGAACGTCAACAGCGGCGCCGCGTGGAGGAGCTGAGGATACTTCCAGGCGTAGGTCAGTGAGTCTAAAAGACTTTTTCCAGAAGAAGACGATGGGTTCAGGTAGTAGATTAAAAATCACAGAAGAACTATCTGAGAAGGACGTTATTTGCTCTCTGGAGGGGAGTATACAGTAATGGAAGTGAAAAGATCTAGAATGACTAGAAGTAAATCATGGAGTATAGAACATAGAAGTAAAAAATAACTAGAGTTAAAGATATCATGCGTTAATATTGAAGGAGTATGGAGCAAAATAGGTAACGAAGACTTTAAAGAGCTACTGGAAGAAATGGACATCCTTGGGCTTGTAGAAACTTGGGCTGATTACAAGAAAGACTTAAAGATAGAAGGGTGTATCGTATGGAGTCAGTATGGATCAAGGAGATCCAATAGAGGAAGGATATCAGGCGGAATTTCAATGGTAATCAAAAACAACTTAATAGATAGAATACAGTTCTTAGAAACTAAGTTTAAGGAATTAGTCTGAATAAGAATATTAGATAGGGTCAATTGGAGGAATGAAATATGTATAGCATTTATATATAATCCACCTTTGAGCTCCTCATTTGCGCAGAATAAATTTTTTGAGAATTTAGCGACAGAAATTAGAAATTAGAATGAGAAGTACGTATGATCAGGCAAGCATTATTATTATTATGGGCGATCTTAATGCGAGGATAGGGGACAAGAAGCCTGTTTACAGTCATCTTAAGGAAGGGGTATTAGTAGTTAATAGAAATAGCCAGGATAAAGAATGTAACAGAAATGGAGAAAAACTACTAGAATTATGCGCGGTAAAGGAGCTTTATATATTAAATAGGTGGTGGTTTGGAGATGAGAGTGGAAAACTAACCTATATAGTAGAAAATGGGGGCAGTACAATTGACCTAGTGGTAATCTGTAGGGATAGTTTGCAAATTATCAAAGAGATAAGCATTCGATAGCGTACAGGAGAGGAAAATACCTAGGTATCGTTGGAGAGAAGAATTAGGAAATGAATTCAGAGAGTAATTCAATGGAGAAAATTTTGAGATTTGGAAAATAGGTATTGTAAAATTGATAGAAGAGAATATAGTGGAAGAAGCCCTAACCAGGATAGAGAATGTAATAGGAATGGCAGGAAAAGGTATGATGCAAAATCTAAGTAAAACGCAGATAAATGGTGGATGGTATAATACAGAATGTGTAAAGAAAAAGTCACTAGTTATGAAGGCACTTAGGAGATACAGGGTGGATGGTGGTCAAGTAGCTAGAAACGAATTTTGTAAAAAACGGAAAGAATACAAAAAATTGTTAAGAAATGGAAATAAAAGATGGCTGCAGACATAAATAAAAAGTGTAAGGACAATGACAGTAAGAAAGTTGGGATAAAATAAATCAAATAACCAAGAAGAAGGCGGGTTTTGGGGGGACCAATATAAGTCATAGCACATGGGTCCATTATTTCGAGAAATTACTGAATAAAGAAGACAAATGGAGAGCTCATCATGAGGAGATTACTGTTTCGGGGGGTTTGAGTGTCACTCTGCCTGAATTAGATGAGCCTATTTCGACTCACGAAATAAGGAACATGTTACAAGGAGCCATAAAGGGAAAATCAGGAGCTATTTCGGGTATCACATATGAATTTTGGAAAGAGGTGAGAGAACGAAGCGACATGTTGGAAATTTTGACAAAGATATCAATAAAATCTTCGAGAAAGGAGTATTTCCAAAAGCTTGGAAAGAAGGGATAATATGCCCTATATACAAAAATAAAGGGAATAGATTAAATCCAGGAAACTATAGGGGAATTACCTTATTAGATACTGAACCCTTTGGTCCACTCTGAAGGATACCTACCTTCCTTACCTATCAGCAATATTTGATGAGATCTGTCTCTTGGGTCGTATCGGGTTCTTCGTCACTTGCTGAGGTAAATTTAGGGTTCAGTAATCCTAATCTATCTACTCAAATGAAAGGTCTTATTCATAAAATATCTGCATTTTTATTTAGGAAAAATTTACTGAAGAAACTAATAATTTGAAATTCATGTATAATTCGGACTCTCTCTTGTCCACTCTACCACAATCATTTTACACATAGGGGCTGAACGCTGGTTTGACCCTTTGACTTAACTGCCTGATGGGCATCCTTACTAGAAACCATTGTCTCAATTATTAAATAAAGAAAGGAAAGTCTGGAAATCCTTAAATTCGGCTTCCATGTGAGACTACATGTACCATCATAATGATTCTTGATGGTCCAGCACTCGTAACACGAACTCTGGACTCTGGGTATAATTAAGGCAGTCCAATCGGTGTGTGCCACACAGTGGTTATACGGCATGGACCCTTAACTGAATCGGTGTGACCTGCGACTATGTCATGGACCGACCTCTAAACTTCTAAGTTACTTTAAAGTCATTGTGGATGATGACCGCAAGGAAAATGATGCTACAGTGGCATATGGCCCTAATCTAAGTTCCTGAGGTTGATGACCCCACGACCATCCAAGTTTCTAAGCTAAAGGCTAAAAACAATTAAGTTACATCGGTTGATGACCAGAGTTTCCACTTTACTAACCCCAGCACATTTTCTGCTCAATTAATCAAAGTTAAATAATGCAACAACCACAACAACGCTCACAATACTTTGTGGCAGTAAAATCCATTACCTTCGGATATGTCCCGTTAATTGCTACGTTAACATTTAAATATTCTCAGAAACATAAACTAAGATTTCCAGAATGCATCTCCAAGTTATTCGCTTGCTTTAAAGTTATTTCACAAACACGGTTCCACTGAATGTAATAATTAAATAAGTAAAAAACTGATTTAATGAAATCTTAATGAACAACAAGTTCTATCTCCACGGACGAATGGTTTCTTTCACAAGTCCCTACTCAACGTTTGACGCAGTTATATTCAATTCATGTTTAATGTTTATCATCTCGCATTATGTTTTAGCTGAAAAAATTACATCATTCATTTCCAATATTTTATCTTGTTTTATGACATCACACTTTAAATTTAACCTAACCCTAGCCATTATTAATACTTGGATAACCCTAATAATCTAGTACAAACCAAAAGTAACTCGCCGTATAATGTAAGCCGATTACGATGTCATATCTTGTCATAACATATCATTAAGTTTGTGCACCCTCACAAACAAAACAATCATCACTACCACCACTCTATATTTTGGACAACCCTGAAATTGGCTAACCTCGCTCATTATACTCTAACTTTAGGGTTTCAGATATACATTAAAATCTCAATTAAACAAATTCACAGTATCTAATAACCTACACGTTATTCCCGGATGAAAATTTCAACTAGATCTCGTAGTTAATAATATTCGCTGCCAAGAATGCAATCTCGTTTCAATACGTAACTCTCTACACACCTTCCGTTATACAAAAACTGTCCCCTATCGATCAGCTGGCGGTATCGAAACACACAGGACCTTCCTCTGTCTGTCAGTTTCGACATGAAACACATGTCTTCGTCATACATGACTGGCTTCAAAGAATGAACCCCTTTGACTTCGCAAAATAAAACAAAATACGATATTCTGACCAAACAAATATGCACATAGATTTACTTTTAAATGTCTCACATTAATTGTACACGTTGCAAATTAATACTGGCGCGGATTCTCGTACCCAACTTTCCATCCCAAACATTGTAAAATCTTCCTCGGGCTCCCATAAGTCCCGGCATAATCTACAGGCTTCCAATCACCTGATTCGCAAATCCTATCTCAACTCACACGACAAAACTAACCTCTGTTCTCAAACTCAACGACTCTCACTAACAAAAGAACTGGAATAAAAATCCTTACTAGAATCCACGACGCCTAATAACGCACAATACTTTAATAATGAATAACTTTGCATAAAATTATCTCGTATTTTAAAACTGAATTTCACGAAAATGACTGACAAATTTACTGTTGTTATTGTCACTCAGACACGGTTTAAACGGACATAGAATACGTTACACTACGTACAGCGCTTCCATCCGATTGAAAATGGTTAACCACGGATCCCTTTTGCACCGATTCCATCAAAATTCCAACTGAAAATTTTACGTCGAATAAACATCTTAATTTGACATCACAAAACATAAGCAATAAATACACGAAAAATGACTATCTACTTTGGACGTGATATCACTTCGAAACCCTCATTAATATATTTTTACAACATTACACGGCACTCGCAAGACTTCAAAAATTTATCCAAGCAGAAAATAAGACAGATGACCCTTTTCGTCATATTCTGACATTCACGAAAGAACATATGGGTGACCAACTGCGTCATAAATATCCATTTCAAATACATATGAGTTTGACATCATAAAACAAGATATAGTAGGCGGTAAGATGGCATGTCATCTACCTTATGTCACGCCAGCGTCCATCTTTGGGCTCACCTGTGACCCCTTTTCATTTAATTAGCCATTTTTACATTTTTGGCTTTACATAGCATTTTTATTATTCTTGTTTCCTGGAAATAAAGCATGAAAAAGAAATACCCTTTACTAGTCGTTCTTGTTGATCGCACTCGACTGATCGTATTTATTACCCGCACACGAATTACTTTCTTTACCACACAAAAATTTATAAATACTTCTTCGGTCGCTTGACATGACATCTCCACATGGAGTCAAGACCCAAGCCACATCGGCTAAAATCTGTTGGTTGGACTTAGTCTACTTGTCGATCGATTTACAGAGCAGTTCAACCCTCTGTCTTCAGCCTCACGAAACAAAATGCTGGGGTTTCAACATGGCGTCCCTTCTATATTTATAGCCATTACCCCCTCTCTCCAGGCATTTTCCCTTTGCCGCCAAGAAATTTACGTAACTTTTTCGACTTAAATGAACTGTATTTAAAAGAGTTTTGGATGAAACCACATACTTGCTACATTGCTACCGGTAGTGTTCCTGAACATTTAAAATTTATTCATATTAAATTAACTGGTTAAATGACCTCATTTGATAGGCACTAAGTTTTGTCGACTTGGCGTGGGTAAGCTAGACACGCGCGTCCATCTGAAATAATCCACAAAAATTGCTTAGCAGTCTCAAATCCATCTTACTAAAGACCAGTTGTCCTATAGATAAATACAGGACCCTCATTATATTGCGTTCACCACTAATTCTTTCATTTAGTTATACACTGACTGACAGACAGAGCAAATGCAACACCAAGAAGGAGTGGTCAGGACTTTATGCCAATTGCAGGGTAGACTGACGTCACTGAGATATGCTCATGATGTGAAATGCGCCGCTGTGCTGCGTACGTAGCGAACGATAAATGGGACACGGCGTTGGCGAACGGCCCACTTCGTACCGTGATTTCTCAGCCGACAGTCATTGTAGAACGTGTTGTCGTATGCCACAGGACACGTGTATAGCTAAGAATGCCAGGCCGCCGTCAACGGAGGCATTTCCAGCAGACAAACGACTTTACGAGGGGTATGGTGATCGGGCTGAGAAGGGCAAGTTGGTCGCAGCCGATACCCATAGGGATGTGTCCACGGTGCAGCGCCTGTGGCGAAGATGGTTGGCGCAGGGACATGTGGCGCGTGCGAGGGGTCCAGGCGCAGCCCGAGTGACGTCAGCACGCGAGGATCGGCGCATCCGCCGCCAAGCGGTGGCAGTCCCGCACGCCACGTCAACCGCCATTCTTCAGCATGTGCAAGACACCCTGGCTGTTCCAATATCAACCAGAACAATTTCCCGTCGATTGGTTGAAGGAGGCCTGCACTCCCGGCGTCCGCTCAGAAGACTACCATTGACTCCACAGCATAGACGTGCACGCCTGGCATGGTGCCGGGCTAGAGCGACTTGGATGAGGGAATGGCGGAACGTCGTGTTCTCCGATGAGTCACGCTTCTGTTTTGTCAGTGATAGTCACCGCAGACGAGTGTGGCGTCGGCGTGGAGAAAGGTCAAATCCGGCAGTAACTGTGGAGCGTCCTACCGCTAGACAACGCGGCATCATGGTTTGGGGCGCTATTGCGTATGATTCCACGTCACCTCTAGTGCGTATTCAAGGCACGTTAAATGCCCACCGCTACGTGCAGCATGTGCTGCGGCCGGTGGCACTCCCGTACCTTCAGGGGCTGCCCAATGCTCTGTTTCAGCAGGATAATGCCCGCCCACACACTGCTCGCATCTCCCAACAGGCTCTACGAGGTGTACAGATGCTTCCGTGGCCAGCGTACTCTCCGGATCTCTCACCAATCGAACACGTGTGGGATCTCATTGGACGCCGTTTGCAAACTCTGCCCCAGCCTCGTACGGACGACCAACTGTGGCAAATAGTTGACAGAGAATGGAGAACCATCCCTCAGGACACCACCCGCACTCTTATTGACTCTGTACCTCGACGTGTTTCTGCGTGCATCGCCGCTCGCGGTGGTCCTACATCCTACTGAGTCGATGCCGTGCGCATTGTGTAACCTGCATATCGGTTTGAAATAAACATCAATTATTCGTCCGTGCCGTCTCTGATTTTCCCCCAACTTTCATCCCTTTCGAACCACTCCTTCTTGGTGTTGCATTTGCTCTGTCAGTCAGTGTATTTATTCAATCTAAACTTTCTTCTGTATCCTTCCTCATTCGACACGTGCGGATTACGTCACGTCTCAGAGCGTGGGACGGAAAGTAGCTACCTTCTTGCCACGTGTCACTCCCGTGATATCAAGAAACGTTCAAGCTCCTCATCACAATCGACATGGGGCCTCCTGTGTAACTTTCATACTTAAAATTATTAGGGCACAAAGGTCATGGGTTCAATACATTGGGGAAAGTATATACGGGTATACTAGCAAATAGATTAAGGAACTGGGCAGAGAGAAATTCAATCCTGTCGAAATTTCAAAGTGGTTTCAGAAGAGGGAGAACAACACCAGATAATGTTTTTATTGTGAGAACTCTTATTGACAAATATGTAAAGATAAAAGGTGGAAAGCTCTATATTACATCAATAGATTTAGAAAAAGCAACGATACTGTGAACAGTCGTTACTAGATTGAGACAAGTAGGAGTGTCATGTAAAATGATAAGGGCTATAGAAAAGATATATGCTGAAGTAAAGTGTACTGTCTACTATTGTTCATTAACGATATACTAGAATTTGAAGTTGAGGAAAGATTAGCACTGTCATGTTTAGAAAATCAGGATATTTCTGGTCTTGTCTTTGCTGACGACATACTCTTGTTCACACTAACGCCAGTTGCAATGCAAAAAAGTATTGATGGTATAGAGAAGTACTGTAAAGAATGGAATATGAAAATTAACGCACAGAAAACTAGAGTAATGGTGTGCAAAAACGGGAACAAATTAGCAAACAAGGAAAAATGGTATCTTGAAGGAGTAAATCTGGAAGTAGTTAACAAGTTAGAATATTTAGGAATTATCATATCAGGAAATGGAAATTGGTCTGAACACGTCAAGAGAGCAAAACTGATTGGTGCAGCAGCCTTAGCTAGTCTATATATCTAAAATAACTTGTCCTGACTGACTGACTGACTGACTGACTGACTGACTGACTGACTGACTGACTGACTGACTGACTGACTGACTGACTGACTGACTGATTCATCATCGCCGAGCCAAAACTACTGGACATAAAGAGATGAAATTTTGGGGATATATTCATATTAAGACGTTGGTGCTCGCTAAGAGAGGATTTTTGGATATTCCTTCGCTAAGGGGGTGAAAACGGGGGTGAAATTTTAAAATGAGTTGCTCTATATCTCAAAACTTTAAAAGTTTACAGATGTAAAAATTGGTATTTAGAATCTTCTTTAAAAATAAGGAAACACGTATTTTTTTGTTTTCAGAAAATCCCAATAGGAGGGGTGAAAAAGGGTGAAAATGGGGAAAAATGGGTTGAATGCCTTTAATCAGGATACCGGTACCTATATCTCAGAAACTGAAGATATTACAGACCTGAAAATTGATACTTTTGATCTCTTTTAAAAATAAAGAAACACGTAATTTTTTGTTTTTGGAAAATCCAATTAATGGGAGGGTGAAAAGGGGGTGAATTTTTAAAATGAGTGAATCTATATCTCCAAACTTTTAAAGTTTGCAGATGTAAAAATTGGTATTTAGAACCTTCATTAAAAATAAAGGAACACGTATTTTTTTGTTTTCGGAAAATCGCAATAGGAGGAGTGAAAAGGGGCTAAAAGGTGGTTGAATGCCTTTAATGAGGCTACTTATATATCAGAAACTGAAGATATTACAGACCTGAAAATTGGTGTTTGGAATCTCCGTTAAAAATAAAGAAACACGTATTTTTTTGTTTCTGGAAAATCCAATTTAGGGGGGTGAAAAGGGAGTAATATTTTAAAATGAGTGTATCTATCTCAAAAATTTTAAAGGTTATATATGTGAAAATTGGTATTTAGAATCTCCTTTAAAAATAAATAAACACACGTATTTTTTCGTTTTTGGAAAATCCAAATATTGGGGGGTAAAAAGGGGGAGGGTAAATTTTTTAAAATGAGTGTGTATACATCTTAAAACTTTAAAATTTACAGATGTAAAAATTGGTAGTTAGAATCTCCTCTAAAAATAAAGGAAAACGTATTTTTTGTTTCCTGTAAATCCCAATAGGAGGGGTGTAAAAGGGTGAAAAATGGGTTGAATGCCTTTAATGAGGATACATATATCTCAGAAACGAAAGATATTACAGAACTGAAAATGTTTATATGGGATCTCCTTTAAAAATAAAGAAACACGTATTTTTTAGTTTTGGAAAATCCAATTAATGGCGGTTAAACAGGAGTGACAAATTGGGTGAATTTTTGAAAGACTATATCTACAGAATATCTTGGAAACGTAAAATGTTACAGACGTAAAAAGTGGGTGTTTGTAATCTCCTGTAAATCTAAAGAAACATAGGTGATTTGTGTTTGGAAACTCCACTTAAGGGGAACTCAAAAGGGGTGAAATTTTAAAATGAGAATTTTTACAGTTTATCTCAAAAACTTAACATGTTACAGAAGTGAAAAATGGTATTTTTTATCTCTATTAAACATAAAGAAACGTGTATTTTTAGCTTTCGGAAATACCACTTGGGTGGAGGGAGGGGGGGGGGGGGTAAAAGTGACTGAAAATGGTGTTGAATTCTTTTAATTAGGCTACTGATATCTCAAAAATGAATATATTATAGACGTGAAATTTGATATTTGCAATCTGCTTTAAAAATAAAGAAACACGTATTCTCGGAAAATCCAATGAAGGGGGGGGGGGTGAAAGAATTGAAAAATTAATTGAATTAATTGAATGAGAATACATACATCTAATAAAAACTAAAGTTGTTACAGACGTGAGAATTCGTATTTGGATCTCCTTTAAAAACAAAGAAAAACGCGTTTTGGGGGGAAACCATCTTGGAGGGCGGGAGTGTAAAGGAGTTGAATTCCTTTCATGAGGACACATAAATCAAAAACTGATGAAGTTAGAGTCGTGATAGTTGGTATTTAGAAGATCCTTTACTATTAAAGAAACAAGTATTTTTTGCGGGAAAATTCACTTAGGGGGGGGGGGGGAGTAGTGTGAAATGAAGTGAAAAAAGTAAATTATTGTTATGGGGATACTTATATCTCAAAACTGAAGGTAATAGACGTGAACATTGGTGTTTGAAATCTTCTTTAAACATAAGAAACAGGCCTTCTTTTAATTTTTTTTGGGGGGGGGGGTGCCGGTAAATAAACTTAACGGCGGTGGGGTGTAGAAGGAGGTGAGACCAATTGATTTTACTGTTCTTAATGTACTTATAAGGATCCTCGGCAGCGCGCCGGCCTCTCACAGCTGGGTTCCGTGGTTCAAATCCCGTTCACTCCATGTGACATTCGTGCTGGACAAAACGGAGGCGGGACAGGTTTTTCTCCGGATACTCCGGTTTTCCTGTCATCATCCATTCCAGTAACACATAATAATAATAATAATAATAATAATAATAATAATAATAATAATAATAATAATAATAATAATGTTCCGGACCGTCGTCAAATGTGCGGACCGCGCTGGAAACGGCTCCTGGACGGGTAATGACTAAGAATGCAGTCCGGCCGCGGGTTCAGTGCCTTCTAGGCACCCAATATGACACCACGCCGGATCTCCTGAAGGATTTTATCCATATTAAAAATGATTATAGGAAAAGATGGCAAAGATTTACGGACCCAACTGACCGGGAGGAATACCTGAGCCTAGCCCGGGAAGTACGAAATCGATTGCTGGAAAAGAAGATTGAAAAATGGGAGGAAACATGCCGTAATCTAATAGAAAACGAGTCAGATCGGGAATTTTGGTGGGTTCTCGCAGAAAACGAGTCAGACCGCGAATTTCGGCGGATTATATATCTAAAACAATAAGCATTCAATTATAAATTTCAGTATAATACCGTAGCGAAGCACGGGTATCTTGCTAGTATTAGAATATTAGATAACAGGCAGTAGCGGCTGGTGCGATCTGAAGCTGGGTGTTGCACCAACATTTTCAGTGTCATATTTTTATAGCTTACAGAAGTATTAAGAAACTGTATTATCGTTAAGTAATGAACTACATTCCTACTAAAACTGAAATATATCTGGCAATTACAACCCAAGAAGTAAGAGGATAATTATACACTGTAACTACACTTACTTTTAATAATAATGTTATTGGCTTTACGTCCCACTAACGACTTTTTACGGTTTTCGGAGACGCCGAGGTGCCGGAGTTCTTTTACATGCCAATAAATCGACTGACACAAGGCTAACGTATGTGAGCACCTTCAAATACCATCGGACTGAGCCAGGATCGAACCTCCCACGTTGGGGTCAGGAGGCTAGCGCCTCAACCCTGTGAGCCACTCAGCCTGGCACAGTTACTTTTGCCTCACTTGAATTGAAAATTTGCTGTCCTGTTTTTCAATGAAGCAAGATGTTGGTAATATTGCGGGTGGTCTCGTATGGCGTGGGAAATAAATTACCCAGCAAGTTGGCCGCGCGGTTAGGGTCGCGGAACTGTGATCTTCCATTCGGGGGATAGTGGGTTCGAACACCACTGTCGGAAACCCTGAAGATGGCTTTCCGCTGTTTCCCATTTTCACACCAGGCAAATGCTGTGGCTGTGCCTTTATTAAAGCCACGGTCGCTTTCTTTCAACTCCTAGCCATTTCCTATCCCAACGTCGCCGTAAACCTATCTGCGTCGGTGCAACGTAAAGCAAAAATTGTAAATTTAAAAAATGTAAATGAAATTACCTTTGCTAGAGGAGAGAAAGTACGAATGAAGTAATCTCCGCCGAGTGGCGCAATCTAACGGGGACATTTGGGACTGTTTCTCGGTAGGGGACTTGCTAGTCTCGTGCAACTCCCTGAGACCGATACTGGCGAGCTTGTTACCTGATGCTATGCAGGCTTAGGCTCGTCCTTGCTGAAGTACATTGCACCGCACTGTCCTCTATGTCTAGGGAGTTGCCGTATTAAAGCAAACCCCCTGACTTTTATTCGAAGCCAGCAGCGTTTGTTGATCCGATACGAAGCATTAGTGCAGCGAACGACCAAATATGGTTGAGTTTAACATGTTTTCGAATATATGTTAGCTTTATTAAACTAAAACATCAGAAGAAAAGAAGACAAATGAAGTGCAAAATTATTGGGAGTTGCTCGACACTGCAACAATACCACGCACCGCCCCTGATAACACGATGCCTAATATTGATTTTAGGGTACAGAGAAATGTATTCAGCGCTGTGATTAAATCCAAAATGCTATACGGTGCAGAAGTATGGGGCACAGAAAAGGAAATAATAAGGCTTACCAATATGTACAGCGAATAGTGAAGCAAGATTAATGTGTACAGACATTAATATAAAAGTGGATATAATTACGAGACTAATAAAATATTGGTTTAGGTTTAAAAGGGGAGGAGGGGGATAAATTCTAGATATAGCTTACCGACACCAAATGCGTTATCAGGATGGGTACTGGGCGGGCAACTTAAAGAAAATACTAGAAGGAATTGGGATGGGGAACTATTGGGACAACGATTTAGAAGAAAGAAAAGTCTGCGGGAGAGTGGCACAGAGGGTAGCAGATATAGAATTACAAAGGCTAAGAGCTGAGGGTAATAATAGGAGAACTCTGGAGGAATTCATGAAAATATATCCAGGTATGAAAATAATAAATGATAAATTAACCAAAAGAGAATTCAGGGGAATGATATGGTGATTGATGGGAGTTTATAAAAATAAGGCATTTACGGGCGTTGCAAATACATGTTTATTGTGTGAAAAGGAGTTAGGAAATGCACATTTTTTGAGACAGTGTGAAAGTACAAGAGCATTGCGGGTTAAATACTTGGAAGCGGAAGAGATAAATAAAATGGAAAGAGAATCTGAGTACTATACTCTTGTCAAATTAATAAACAGGGAATGGAGAAGGTCAGGGAAATTATCGAAATTATTGACAATTGTAAAAAGCTTGTGGGAGAAAAAAATTAAAGTGGTGAATGAGGGAAGGGGCATATGCTGCTGAAAAAACTGAAACAGCGAAATAATTTTATTCACGATGAGTGAAATGGTAGTTTAGGGGAAGGCCTAAAATTTAATTCTTAAATATTTACGTCATTAGTAGTCCTATCTCACTGAAAACTGGTATACAAAGTCGGAGAACGAGCTACTACAATCTAGGCTATAAATCATTTTATTCACGCTGAATTAAATGGTAGTTTAGGGGAAGGCCTAAAATTTAAATCTCAAATATGTATATTATTAGTGGTCGTATCGATGAATACTATATAACCAAAGTTATATAGAATTAAATTTCCGATCATTTATGTCTTGTACATTTTTACCGTACTGGCTATGATAACACAGATATTTATGAATTTGTATTTTTGTTGCTAAGTCCAAATCGCCGAGCCACGAGAAAATGGGTTAACGGAATTTAATGAAAATAGGTATATAGAGTCGGAGAATAAGAAACTACAGTCTAAGCTATAAACAATTTGATTCACCCTAGATGAAATTGTAGTTTAGAAGAAGGCGCCTAAAATTTAATGTTTAAATACTTATGTTTTTGGTTCTATCGAAAAGTATTACATAACAAAAGGTATAAAGAATACAATTTCCGATCATTTATGTTTTATTCAGTTTTACCGTACCGACAATGATGAGTGGTATTTCAGAAGAAAAGTAAATGTGAAGGCCTACAATATCGAAAGCGCATAACATTGATCAACAATAACATTACATTGACCATTGTTTGTTGTGATGTTATTTGTCTCTCAACTCCGATAGATGGGATTACTGCTGCGTACCGAGTATAATAGCTTGACTGGATATTGGCGGGAAATAGCCTGGGAGTTAGAAAACTTTCTTCTTTAGCATGCCATTCCTCTGGTTCATACATTTTCTGATACAGCTGGTACGTAACACACCGGTTCTTCATAGTATTCCAGTTATTCGATCCCTACTCTGACGCGCTGTTTCGAATGAGCAGTGTGCACACTTAAGGCAGAGGCTGACTTACTAGTAGTAGTATGGCCTGGTCTAGAATAACCATTTAGGCCTATTCCAAATTATTGCACCACAATTCACTAAATAACTCAAAATTCAACCCTGAAAAGAGCCGTTTCTTAAGAAAAGTTCTTCCTCTTCACTTTTATTAAATTCTACATTCATTTTATTCCAAATTATCAGTGAAGAGGGGGTTTCTCCTCTGGTTTGAAGGAAAAATTCGCCTCCAAGTCAGATAATTTTTCCGCCGCCAGTGTAGTGAATTGATATTTTCCGACTCATCGGGTACTCCTAGGAAACAGATTAGTAAAAGGGCATATTTTTTGCTGTGGGAGTCTCCACTATTCGACCCTCTCCCCTCCGAAGAAATACGAAGTGTTCACGAATCACGGCTGTCCGCAGCTTGGTCATTCCAGCTCTGGAACTTTGGACTGTTAGATCGGCAGTGAAGTCCTGTTCATGAAAAGTGAGACAATGTGTGGTGTTTCATTTGATCGAGTATTCCATATGAAATCATTGCTTTTAATCGCGCCATTCCTACTGACGTCATTGTAATGTATGTTCATTTCAGTTGGGAAAACCATTAAGACAGTCTTTCTGAGGATGTAAAAAGGCAGGTGGAGAGTGGGTGTCTACCATTATAATGGGAACTCCTCAACCTGATTGTGACTGATGGTATGCAAGCGGGTCTACCATTACAGTGAAAATTCCCTAATTCAGTCTTCATATGAGAAAAGATGTTTGGTAACTTCCCCGTCGCGTTTCTAGGGTAACGTAAAGTGCTATGCAATTTAATACAATCTTGCTCACAACGCGTACACTAGAATTCCGTAGCGAAGCACGGGTACATCAGCTAGTAACAAAATATAGTACACACTACTCGAGAATATAACAAAACATGACCTTTACCTACGTCACGTTGTTATTCATACACATGCCAGTTCTTCATTAAATATATGAATGAAATGAACCACAGCACCAATTCTAGTACATTGTTGAGTAACCCTTGGTTATAGTGACAGCTTGATACCTACGCTGTATGGAATTAACTAGCCTCGCACACGTTTCATGGCTGATACTGTACCATTCTTCGGTCACCACTCGTTTTAACTCATCTTCGGAATAAACCTTTCTACTATGAATCCTAGACTTCAAAAGCGCCCATAAATGTTCAATAGGGTTTAAGTCAACAGACTGTGGAAGTCAATCAATCAATACTGATCTGCATTTAGGGCAGTCGCCCAGGTGGCAGATTCCCTATCTGTTGCTTTCCTAGCCTTTTCCGAAATGATTTCAAAGAAATTGGAAATTTATTGAACATCTCCCTTGGTAAGTTATTCCAATCCCTAACTCACCTTCCTATAAATGAATATTTACCCCAGTTTGTCCTCTTGAATTCCAACTTTATCTTCATATTGTGATCTTTTCTACTTTTATAGACGCCATTCAAACCTATTCGTCTACTAATGTCATTCCACGCCATCTCTCCGCTGACAGCTCGGAACATACCACTTAGTCGAGCAGCTCTTCTTCTTTCTCTCAATTCTTCCCAACCCAAATATTGCAACATTTTTGTAACGCTACTCTTTTGTCGGAAGTCACCCAGAACAAATCGAGCTGCTTTTCTTTGGATTTTTTCCAGTTCTTGAATCAGGTAATCCTGGTGAGGGTCCCATACACTGGAACCATACTCTAGTTGGGGTCTTACCGGAGACTTTACATCCTTACTACAACCTCTAAACACCCTCATAACCATGTGCAGAGATCGGTACCCTTTATTTACAATCCCATTTATGTGATTACCCCAGTGAAGATCTTTCCTTATATTAACACCTAGATACTTACAATGATCCCCAAAAGGAACTTTCACCCCATCAACGCAGTAATTAAAACTGAGAGGACTTTTCCTATTTGTGAAACTCACAACCTGACTTTTAGCCCCGTTTATCAACATACCATTGCCTGCTGTCCATCTCACAATATTTTCGAAGTCACGTTGCAGTTGCTCACAATCTTGTAACTTATTTATCACTCTATAGAGAATAACATCATCCGCAAAAAAGCCTTACCTCCGATTCCACTCCTTTACTCATATCATTTATATATATAAGAAAACATATAGGTCCGATAACACTGCCCTGAGGAACTCCCCTCTCAACTATTACAGGGTCAGACAAAGCTTCACCTACTCTAACTCTCTGAGATCTATTTTCTAGAAATATAGCAACCCATTCAGTCACTCTTTTGTCTAGTCCAATTGCACTCATTTTTGCCAGTAGTCTCCCATGATCCACCCTATCAAATGCTTTAGACATGTCAATCGCGATACAGTCCATTTGACCTCCAGAATCCAAGATATCTGCTATATCTTGCTGGAATCCTACAAGTTGAGCTTCAGTGGAATAACCTTTCCTAAAACCGAATTGCCTTCTATCGAACCAGTTATTAATTTCACAAACATGTCTAATATAATCAGAAAGAATGCCTTCCCAAAGCTTACATACAATGCATGTCAAACTTACTGGCCTGTAATTTTCAGCTTTATGTCTATCACCCTTTCCTTTATACACAGGGGCTACTATAGCAACTCTCCATTCACCTGGTATAGCTCCTTCGGCCAAACAATAATCAAATAAGTACTTCAGATATGGTACTATATCCCAACCCATTGTCTTTAGTATATCCCCAGAAATCTGATCAATTCCAGCCGCTTTTCTAGTTTTCAACTTTTGTATCTTATTGTAAATGTCATTGTTATCATACGTAAATTTTATTACTTCTTTGGCCTTAGTCTCTTCCTCTATCTCGACATTATCCTTGTAACCAACAATCTATACATACTGCTGACTGAATACTTCTGCCTTTTGAAGATCCTCACATACACACTCCCCTTGTTCATTAATTATTCCTGGAATGTCCTGCTTGGAACCTGTTTCTGCCTTAAAATACCTATACATACCCTTCCATTTTTCAATAACATTTGTATGACTGCCAATTATGCTTGCCATCATGTTATCCTTAGCTGCCTTCTTTGCTAGATTCAATTTTCTAGTAAGTTCCTTCAATTTCTCCTTACTTCCACAGCCATTTCTAACTCTATTTCTTTCCAGTCTGCACCTCCTTCTTAGTCTCTTTATTTCTCTATTATAATAAGGTGGGTCTTTACCATTCCTTACCACCCTTAATGGTACAAACCTGTTTTCGCATTCCTCAACAATTTCTTTAAACTCATCCCAGAGTCTGTTTACATTTTTATTTACCGTTTTCCACCGATCATAGTTACTTTTTAGAAACTGCATCATACCTGCTTTATCAGCCATATGGTACTGCCTAACAGTCCTACTTTTAAGACCTTCCTTTCTATCACATTTATTTTTAACTACCACAAAAACAGCTTCATGAT
Source organism: Anabrus simplex (assembly GCF_040414725.1). Classification (NCBI taxonomy): domain Eukaryota; kingdom Metazoa; phylum Arthropoda; class Insecta; order Orthoptera; family Tettigoniidae; genus Anabrus; species Anabrus simplex. The sequence goes on along the minus strand of NC_090270.1, from coordinate 96,230,549 downwards.
CACTAATACCATCTATTACTTCAGTTTTCCTATAGAGCTCATCTGGTTTTATCAGCACCACATCCAGGATATTTTTCCCTCTGATTGGTTCCATCACTTTCTGAATCAGCTGTCCTTCCCATATTAACTTATTTGCCATTTGTTGGTCATGCTTCCTGTCGTTCGCATTTCCTTCCCAATTGACATCTGGCAAATTCAGATCTCCCGCTACAATCACATTTCTTTCCATGTCGTTTCCCACATAGCTGACTATCCTATCAAATAATTCCGAATCCGCGTCAGTGCTACCCTTTCCCGATCTGTACACTCCAAATATATCAAGTTGCCTATTATCTTTAGAAATGAGCCTTACACCTAGAATTTCATGTGTCTCATCTTTAACTTTTTCGTAGCTTACAAATTCTTCTTTCACCAGAATGAAAACTCCCCCTCCCACCTTTCCTATCCTATCTCTACGATACACACTCCAGTGCCGTGAGAAAATTTCTGCATCCATTATATCATTTCTCAGCCATGATTCAACTCCTATTACAATATCTGGTAAATATATATCTATTAAATTACTTAATTCTATTCCTTTCTTTACAATACTTCTACAGTTCAACACTAACAATTTTATGTCATCCCTACTTGATTTCCAGTTCCCTGTTCCCTTATCACCGCTCCCTAGGCCATTCCGTTTCCCTGAATGTACCTCCCTATTACCCTTCCAAACAAATTTCCTAACTTATACGTACCACTGCGGTTTAAATGAAGGCCATCCGAGCGCAAATCCCTTTCTCCTACCCACCCATTAGGATCTAGAAATTTCACTCCCAGTTTCCCACATACCCACTCCATAGTCTCATTTAAATCCCCAATCACTCTCCAGTCAGTATCCCTCCTACACAGTATTCCACTAATAACAATCTCCGCTTTCTTAAACTTCACCCGTGTTTTTAATTGTTTTGTAATGTTTCAGATTAACCACTTCTTGTTCAGAGCAGCTGTGTATTTGGGGTCGTTATCATGTTGAAACATGTAGGTCGGTAGCATTCCCAATTTTTCAACACTTTGTTTAACATTATTCTTCAAAATATTATTGTACACTACTTTGTCCATCGTGCCTTCAATAAACTGAATATTCCCTACATCTTGTGCTGACATTCACCCCCACATCATAACCGATCCACCTCCGTGTTACACTGTGGGAATTGTATTGGCCACATCGTTGTCCGTATTGGTCTTTCTTCACACCCTGCGGGCACCATCTGAACCAAACAGGTCGATTTTAGTTTCATCGGACCATATGCCATTATTCCAGAGCTCCTGGCCCTTGTTTTCGTGTTCTTTCGTAAAGAGCAGTCTTGCGGCACGGTTCTTCTCATTATTAACATAGGGCATCTTCCTTGGTACACGGTCATAGTAACTGTGTCGATATAAAACTCGCCGGACCGTCTGAGAACATATTTTCTTCCCCGAAGCAGCTTCCAGCTCTGCCCGTAGCTTTGGAGCACTTATGAGAGGGTTAGATTTCACTCGCCTCACAATAAGTCTTACTGCTTGTGGAATTACTTTTTTTGTTTGGATTTTCTTGGCACATACTGCATTGACCCTTCGTACTTAAACTTATTCACAACATATTGAACAGTGGCATGACTTTTCTTCACCATGAGTCCTACTTTTCGCAGGGAGTACCCTCTAAGTGCTAGATTGACAATTGTCTGTTTCAACTCGTAGCCAAGCTCTTTACCCTTGCCCATTTCTACCAGCACTCACACAGGTCTAAGACGAACACAACTAACAACACCTCTGCTCGCACCACACCTACTTACGTGGGCCTATGCCCGGTTCACTGGGTCGGTTGACGCCATCTATACTAGTGTATGAATAACAAAGTGACATGAAGTTTTGGAGTGTATGCAGTTTTTAATTGTGTATACACAAATTATTTGCACTCACAAAAAAATTGTGCAATGAGTGGTTACGTCTTGTTATTACATTCACGACACACAATTATAAATCAATAATTTCCATAACTATACAGGCACATGGAATGCTTTATAACGAAATGGGTTGTGTATGAATAGGAAAGTGACATATTGTATGTGTATGAATGATTGAATGAGCAAGTGAATGGAGGAGTGAATCTTCTAAGTGAATGGTTGATTAATTATAGCGATGTAAATTCTATGGTGCTGATCCTCGCATTCACTTCAAGATGAAGGAGGAAAGTGTAGCAAAGGATGAAAGAAAAGGAGAGAAATAATTATTGAAAAAAGGAAGAGGTGGGGAATCGTGGGATGAATGTGATTATTCATCATCATCATCATCATCATAGGTTGTTCTGCCATTCGGCAGGTCCAATCATGGCTGTGACCTCCATACTCCATATCTCTCGACCTTGTGCCCTTTTCTTCACTTCTGCATAATCTTCCTTTCTTTTTCTAATGCTGTCTAATAACTGATATAGTATCCTTCCTATTCCTCGTTTTCCTTTTATCATCCCTTCAATTCCTACTCGTAGTAAGGTGTTGTGTCTTAGATTATGCCCTATCCAGTTTTTGTTCCTACTTTGGATTACGATCAGCATGCTCCTCACTTCTCCCACTCTCTTCAGAACTTCCTCATTTGATATTTTATCTTCCCACTTTACACCTTCAATTCTTCGCCAAATCCACATCTCAAATGCCTCTATTCTTCTCTGTTCTTCCTTCCTCTTCCTTTCTCTATCACCGCCCACTTTTTTTTAAAAGTCACCTCCAAGTTTCAGCCAAACAGGCTCTAAATTTACACTTCCAGACACCACATATAGGCCTGAGCACCCACTCTATCTTCCGTCGTCTTGAAACCTTGAAACCTTGGTTTAATCCATGGTCAATAATCACATTCCTAAGTGTAAATTTAGAGCCTGTTTGGCTGAAACTTGGAGGTGACTTAAAAATAAGTGGGCGGTGATAGAGAAAAACACGCATGAGCGATAGGATGGTAAACCTGATTTATGATTTGCTTTACGTGGCACCGACACAGATAGGTCTTTTGGCGACGATGGGATAGGAATGGGCTAGGAGTGGGAAAGAAGCGACCGTGGCCTTAATTAAGGTACAGTCCAAGCATTTGCCTGGTGTGAAAATGGGAAATCACGGAGAAACTTCTTCTGGGCTACCGAGAGTGGGTATATGGAGTCTGTTGAAAGAGAGAGACTGTCAATTGTCCTCAATGGAGTGGCTATGTCCGGTTGATCTGCAGGTGGTGCTGGACGAGCTTTGTATTTCCTTGCGTGGGTGATATGGGGCTTGACCACAAGCATGACACTAGGGTGGCGCCTGAATATTTGTGCAGCGTGATGTGAAATGTTCTTGGCTGTAATGTGCGCAATTAGGACGCTTTGCACGGCATTGACGTGTGCTGTGGTTGTTGTATCGTACTGCAAGCGTTGAAGTGGCGGAGCATGTGAAGGCTCCACACGTTAGTGCTGGCGTTAAATGAATGCCCATCGAGCCAGTTGACTGTCGATGTCTTCAGTGGTCAGAAGGAGAAGCCGGACAGTGCAGGTCGGCCCGGAGGAGCTTTTAATTTGGTACACCTTTCGCGTAGGTATTCCGTCGGCGTTCAGTTCTTAAGTAATGGCGGAGGGGGTGTAGTCTTTAATATGAGCTGTTTGAGAGGTTGGAAGGGTGTGGAACGTAGTTGCGCTGCGCCATTTTTTCTTGATAATTTATGAGCCGCTTCTTCGCCATTCACTCTAATTATGATACCATTCCCCGTTTGTACCGAGCGACTTGGCCGTGCGATTAGGGGTACGTAGCTGTGAACTTGCATTTGGAAGATAGTGGGTTCGAACTACACTGTCGGCAGCCCTCAATATGGTTTTCCGTGGTTTACCATTTTCACACCAGGCAAATGCTGGGGATGTACTTTAATTAAGGCTACGGCCGCTTCCTTCCTACTCCTAACCCATTACTCTCCCATCGTCGCCATCAGTGCGAGGTAAAACAAACTGTAAAAAGAAAATTCCTGTTGGGCATATATCGGCTATTTTTTCATGTTGATGTCGAGCAGAGCGGTATGTTGTAGGCTGATCGGAATTCTGATGTGGGTTAACTAGAAGGTGGGCGAGGTTGTATAGAGCAAATAGAATTGAAGCGGCGCAGCACTGGAGGGAGGGGTGGTTATTCGGTGTCCAAAGGAGCTTTAGTTGTAGTTGGTGTCGATTCCATTGTGAGTCCTTCTTCCTGAGTTGTGGTGGAGGTTTGCTCGGGTTGTACATCTACGGCTAAACAGCGAGTGGCTGGTTCAGCTTCTGGTCAGTAATAAGGCGTACCTGGAATACACTGGGGTACGGTGGGCACGGGGAGATGTTGGGGGTTGGGTGGACTGTGATTATACGAAGATATTAATGCCGTATGATATGCTAGAGCCGCTGATTCGACTGCAGAATGACCGGGTTGCAAGGTGGTGACGTATGTGGTGGTAGTGGCGGGGATGGTGACGGGGGTCTAGTGTAAGTACAGGTAAATGCTGGTAAATGGAAAGCCGCCCACCTAGGTATTGTAGATGGGAGAAAGGTTGAGGAGGGTGAAATGAGGTGACATACACTAACAAGGGAAGTACCCCAGCTCGAAAGGCTAAAACCGACTGGAAGTGCGCTTAATATACGAAGATATGTCTGTTCTACTACCCATCAAGGGCATTTATCTGTAAAACCCCGCATTAGTGTACAATCAATGTTTGGAAGTTACGGCATACAAAGATTGCAGAAACAATTCGCAGCAGAAACTACCGTGCAACAGCACTTCGGACCATTATAGTAACAAGGAACAGACGTGGTGCAGTATCATCTGGCAAAAGGTTGAGCACGTGCTTGCAACAAGAACTCTTAAAACATCCAGTACCGTATTGACATAGTCATCTCTCCCACAGTGGAATATACTGTGTTGTCCTTTATTCGACGTCGAAGTGTAAATGTAGAGTTTCAGTGAAGTGATTAAAACACAGCGGAATAGAACAGTATGCACACTTAACGAGGACAACATGTAGACATACTATATTATTTATAATGTTCCCGCATTGCAATAGTCCAAACTAAAATGCCGAGGTGATCACATTATCAAACGAAGTAACAGGAACATCCACATCATAACCTGCTCTTTGACATGCGTATGTTAACATAGGTCTGCATCTCGGTGCAGATAGTTGGTTGTAGATGACGGAGTGAAGACGGATGATGAAGTATCGATCATGTAACGTGGCCTGCGTGGTATCTATTTGCAAAGTACAAAATCAACAGGACGTCTGACATAGAGCTTGTAATGCCTAAAAAGAATATACATTCAGAGGTTGACAGTATTTGGTTGTCTTTGGTGGCAATATCTTTAATGTAATATCTTTGTTTGGAAAACATTCTTCAATGACTCTGTAGTTTTTGTGTTCTGCCCAGGAATCGCAAAGTAATAGACCTCTCTCACCAACATGTTCAGCGAGGTCCGAATTAAAGAAGCTCTTCATATGTGCTTTAGTCATTTTTCCAATTTTACTCGCTTACACATGGATGTTTCGTTAACTCATTGCTGTCAGTTTGTTTGCAACCAGCGGGCCAAGCGTTCCATCCTTTTCCTGCAGATAAATGTAAAGTTTGCTCGCTAATTTGCCATTCATGGACACAACCACATCAATTGTGTAACTATGCGTAGAACTGTGCACATACTGTACCAAACCAACTGTTGATTTTTCCCTCTGTTTGAAAGTGTTGCTGAAGACGTTACTTCATAAAAAAATTGGCTCTGATCACTATTCCACACGCATTCCTTCATTATATTTCCGTCTTGAATAAACATGTTCACGTCTGCCACAAATGTTTCTGCTGTTTGTATAATAACATACTCTTCATCAATCAATTTGCGAGCCATGAACATAGTGATATGTCTGAACGAAATATTATATTCGTCTTTGAAGGCCCTGACAAAATGAAACGAAGCTTTAAAATTGTCCAGAGAAACTGCTCTACGGTCTCCAGAGCCTACGCTTGAATGTGCCAGTAGTGGTCTACTGATCCATTATCTCCAGCTCTGTCAAATTGTGCTCTTACAGTCTCTTTTAAAGCCTTCAATTTTAATGTTTTGATTCCCTTGAACAGAGCTGGGTCTTGCCTTTTGCGCGTCACATAATCTAAAATTACCTTGCAGTTGGATTTCGACCTAATGCGGCTATGACGCTTCATTAGTTTCTGATAAGAATTGTAACCGCGATAATAATAATCCATGTTGCCCAATGTTCGGTGATCAATACTCCGTATCACACATGTTCGTAATTCGTTTTGGGGGTGAAGGAGCGATATCACTGTCACGTTCAGTTCCTTCCGTTGCTGGATTGTCGATACGGTTGGAACTCTCATACTCATGTGATGTTTCTTCAACGCCGTCCGCCTCATAGTCACCATTACTCTCCAATGTGTCGGTATGTAGTTCTGTTACAGATCCATTGTAATTCTGCGTTATGATATCATATAACATGCATGCAAATGGCCCATCTTCCATTCCACTTACATCTTCACTATCCAGTGTGTAGCGTCGACGTACCTTTTCGCGCAGCAACTTCAAACATTCATATAGTTGATTGGCTTCCACCTACTCATGTCGGACGTTTGTGTGTGCACTATACTACGACACACTGCAACTGACTAACAGGCATTGCGTGTACATCTCCAATGCAGCGCGGCCTGTGCGCTGACTGTCAGATGGCGCTGGCGACCGAACACGTACTTTTACAGATGAAGGGCCTTGATAGCTATTAACGTAGGTACAACTGTATACTTTAAACCCACTTTCTGTCGTTCCCTCGTAAGGAAAACGGAGTTTTGAATCTCGAAGCGGAAGGAATTACCCAAGAAGAAATGGAGTTTCAAACCTCAGAATCGATCTAATGCAGGGCCATCCAGCCATTGCGCTCCGAGAGCGCACCCGCGCTCGGGGAGCACTGGGCAGTCAGACCAGCGCCCCTTCCCCTACCACCACTACACTGTGGCACCGAGGAGACCTGAGACAGACAGACGATGTTTGGACCGCGCCGACTAGATATGTACGTACAGTCGTGCGTCCGACGGCGTTTGTGGGTTTGTTGACATCATATTGATAGGGCTGTTTTGCCACAACAAATATACCTCATATACAAATCGAAAAGTACTCCGATGTATGGAATGTGCAGGAAACGAAATCAAGAGTTAAGTAAAGAATACAGTAATGTGATTTATTCAAAACTGCAATTTGAACATATCTGAGAGGAAAATTCAAAAAATTTTACCAATATGAACAGATAGTACAGACCTTGAGTGACTTTTGCTCAGTCGTTTTTACGAGCTTTTATTTTTGGAGCAAACAATCTTCTCCAAATTGAGTAGGCCTACAATATTTCTGGACACAGCTATTCTTAAACCATCGCGCAAGTTTCTATCGCTCATCGTTGCATGATGTTTACTTTGGGTAAGCTTAGGAACCGAAAAGAAACGCTCACAAATGTACGTTGAGCCGGACAATGGCAGAACTTTACATGCATGTTTATACAAAAAGGGGTATTATTCTTCTTGCGGAAAGCCGCTGTAAAATTCTTCTAAACTTCGTGACATTAGAAAGCGGTCTTTAAGACGAACATTGCACTGCAGTTCAAGCAACTCAAATTGAAATAGCTGTGGAGAGAAGATAAAATGGTTGAACAAATACATCGAACACCGCTTGAATTTCTGATAATTATGATAATCTCTTTTCAAACTCTTCTTGTAATTGGCGAATTACCTGCAAGTACTCATCAAAGTCAACACCTCATTTCACTGTTTCAAGCGATGGAAAATGTCCTGTGTTTCTTGCACGCAACTGGTTTTCCCACAAAAACAATTTTCTTTTGAACGCTTGAAGTTTTTCCACCAAATCGCAGATATTGTGCTTTTTGCCCTGAAGCGAGGTGTTCAAAGTATTGAGATGGGCAATAATGTCACTTAAAAAGGCCAAGTCCGCCACCCACTTAGGATCACGCAAAAGAACTTTGGGCCGCCCTTTCATGTCATAAAAGGTATATATTGCGTTCCGCAAGTATAAAACACGATGAAGCACCCCTTCGCCTTGCTCAGCCATCTTACTTCTGCTTGGTACGGGATATCTTTGAATTTTTTTTTTTTTTTTTTTTTTTGCTATTTGCTTTACGTCGCACCGACACAGATAGGTCTTATGGCGATCATGGGAAAGAAAGACCCAGGAATGGGAAGGAAGCGGCCGTGGCCTTAGGCACAACCCCAGCATTTGCTGGTGTGAAAATGAGAAACCACGGAAAACCATTTTCAGGGCTCCCGAAAGTGGGTTTCGAACCCACTATCTCCCGATTGCGAGCTCACAGCTGCGCACCCCTAACCGCACGGCCAACTCGCCCGGTACTCTTTGAAATGATGGTGCGTGAGTCCATGGGAGCAAAGAAAATTTACCATTCGCAAACTGTTCCCATTGCGTCTTTAGGCTTGGCGACCTTTGCATAGATTGCCTATTGGTTTATTAAGCACTGGATCGCCACCATTAGTGTACTACCGCTCTCAGCCATTTTTAATTTTACATAGCTGAGGAACGACGTAAAGCAGGAGTTCCATCCGTCGTTACACTCGTCAACCACTCCCATTTTAATCCCATTGACTAAAATACACCCTCCATTGCTTGGAAAATATCGAAACCGGTAGTGGTGTCTTTGAGAGCTACCAAGTCTAGGAAATCCTCGGTGACCCGAAGATCGTCATCCACCCCTCGAATGAAAATAACGAGCTGAGCTGTGTCCGCAATGTCGGTTCATTCGCCGAGGGCGATGGAAGAGGATGCAAAATTTGCTGCCTTCTCCATTAATTGCTGTTTCATATCAACAGCCATATCGTCCATTCTGCGAGCCACAGTTTGAGGAGAAAGAGAGATTTTGTCAAATTTCTCAACTAGCTCCATAGGACAAATACATGCCACCGCGTCCATTAGGCACTCCTTGATTACATTCCCTTCCGTGAAAGGTTTCCCAGCTTTGCCAATTCGCGGCGAACATGTGTAGCTTGTTCGTAAAATGGGTCCACCAACCTCACTCTCATCAATCTCTTGTCAGACAAAAATACGGCAAGTCACAATTTTAGTGTTCTTCAGATAATTCAATTATTTCTTCATTCCCGTTTGTAAACAAGCATTTAAAAATTAAAACAATAATACTTACAAAACAGTGCTGCTTGAAATTTTCTTTCAATTCTTCCAACTTCGATTGGCGGCTGGCGTCTGTCAAATCACCGTAATCATCCCTGTGGTTGGCACTGTAGTGCCGTTCCAAATTGCGTTTTTTTAAATACATTAAATCTCGGTGGCACACTAAAATTTGGCATGCCCTTTATAAGCTGTACCGAAAAATGAAATTTTCCATTCTGTTTTAAAGACTGCTGCTTCTCCACTCCTGTGGTTTTTTTTTTTTGTATGATGTTCAGTCATGACAACTGCGAAACTGATTTAGTTACACGCTGTCAGCAAAGCCCATTGGACTAGACATATATATATATATATATAGAGAGAGTCACTGTAGACTAGACTAGCGACTGCTCTCTCAGCCAGCCAAGCTCATCCCACCACTACTGAAACTACCTTCCTCCAAAGCGCTCGGAGCACTGGCTTGGAGGGCGGCCAGAGCGCTGTTTGGATGGCCCTGATCTAAGTGCCCGGAATAGAAACCTCTCGTGCACCACTCTGTCCATATAGATAGTTGAACACTTTTTGAATAGGCAATAAACCGAAGTTCCAAGTTTCGGAGTAAGGACGACGATGGACTGGCTTATATTTGCATATAGTACCAGGAAAAGCCACAGGCAGGTAGCGATCTCATCGACGAAAGATGCCACATCAATTTAGTCTTTGCCTTTAACTCTGCATGGTTTTCTTTTATTGCTAGCTCAATCATTTTCATTTCGCATCCTCCTCCTGGAACCATTTGACAAACTAGTTTCATCATCACTAGATGGACTACTTGATGGATTTTACTCACTTTCTGATGGATTGATATCACACCTTCGTCACTGTCCTCCATTGTTTGCAGTTAAAGGCACGCTGATCCCACGGGCATCACAAAAGAAAGGTACTGGAGTGACAAAGACATCTAGTGGAAATAGGAGAAGATATTGTAATGGTGCGAGAGGTGCTCTAATGCATGGTGTGGATCTTTTGAACTTTGGTGTATTCGAGTGACAGAGACCTCTTGTGGAAATAAGAGGAAATATTGTGGCGCAATAATAAAAATCGTGGAGTCGTTCGGTTCTTGGGCTAAACAGCGCAGTCAAGTCCATAGTATTCTGGATATCTGAACTGTAAGAATGGAGCAGCACCGTTCTTGCACCAAATTAATGTCCAACCCTCGTCCCGTTTCCCTACGTGTTGGGCTATGAAGTGAGATGAATCTTTGTAGCGAGTTTTTACTAGCACAGAAGTCCAGCAAACGCTTCCCATTCCCATTAGCTTCCACATTTACCAATCACCCTTTCGTATCCTTCAGTTCTATTCCCAACTCTCGCATTGAAATCGCCCATTAGCACTATTATATCCTTCCTGTTGACCCTGACCACGATGTCACTCAATGCTTCATAAAACTTGTCAACTTCATCCTCATCTGCACCCTCACATGGTGAATACACGGACACAATTCTTGTCTTAATTCCTCCAACTGACAAATCTACCCACATCATTCGCTCATTTACGTGCCTGACAGAAACTATGTTGCGTGCAATGGTATTCCTGATAAAGAGTCCTACCCCAGATTCTGCCCTTCCCTTTCTAACACCCGTCAAGTACACTTTATAATCTCCTATCTCTTCCTCGTTATCTCCCCTTACCCGAATATCATTTACTCCTAGCACATCCAGATGCGTCGTCTTTGCTGACTCAGCCAGTTCTACATTCTTCCTTCCATAAGCCCCATTAATATTCTTAGTGTAAAAGAGGGCCAAGAGCCCTAACTTCGCCACTTAATAAAGACACAAATAAATAAATAAATAAATAAATAAATAAATAAATAAATAAATAAATAAATAAATAAATAAATAAATAAATAAATAAATAAATAAATAAATAAATAAATAAATAAATAAATAAATAAAATAAATAAATAAATAAATAAATAAATAAATAAATAAATAAATAAATAAATAATAGATAAATAAATAAATAAATAAATAAATAAATAAATAAATTCCATTTCGTTCACAAAATTGTTTCCAAGGAGTCCCTCGGCTGTCAAATGGGAGTGGAACTCCGTTACTCCCATAGGTCCGAGGCTTGCTTAAAATGTTCTGAGCTCGGTAAATTCATGAAGCAGGATGCTACCCTACTTGCACATAGTCCAAGTGAGGATCTCTCCTCTAACAGGTTATGGACCAACGGTGAATTGTATAGTCCTAGCCGCCTGAGCACAAGGAGGGCCACGACTCAGAATATGTCCGAGATGCCCACTCCCATTCCATAGCAACTGGTATCCCGACTCTCGGGACCACTTACTAGGCCACTCAGCCGTCGCTCATGGTTCACGAACTAGGACGTGACTACAGTAACCCACACAATGAATCTATCCTTTTTACATTCAGCCTCAAGCCCTTGGCATTGCTGGCTTCAGTGACAACATTAAGTAGTTCCTGCAGAAGCAGATCTTGTCGAGAAGATCGTCCATATAACACTAATTACAGAGGAAAAATGGAAGAGGTCCGACAGTTCGAAAAATGAAGGTATCGGCCAAAGGATACTGATATATCTGTCTTGTGGAAGTCTAATTATTTGTCTATGTCGTGGGATGAACTGCAGTGGGACTTTGGTGCCCTGGAACCATGTCAGTGACTGTGAAAGCTGTACAGAAACTGTAACAAATGATGGCTAACATGACTCTGGTGAAGTCTGATGCTATTTATCACATGGCAATGAAATTAAGAATAGGCGGACGTGACCGATCATACACACCTACGAAGCCAACTATGTTCTTCAGTGCACCATCTGTTACTGTCTCTTCAAAACAAAAACTGGGTTTAGCTGTGATGTCCGAGCACATGAGGAATGACACACACGCACACACACACACACATACACACACACACACACACACAGAGGTGGTGATGGTGATTATTGTTTTAAGAGGAAGTACAACTTGGCAACCATCCTCCATATAACAATAACACTAATTACAGAGAAAAAAATGGAAGATGTCCGACAGTTCGAAAAATGAAGGTATCGGCCAAAGGCAGACAAGGACCACTATGGGCGTGAAAATGAAAGACTCCCTAGGCCTCGATACCTAATACCGTCGGAGTCGGAAAAGAACAATAGTTGACCAATGCAGTTCGGATGGGATAGATGAAAGTGAGGAGCTGGCAGAAGTAAGGAGAAGAAATGCTAGAATTCAGCTAAGAGCCGACTCACGCTCCCAAATTAAGAGACCCTGGAGCCACTTTTAGTCGGCTCATACGATAGGCAGGGGATTCCATGGTTGTTATTCTACCGCCCCCCACCAACAGGGGGAAAATACACACACATTAAGTTGTACTTCTCTTTAAACAACCACACCACCATCACCATCGGGGAAAGTCCTTAACGGAGAAGGAGGTTTGGTGTAAGTACGACAGACTTGGAGGATGAGGAAACACTTCTTCCTGGTGATAAGTGAAGAAGGAAATCATTATACCTTGTGGTGAAAAGGAGTGGGTTTGAGCGGGGTAAGTAAGGCTAAGCGGGACAACCGCAATAGAAAATTAGCCTGTTAGGTGGTTCGTATGTGATGACAAAAAGTTACATCTACTAGATCAACTGTTGTTCACCTTCGACATAAAACGAAAGACGAGAATCGGTTTTTAGTATGTTAAATTCTGAATCAGCTGATAAGGAAATGGAATATTATAAGCTATATATCCTAAGCTTTAGTGAAGAACTTTTAGAGGACAGGTAACGAATCAAAACAGAACAATTACAAGGAGAAGACTTCTGGTTCTGTGACTGAACGAATAATGATTGCTCCATTTAATACTATCTAAAATGCGACAGTTGTTCAACTTTATGCACAAATAGAGGCAAATTAACTGTTTAGGAAAGAAGAATTCTACCAGTAGTTAAAAAGATTCCGTAATTAAGGCTCCACATTAAGTAACAATCTTTGTGTGAGGCAAAGGCAGCATTGTGGGTTCAAAGAATCAGGTTTAAAGCAATTCATAGAATACAGTCGGAAGTTAGTGGATACGAACCCTACTCTGAATATTGTTTGCCGTGGTTTTCCACTTTAACACCAAATAAATCAATGAGGAAATTGTTCTCAACCCGAGAAGAATTAGGAAAAAGGTTTAACACAAAGATGTCTAGTGATGCCAGTGTCTTACCGGTAATTAAAACCATTGTCACTTCCTTTATAATTAGCCATAAGACCTGACTGTGTCAGTGTGACGAAAATAAAACACATGGCAATTAAAGAAAGAATACTGTACATGGACTGGGAGAAATACATGGCAATGGTGAGAGGTCTTCAAGTTTCTGGGCAAGCAATAATAAGTCCCGTAACGGATGTTTGGATTACAAGCAAGAACTTTATTGTATCCGAAGTGACTGTCGTATTTTCTTTGCTGATTTTACTTAGAAGATAACGATTGCTAAAACAAAATTTGAAGGCATAAGATCCCTGTCTAGCAATTAAATATCAATCCTGAATCGAGGAGTTGCTTTCAAATACTTCCAAATATCTTAATGGATTTTGATTTAAATACAAAGAGGTTGAAGAATGCTAATCTGAAAACAAAAGAACAAGTTTTTGTTAAAGGGAAGAGAAACAGGAATAATGAGTAGCTCTACCGTATCGAATGATTAAAGATCTAGAGTTTGTTTATAACATTACCTTATTTAATTGAGAAACAGTTTGATGTACGAAGTTGAAATTTCCCATGTTGGTTGTTTTTCTTCTCTTTGTGGATCTTTTTAGGGTTGTCAGGTTTTCTGAACGAAATTCGAACTTCTTTCTGAACGAAATCGTAATTTTGTAACCGCCGTATTGTATAATATAAGGCATTTTATGTTGTCTAGTGTGTAATAATTTGAGAATACTGATAAATAAAATCATAAATAAAAATATATAAATAAATAACGTTATTCAAAAACGTAATAAAATTAATAAACATAATTGATGATGATGATGATGCTTGTTGTTTTAAGGGGCCTAACATCGAAGGTCATCGGCCCCTAAATAATAAACATAATTAATCGAAATGTCCGTAGTGTGGGCGCCAGAGTTCACCAGAATGGATCCCTCGAATTTAGATAGAGCATGATAATTCTTTATATCCCAGGGCGTGTACATAATGCTGCGTACTGGTACATCTGCTGCAGGCCTTACCTAACCTCCTGAAAACGACTAAATAGGTAGGAACTGCACCTAGGTTCATCAATAACTCCACTGATTCTAAAATATCTAACTATATTCTCAATAAAATCCGTGCATGAGCACCTCATCAACACACCAAAATACACTTATAATACAACAACAAAAGATTGCTGGAAGACTCCATATTTACAACAACAACAATGAAAAAAGTGGGAAAACGAAAGTGAGAACTAAACCACCATTTGTAGTTAGTTCGTTTAACAATGCAAATATATGTAGATAAGAACCCTTCACTGTCTCTATATCAATACGACTTGCCTATTCTCATAATCGGCAGTTATAACATCACACAGATACTGTTCCTCGTAATACTGTGTTCACAGACTTAAACCCTTGTTGTAAAGATATATACATTTGAGCAACACACGCTTGTCGATCCTGAACATAAATTATGGAAAGTCTGAGATAGCTTTCACCAACAAATAATGCCAGGCCGCCACAAGTGCTACAATACTTAATGCGTAAGCACTCCACAATTTGTCGATCGGCCTCTTTCCACGAACATAACAAGACTACGTTCCACGAACGTTTTAAGTCCAGTCCAGTATAGTGCAGCAGTCTCACTCCAGTACCGTGTATCAGCACTACTTCATACCCGTACCGTGTCTCCGCATTACTTCCTTCTCGTACAGTCTGTCCGCACTACTTCCTTCTCGTACAGTGTGTCAGTTGTGGTTCCCTTCCGCTGTGATGTCAAACTATATAAAGACCTCAGCATTCCCCTTCCTCTCACATGATACGTCTGGATTGGTCCTTGCCAGCCAATCATGGTAGATCCTCCTGTCAAGACCACGCCGTGAACTCATTCTTGGTCCCAAGACATAAACAAACGCTGGGGATGTTTCACATGAGTCATAGAACTTTCCTAATACAACATCAACAAGCTCATGCGATTCTGAGCTATTCACATGATTCATCGAACTTACCGACAACAACAAGTACATCTCATAAGACACTGGGATGCCCGCATGAGTCATACAAATTACCAGAATCCAATATAGCAATGTTTTCCCAGTACAAAACACATTACTCATACAACACATGTGGAGACCTCCCAGCTTACAATTATAAATGACAAAATATACAAATGAAATACTGATAATAATAATAATAATAATCGAATACTGACAATAATATATCTCACTTCTACATATAGTGCGAGGGTGTGATATATGTGCTATCACAAGTGGCCTTCTGAAAATGTTAAATAAGTCATTCAAACAATCGAAAAGGATTTTTGAAATGAAATAAAGCACGATATTCTACCTTACTGACATTTCAGTTCGCAATAATAAAATGTCTGGCATTTGCAGATGACATAGCCATACTCAGCAATAATACACAGGAGGCAAAGGAAGCACTGGAACGCTTGCATGAAATAGCTGCCAGAACAGGTCTACAGATATCTTACAAGAAGACCCAATACATGGAACGACAGAACAATAATGTGCACACCATGCATTCTGTATATGGATCCGTAAAAAGAGTGGAAACATGTAAATATTTAGGGGAATGCATACAAATAAGAAGATCAAACAATTCGTCTAACATAGAACAAACGGAAAAACTCCAGAAAGCATACAAACTTACATGGTCACTTTATGATAAGAAAAGCATATCAAGACAGGCCAAACTTAAACACTACAAAACAGTCCTATTACCAGAAGCGTTGCATGCGTCAGAAGCGACCACAATTGGAGCATCAGACATCATAAGGACAGAAAAAATAGAACGTAAAATTTTCAGAAAAAAATATTTGGACCAATACACAGAGATGGCATATGGATGAAACGACCTACCAAAGAGCTGTCTGTACCAGCACACTGACAGACTTACAGACATGATTAGGAAAGGCAGACTAACTTTCTATGGACACATACAGGGAATGGTCAACAACAGACTTACAAAGAAAATCTTTTATGTAGTAAACAGTTCAAGAAAGAAAACAAATTGGTATTATCAAATAGAGGAAGACTTAAGGCAGGAGGGGATCAACAGGCAAATGATATGAGACAGAAAAGAATTCAGAAACAAAATTAGGAATACAAAATTTATAGTAAATGAGACGAAGAAGACAGAAACATTGTGGACAGAACAAAGGAAACAGGAGCACAGCCAAAATATGAAGAGATTTTTTTTGCTAGGGGCTTTACGTCGCACCGACACAGATAGGTCTTATGGTGACGATGGGATAGGAAAGGCCTAGGAGTTGGAAGGAAGCGGCCGTGGTCTTAATTAAGGTACAGCCCCAGCATTTGCCTGGTGTGAAAATGGGAAACCACGGAAAACCATCTTCAGGGCTGCCGATAGTGGGATTCGAACCTACTATCTCCCGGATGCACGCTCACAACTGTGCGCCTCTATGCGCACGGCCAATTCGCCCGGTATGAAGAGATTTTGGGAAGAGAAGAGGAAGAAGGGAAAGAAGTGAAAATTGTGTCATCATGAGATATTCGAGTTCAAACACTGTACTTAAGGGCAAAAATGATATGAATGAATGAATATAGTTATCTTTTTGCAGGTAAACCTGCTAAAATGAAATGCAGTCTTTCGGGTTTAGTGTTCTCTTTTTGGTAGGAATCGAACCTGTGATAATAGGTCGGACACCAACACTGATCTCCCGAGGAAACTAATAAATCAGTGAACGATGGTTAGGACTGCTTGTAATGCTATAAAATGAATGAATGAATGAATATAGTTATCTTTTTGTAGGTAAACCTGCTAAAATGAAATGCAGTCTTTCGGGTTTAGTGTTCTCTTTGGTTGGTTGGAATCGAACCTGTGATAATAGGTCGGACACCAACACTGATCTCCCGAGGAAACTAATAAATCAGTGAACGATGGTTAGGACTGCTGGTAATGCTATAAAATTTTAAATTTTAATAATAATAATAATAATAATAATAATAATAATAATAATAATAATGGTGCATGGCATATGTATAGGTTTGGCGGTGACCTAATGAGGATAACAAGAATGACGAAGACGTGATAAACACAATCTTCTTGATATCCACCAGTCCGGCTTTAGACCGAGACACAGCCCCTGCAGTGCATTAACACATGTGACTGATGACATAAGGCAAGCTATGGACAACAAACAACTGACAGTTCTAGCGTTATTGGACTTTAGTAAAGCTTTCGACACTGTTGACAGGGACATACTTATATCCAAATGAAATAGTTTAAATTTCTCCGCGAGTGCACTGCATTGGATCAGATCCTATCTCACTGGTCGCCAGCAGTGTGTACTTAATAACAACAATGAATATTCAAATTGGCGTACGGTCGACGTAGGAATACAACAAGGATCTTTACCGGGCCCCCTATTTTTCTCTTTGTATATAAATGGCATATCTTCCGGATTAAAACACTGTAAATACCACTTATACGCTGATGACCTACAGATATATATACACAGCAAACCTACACTCAGAAACACGTCACCTGAATGAAGACTTGATGACCATAGATATGTGGGCCAGAAATCACGGATTAAAATTAAACCCATCAAAATCCCAGGCAATAATTATTGGTTACCCTAAATTACTTTGCAAGCTCAATCGAACAGCGTTACCACAGTTGTCCATAAGTGGTACTCCCATACAGTATAGCCAAAATGTAAGAAATCTTGGCATAATATTTGACGAACATCTGTCCTGGTCTGCCCAAACTATATCTGTGTGTAGGAAAATATACGGAACGCTACGCTGTCTCAGTAAATTCAAATTCACTTTCCCTTTAAAAGTAAAGAAAATTCTTGTTGAATCACTCGCATTACCTCATTTTGATTATTGCGACATAGTTTACAACAACCTAGGAGTAAACTGGGGAAGGAAATTACAGTGCGCTCAGAATGCCTGTGTAAGATTTATCTGTGGACTTCGTTACGCTGACCATGTCACACCGTCTTACACGCGGCTCGGGTGGCTTCGCCTGCAAGAACGACGCACACTTCATACTCTTTGCTTCTTGCATACTATTCTTAAAAGTTCTCAACCAGCCTATCTCCGTGATCGAATGAAGCTCCTCTCTACATACCATAACAAAAATACCCGATCCTGCAGCACCATGTGTTTATCCCTTCCTGTACACAGAACAGCAATCTACACGAAATCATTCACCGTTACCGCAGCCCGACAATGGAATCTCTTACCAGTGGATGTCAGAAGCATGTCCAGCAGCTTAGCTTTTAAACATGCCTGTGTCGAAATACTATGTAAACATGCATGAATCATCAAATTATGACCTGAAAACACCTACTCCTACCGCCTCTTCATCATCATTTCTCTCTTCCTTTCACAGATATTCTTCTTCTTCCTCTTCTTCTACTTCTTACTAATCCTTCTCTTCACCTCTCAACTGAAGGCGATATTTCGGTGTACTGTAGAAATGTATATATTTTTTAAACTTTTTCTTAAGTAGTTGTTATAGTACTCATTATTCATAATGATATTCTTAGTACTCATCATTCATAATTATATTCTTAGTACCGGTACTCATTATTCATAGTGATTTTCTTAGTACTCATTATTCATAAATATATTCTTAGTACTCATTATTCATAATTATATTCTTACTACTCATTATTCATAATTATATTCTGCACTTTACGTACGATTTATATTATATAGATGATATGATCTTTTTTTGTGTGTGGTTACTTTTGTTAATGGTATTTTACTATTGTCGATATTATCATATTATTGTCATCAGTAGTTATTATTAAGTGTTCTAGGTTAAGACTGGTTAAGTGTAAGAAAGGGAGTACATCCCTAACTTTGCCAGGATAAATAAAACATATTACTTACTTACTTACTTACTTACTAGTCCCCAAGCCATGGGAAATAAGTGTACGAGAGGGTTGATTTTGAAAATTGAACCGGCCCCATTGGCCCAAAGGTAAGCATTCTATCCATTTTGCCACAAAGCAGGACTTTATTAGGCTACCATCTCCACTGACCAAGTGTGGAGTATTGACAGTAGCACAGGCCAGGGCAGTAGCTTGTGAAACAGCCTTGATAACACAGCAGGCTACTCCTTTGGCTATTGGCTGCAGCTCAGAACGCTTAGGGCTTGACGTTCACTAAACCAAATATAGAAAAGGGGTAACTTAAATCTAGTTGTAGTCCACGTCTCGATTCCAGCATACGCCACTATAGCCCTTCCTTGTTTCCATTCCCATCTCTCCACTCCCTCCACCCCGTACTCTCATAGCAGCGTCTGCTTTTCAACAGTCTTCTTCTTCATCTACCACTTTTCGCACACCTGTGGGGTCGCGGGTGCGAACTGTGTCGCCCATGTGGATTTGGCCCTGTTTTATGATTGAATGCCCTTCCTGGCGTCAACCCTATGTAGAAGGATGTAATCACTATTGCGTTCTCCTGTGGTGGTTGGTAATGTGCTGTGTTATCGGATTTCAAGAGGAGAGTGTTGGGACAAATACAAACACTCAGTCCCCGGGCCATAAGGATTAATCAGACTAGATTTAAATCACCGACCCGACCAATAATGGAACCCGGGATCCTCTGAACCGACGGCTGCAATGCTGACCATTTAACCAAGGAGTCGGACAGTCTACTTTTCAACAGTGGTTACCACTATTCTTACTCTCTCCTCCACTGGCGAAGGCTGCAGCCGAGAATTTTGGACCCATTTGTTTCTGGCATGTGTACTGTAACTACTGTTTCCACGCGTGCTTATATGGTAAGTCGCTGGCCTCCATCTGTTTTCTATACATATAACTCTCACTCTTGTTAGCTTTCTTACCTTAGCATTTGTAAGCAGACGTCACTGATGACCGTAAGGCTTCGGCCACAGTGCAGGCGGCGAGCGGAGCGTTGCCACTGTCGAAAAGTTGAAGAGTGGGGAAGAGAGAGCGCCTGTGTGGACATCTAGCGAGAGTCAGTAAGCGGCGCGGTGTCTCCCCTGCACGAGGTGATTAGATAATGGCAGTTTCAAAGGTTTCTCGTTTGTCTCTGCTTTTAGAATTTTTAAAATCTAAACTGAAGAATTCGACGCAGGACTAAGAGAGAATTTCGTAATCATCCAGTAGGTAAATAAATAACGTGAAATGCATGGGGAATTTTATCATTTATATGGAGAACTGAATTGATTTCCTGCTAAGATTTTTCAAATATATAACTTCTATGTCCATTCAACCTTTTGACTTCTTTGTAAAACGTAAAGCGCGATTGCAGAAGCGAGTCACCAACTTCCAGAGACCCATAAAAGTCAGATGTAATGACGAACACAAGTTTTCATATCGGCAATATATTACAAAGGATAATAATATTAATTAAACAATAACAATAGGACGTAAAATAATAATAATAATAATAATTATAATAATAATAATAATAATAATATGATGCATTAAAGACAATATTGTTTATGTCCATAACCGTGATTAATTTTTAACTGAATTTATCTGGTACATTTAAGATCGTTCCAATCTCTTTCCAGGCTTCCCTTGTCGCTGTTAGGTTTTCGAAGTTGTTCTCTCTGTCGTTCCATAGGAAAGTTCAGGTTTGAACTTCAGAAATTAACACTTTCATCTCCTCTCCTGTTAACTCACGAACAGTCATTGCGAGCGGCGCAGCTGAAATCTCAAACAGGAGTGAGCGGCTGGCGGCAGGCAGCGTTGTCCTTGAGCCAACTTCCCCTCCAAAAAGCACGCGCCGCTGGCACTATGGCCACATGCATTTGCTAACGCAGGTTTGAGTCTTATCTTTGCCGCCACACAACGCAACGCTCCGCTCGCCGCCTGCACTGTGGCCGAAGCCTAAGTGTCCTAAGGAACCAAATATAAATCATCGTCATCATAATTACTAGCAGCATGAACAAGATGTGTCACCAACTTCATCTTCTAACAACCTCTTTAATACTTACCTAAATATAGGAACTTTGGTAACAGTTAGGAGTTCCACAGTGCTTTTCTTTGACTTTCAGTTGGACACTTTAACGCCTACGCTATTCCAACGCTTGGCTCGCTGTTACGTGGACTTCATGATGCTGCAACCCGGTGCGAGCGACGTTATACCGGCTCTTGTCACTCTCGCCTTAGCTGAAGCTATCTGTGGCATTGAAGCAGGAACTGAGGAGACTAGCCTCGTACGTCGTCGACGAGATGCGGCTTTGTACACTGCTACCCACTTCGTTATCAGGCACTTCTCGGGTGGATTGGGTGTCTACAACAAAAAGTCAGGTCAGTATATCTTCTATTAGTAACGATAAAATTGAAAACAAGTTTTCAGCTCAAAGCTTCAACAACCAACGACGGCGCCACATGCATACACGTCACATCGAGGAATGCACGTACCCAAACCAAATGGCCCATATCCTCACAGACTGCGTCGATCTCTCTGACCACAGCCTATCCAGTTGCCCATGCTCTGGCCGAGGACGGAACTTCGGCTTGCAGGAAACACTCCAATACTTGTTAAACGACTAGCTGATGTGCCCGTGCTTCGCTACGGAATTCTAGTGTACGCGTTGTGAGCAAGATTGTATTAAATTGCATAGCACTTTACGATACCCTAGAAACGCGACGGGGAAGTCGCCAAACATCTTTTCTCATATGAAGACTGAGTTAGGGAATTTTCACTGTAATGGTAGACCCGCTTGCATACTATCAGTCACAATCAGGTTGGTAGACACCCACTCTCCACCTGCCTTTTTACATCCTCAGAAATACTGTCTTACAAGGGGGCATTCCCTACTCGTCACCACCGATTTCGCTCAAATTTATAGAACGTGAAGTACTTGGCTAGAAATGAAAGTACCCGAAGTGGGAACTTCAGATGGCCAAGCGTATAGAAAATAAAAATAAAAATGTTAACGCGGCTCTCGCACCGTATAAGCCACATACGTAACCGCGCACGTTCCTATTAAGCAAAGAGGTGAATAATTCATTTTTTTATCTATTTACACTCAAAAGATATAGAAATTGTAAAAAAATTGAGATTTCATTGTCAGATTTTTCAACTAGGGATTGTAATTAAAGCGCGTACGAAAAGACTTTTTACCTGAAAATTCACAACTTTATTCATTGACATCATCATCATCATCATCTGTTTACCCTCCAGGTTCGGTTTTTCCCTCGGACTCAGCGAGGGATACCACCTCTACCGCCTCAAGGGCAGTGTCCTGGAGCTTCAGACTCTTGGTCGGGGGATACAACTGGGGAGAACGACCAGTACCTCGCCCAGGCGGCCTCACCTGCTATGCTGAACAGGGGCCTTGCGGGGGATGGGGAAGATTGGAAGGGATAGACAAGGAAGAGGGAAGGAAGCGGCCGTGGCCTTAAGTTAGGAGGAGAAGTGGGAAACCACGGAAAACCACTTCCAAGATGGCTGAGGTGGGAATCGAACCCACCTCTACTCAGTTGACCTCCCGAGGCTGAGTGGACCCCGTTCCAGCCCTCGTACCACTTTTCAAATTTCGTGGCAGAGCCGGGAATCGAACCCGGACCTCCGGGGGTGGCAGCTAATCACGCTAACCACTACACCACAGATGCGAACTATTCATTGACATTCGATGCTTTACATGTGTCGGGATTATATTTATCGTAGAAACAGGGGAAAAGAATTATTTCTGCATCTAGCACAAGTCATAAACGCCGCATTTTTACAACCACATCGTTGTTTCAACGTCTCCATAGAAAAAAAGTTTCCACACGGGGCGTTGAACCCACGACCATCGAATTACTAGTCCCAGCTCTTACCGCTACGCAATCAACTACTTGGCGTGCGCTCCAACATAAGTGGCTTATACGTTGCGAGAGCCGCGTCAACATTTTTATATTTATTTTTATTTTCGATTCGCTTAGCCATCTGGAGTTCCCACTTCGGGTACTTTCCTTTCTACCCAAGCCCTGCATGTTCTATAAATTTGAGTGAAATCGGTGGTGACGAGTGGGGAACGCCCCCTTGTTAGTGGTTTTCCCAACTGAAATGAACATACATTACAATGACGTCAGTAGGAATGGCGCGATTAAAAGCAATGCTTTCATATGGAATACTCGATCAAATGAAACACCACACATTTTCTCACTTCTAACGAAAAGGACTACACTGTCGATCTAACAGTCCAAAGTTCCAGAGCTGGAATGACAAAGCTGCGGACAGCCGTGATTTGTGAACACTTCGTATTTCTTCGGAGGGGAGAGGGTCGAATAGTGGAGATTCCCAGAGCAAAAAATATGCCCTTTTACTAATCTGTTTCCTAGGAGTACCCGATGAGTCGGAAAATATCAATTCACTACACTGGCGGCGGAAAAATCTATCTGACTTGGAAGCAAATTTTTCCTTCAAGCCAGAGGAGAAACCCTCTCTTCACTGATAATTTGGAATAGGGATGGCAACGATTTATCGGTTTTTATGAAATACCGATATTTTCCTTTCGATTTATCGATATATCGATATCGAAATTTTGATTCGATTTATCGAATAATATATCGGTTTTTCCATTAATATATCGTTTTTCTTTGAATTATTATTTTCATTAACATCATCCGCACTAGAGAACGCCGATAATTCTGCAAGAGATGGTGCTACTGAAGGTGGAATTGCAACCTGGAAATATCCAATCTAATCAATACCTTGCTCTGAGCCTCTGATAGGCTGTACTATAATTCGAATACAAACGGTGGAATATATAACACAGTTGCCTCCGCATGGCAGTTTACACAGCGCGAAATACGTTCTAGTTCCAGAGTCACCGCTAGACTTCGTGTTAGCCCTCCACCATTTAACAACACAGACTATATGGAAACTGTGAAGGAAAAAGGTAAGTTTAGGTGAGATAAGCCTTAAAATTCATTATAAAAGGCGTTGATTTGTGTATTCAGCTTGTGATGAGTATATGGTTTATATTTAAACGTAAAGTTATGAAAATAGAAGCCTCCGCGAGTCAGGTGGCAGCGCGCCAACTTCTCACCGCTGGGTTTCGTGGTTCAAAACCCGGTCACTCCATATGAGATTTGTGCTGGACCGGTTTTTCTCCGGGTACTCCGGTTTTCCCTACCATCTTTCATTCCAGCAACACACTCAAATATCATTTCATTTGTCAGTCATTAATCATTGCCCCAGAGGAATGCGACAGGCTTCGGCAGCCTGGAAAATATCTTATTCTCGCCGCTAGATGGGGCTTAATTCGTTCCATTGCTGACCCGGTCAAATGACTCTAAACAGGCTGTGGATTTACATTAAGAAAATGTTTTGCGCATATTGATAAATATACAAGAGCCGAGAGAGTATTTATTGTAAACATTCTATTCACAAATGTTTATTGCGCGTGATAAACAATGGTTTATTGCTGTGCACCATTCTGAAAAGTAAACTTCAGAAAGGTAGTGGCATTTATTTCCACGAGCAAATGTGGAACTACGAGAAAAATGGGTCTTAATTATGTCATGTCGCGGTGACGAGAAAAATAGCATGTGGCAACCTTCCTCGAAGTCTGTCGTATGTAGCGAACATTTTGAAAGCACGTGTTTTAGCATTTCTACTAAAACTAGTCGCAATCAATGCCAACACTTTTTTTCAGGGTATTTGCATGGCAAGACTAGGTTACGTACTAATACTAAAATGTTTTAATTCCTCCCCTGAATGAGGAGGCGGGCCTCTTAGATGGTGACGCCGTCTGTGAGGCCGGGAGATTTGTTACGGCGAAGGAGATGCTCGGAGATGGTGAGGGGGTTGGCGGCCGTGGCCTGTACTAGGAACCCTCCCAGCATTTGCCTTATTGCAGAAGAATGGAAAACCACGTAAAACCATTCTCAGGAAAACCGACAGTGGAGACCAGCCGTGAGGTCCAGCCCTGTCCAGTTTTCCGAATACAGAGACGAAGAGCCACCCTTCCTCTGCTCGGTTGGCCGGTCGGAGTGCAGAGCTGTTGGTCCACGGACCAGCCGTGGCCACTTGTGGGCCGAGACCCACTCTGCATTCATCGACGAAGGCTCTGTGAATACTGCAGTGTTTTAAAATATACTATGAAGTATTTTCATTTTTATTAGGATGTGTACTTTCCGGTTGCAATTATACTACCTGATTCGTATGAGCTCATCTCGAATTACTCGGTGATACATTTATTTTTCTTCATTAAACGTCATAGAAATATCACTTTCCTACTCAAAACGCAATGTTTTATATTTGTAATGTGCTTTTATGTGCAAGTTATTATCCTAATGGCAATTGGAATCGTGCTGAGGAATGGAGGGAAAACCTCACATCCAGCGGCGACATTTGAACTGCTGCTACTTTGTCAATTTAGTACTTCAAGAGACCGTGCATGCTGAGGCCTTTACTTATTTCGTAGGCATCGATAACACCTAGGGACGTTCCGATATAATAAATATCGATATTTCATTCGATATCGACATGCCGATATTATCCTACTATCAAAACAAAATAGCGATATATCTCGATATAAAATTATTTCTTTTCCAAAATACAAGGATTTTAAATTATATTGAAGTTCTATAAATCGGGGATCTATTAACAATATGCAACTTGTTTGAAGCCATCAAGAAATATTTAATTTGTTTGTATCTATCTGTACATAATACTGAATGATTAAAAATTTTAATTTGTTTGTATATAATTCCGAATTTGATTGATTCCTTACTTTATAAGGTAAGGCGGCAGCTAAGAATTTAAGTCCGTTAAAATGTGCAGCATGCTTGAAGCCATCAACAATGTTTTGATTTGTTCGAATCTGCTTCTATGTATTACTAAATGATTGGAAAATTTCATTTGATTTTATGTCATTCTGAATCCGGTTTGCACGTAAATTTGAATGTTTCAACAAA